>NC_091560.1:30965917-30968417 GCF_042767895.1 Penaeus vannamei
CTATCCATCTACCCATCCATCTATCTCCCCCCCTCGCTGCCTCCCTCTTCCACTCTCCCTCTGGTTCCCCCTCCATCTTTTTATCTTTCACTCCATCTATCTCCCGCTCTCGCTTTCCCCCTCTTCCACTCCCATCTATCTATCTTCCAATCCATCTATCCCCCACCTCTCTCATTCTCGCTTCCCCTCTCTTCCACTCTCCCTCTCTCTTCTCTATCTATCTACCAATCCATCTATCTCCCACTCTCGCTTCCCCTCTCTTCCACTCTCCCTCTATCTATTTACCAATCCATCTATCTCCCACCTCGCTGCTCCACTCTTCCACTCTCCCTCTCTCTTCTCTATATATCTATCTTCCAATCCATCTGTCTCCCACTCTCGCTGCCCCCTCTTCCACTCTCCCTCTCTCTTCCCCTCCATCTACCACTCTCGCTGCCTCCCTCTTCCACTCTCCCTCTCTCTCCCCCCTCCCATCTATCTATCTCCCAATCCATTTATCTCCCACTCTCGCTGCTCCCCTCTTCCACTCTCCCTCTCTCCTTCCCCTCCTATCTATCTTCCAATCCATCTATCTCCCACTTCCTCTTTCCGAACCAATTTGAACGCGTGATGGGCGCGGTCAGCTGATTCCGTCACCGTCTCTGCCCCGATCAGCTTTTGACGGCTTTTTGTGGCGTCTCCCGCTCGCTCGCAGCACACTCGGGGCTCGGCTAATGGCCTGTCGCTGGCCTCTTGTTCTTTTTTTATTTCTCTTCTATTTATTTTTTTTTCTTTTTTTGAGGAATGGGAGGGTTGGTGGGTGGCGGGATGGAGGGGAAGGGAGGGGGGGGGAGTTCCGGTTGTATTCTTGTGACTTTTTGGATATTTGGATGTTTGTTTTGGATTTGTTTGAATCAATTTTGTTTATTTATTCCTTTTTATAGGGGGAGGGGTTAGTTTTTTCTTTTTTAATTTCTGATTCTTACATGTTTTATTGTTTATTTTTTATTATCAATGGTTCCTGGTTCCTCCTCACACTTTACTCCTCCTCCTCCTCCTTCTTCTTCCCCTCCTCTTCCTCCTTCTCCTTTCCCTTTTCCTTCTCTTGTTGTTGTTCTCCTCTTTCTCCTCTTCCATCCTTCTTATTCCTTCTTCGCTTACACTTATTCCCAATACTAATCCCAACATTACCTCATCATCCTCATCCTTCTTCCTACACCCATCCCCTTCTCTCCTCCTTCCCCTTTTTACTCTACCCATTCTTTATCACTCGTCTCTCTTACTCCCTCCATTTCTTTAAAAATCCCGTCCACTCTCGCTTTCAGTAAGATCCGGTCCTTTTAACCCTTTCCACTCTGGCTGAATGGAAATCCAGGCAGAAAATATGTAACTTGTTTAAAACCTGTTCTGTAACGGTAATGGGATCAAGTACTGCGTTTGAGGAAGTATTTTTGTATTTCTGTAAATGTTGGTAGTGTTATTTATGTAGTTGGTAATGCTATACAGTTTAATTAGCTATTATTGTTTAATTGCCATTATCATTATCAAACACTCATTACTATCATTATGCGAATATTATTAGCATTATTTTTATCATTATCAATGTATCGGCATCAAATAAAAGTACCCCTAAAAGTCCAATGCATTTCATAAAAAGATTCTGTAGTATTATGTAACTTGTCTAAAACCTACTTGGCAACTGTCGCACTATTCTCTCGGGGCTTTTCAACAAAGCTGGTTACTCACGCATCAAGTTTTTTTTTTCCTTTTTCTTTTTTCTTTTTTCTTAAATCTGGTTTCTCTTCTTTTTTTCCCACTTTGCTTTTTGTTGACATTGGTGCGAGTGCTGCTGTTGTTGTTTTTCTTATTGTCGTTTTGTTATTGTTTATTGTAGCCACAGCTGTTGTTGTTGTTACTGCTATTGCTGTTGTTATTTTCTTCATAAATACTTTTATTGTTCCTACTACAACTATTATTATTTCCATCTTAACACCTACTAAAACCACTGCTTTTTTATAATTGTTGATATCACCATAGGTGTCATAAATGTTAATGATATTAATGATAGTAGGACCAGGTATGCTGTTGATATCATATAATTTACTATTATTATTATCATTACCATTTTTTATTCTTATAATTACTGTGATCATTATTATTATTATCATTATTGTTATTACTACTGTTATCATTATCATTATTGTTATTATTATTATTATTATTATAATTATCATCATGATCATTATCATTATCATTATCATCATCATACCCATCATCATTATCATCATCATCATCACATCATCATCATTATAATGATTCATTACTATCACAATCATCATCATTATCATTATCATCACATTACCATCATCATTATTATTACTATTACTATTGTTATCTGTATCCCAGTGATGCAGATTCACATAGATACAAAAATGCAACAATTAAGCTTTACCCATGAATAACGTTTACAAAATGATTATTAGGCTATGTTAAGATGGACCTACGTATCACAAATGACACC
>NC_091560.1:30973417-30979192 GCF_042767895.1 Penaeus vannamei
TCTATCTATTCATCTATCGATTTATTTGTTCATCTATCTATTCATCTATCGATTTATTTGTTCATCTATCTATTCATCTATCGATTTATTTGTTCATCTATCTATTCATCTATCGATTTATCTGTTCATCTATCTATCCATCTATCGATTTATTTGTTCATCTATCTATTCATCTATCGCTTTATTTGTTCATCTATCTATTCATTTATCGATTTATCTGTTCATCTATCTATCCATCTATCGATTTATTTGTTCATCTATCTATTCATTTATCGATTTATCTGTTCATCTATCTATCCATCTATCGATTTATTTGTTCATCTATCTATTCATCTATCGCTTTATTTGTTCATCTATCTATTCATCTATCGATTTATTTGCTCATCTATCTATACTTCTATTTACATATTTCTCCATCTATTTAATCCTATTTTTATTTTCCATCATTTTTATCACCATTTTGACACACCCTTCATACACCAACACCCCGTTGATTATGCAAAGACCAAACACGTGACAGGGAAGCAAATTTGGCCCAAAATCTGGAATTCACTTAATCCCAAAAACTGTCACTTTAAATGATCTCTTTGCGAAGGTCGTTCAGTCTGCAACGAGAATGCAAATGCGAATTATGGCGTCTGGATTGCAAAATTATAGATCGCCGGATTTGGATTCTAAAAGAGGCGGAGGGAAGTAAGGTAGAGAAAATGGGAGGAAAAAGGGAGGAATAGGGGGAAATGGGGAGGAGGAGGAGGAGGATGAAAGGATGGAGAAGAGAAAGAGGGAAATGGTGGAGAGGAAAAAGATTAGAAACGAAAATCAAAATAAGCAAACAGAGGATGATAATTGATGATAATCAAAACTGAATATGAATAGTAGAATTAAAGAGAAAAATGAAAGAAAATGGTGAAAGATTATAGTAAAAAAAAAAAAATAAAAAAAAAAAAAATAAAATAAATAAATAGATAAATAAACAAATAAATAAATGAATATGAAAATTAAAACGGAACTGAAAAGATAACAACAAAAAACAGGAAGATACTAATTAACTTTCCTAATACTTGTGTGAATAACAAGAACTTCAGCCAAGCCCACAACTTGTTAAATGTCACTATCGCAAAAAAAAAAAAAAAAAAAAAAAAAAAAAAAAAAAAAAAGAGAGAGAGAGAGGGAGAGAGAGAGAAAAAAAGAAAATGACAAAAAGAAAACAAAAGAATATCGGTACAAAAGTTTCTTTGTTTCAAATTGTTTTAAAACCGGCTGTTATTTCCTTAAATAAACTCTGAATGCCTTTATATTTTCAAAGTTATCATACCTTCCTGCTTACTATTTGCTTTTTGCTGTTTTCATCTGTATCACTCACTTCACATTATTTATCACTTGATTTCTTCCATGTCCATTATCTCCGTGTATTATCTACGACTATTTCCCCTTTTGTTTCTCTCTCTCTCTCTCTCTCTCTCTCTCTCTCTCTCTCTCTCTCTCTCTCTCTCTCTCTCTCTCTCTCTCTCTCTCTCTCTCTCTCTCCCTCCCTCTCTCTCTCTCTCTCTCTCTCTCTCTCTCTCTCTCTCTCTTTTTTTTATTTTTTTTATTTTTTTTTTTTATTTACTCCTGTTCCTGTTCCCCATCCGCAAATTAGGCGAGGAAACAATTAAATATCTTCGACTGGGTATTTCCTCTCTGCTTGGTATATCCTGGAAAAGTTACCGTAAAGTCAACAGTTACATAAGAATCACTGCTATTATTAACTGCATATGAAAACGGCTAATTCTGACTGCATATAACACGGTTGTTTAACTTATATACACGAATAAAGTTTTTTTTCTGTGATTAAGAATGAACAATTCTACAATTCATTAACCTTTTTTTTGGTTATTATGAACTTGTTGATCATCATATATGGCATTATTTTGATATTGTTCCATCTATAATCAAAATCATGAACTTAAGATGCAAACCTCGCTGTTATATAAGCTATTCACATTCCTCCTTTAGCAAGTAGGTCATATCGTCATATTTGTCAAGGTTAACAAGTAACACAAAATCCGAGTTTACTACAGACAATCTATATGCATGATTTTGTTTGTTTTGAAAACTTTTTACTACTTAGTTTTTTTTTCACTTTAATTACATGTCATTATTCCGGACTCAGACAATAAAGAGTCATGCTTGTGCAATTTTATTAAACACTGAAGTACTGTCTCGGCCTTCGGTATCCGCTACAGAACTGCTTGGGATCACGTGGTCTACTTTTTGTCACGTGTTTTTGCTGTCTTCCCGTTTTCTTAGATGAGGAAGAAAACGTAAGAAATCAAAATGTGTTTTATCTCTTGTTTTTATCGTTGTTGTGTGGGTAATTTACTGTGTTTGTGCGTTTTCTTTGTTTGTCGATGATTTATTATTTATGTATTTAGAATTACGGATATGTATGTGTTTATATATATATATATATTTTTATTTTTTTATGTTCTTATTTTTCCCTGTTTGAGAGAACTGTGGGTCATTTACAATGCACCGAAGGGAAGTTCCCGCCTGGACCAGTTGCTTCGCCCCCACCTCCCCTTGTCCTCCTTGTTCCTCCCCCCCTTATCCTTCTTTTTATATGCTCCCCCCCTGGTATCTCCCCCTCCTTCCAAGGAACCTGCACCTCCTCCTCCTCCTCCCCCAGCCTCCCCTTCTCCTCCCATCTCTTTGGCATTACTCCCCTCCCACCACCTTCCCCTGGCACCTCCTTCTTCCCCTGGCACCTCCCTCCTCCCCTGACACCCCCACCTTCCTTCCCACCCCCTGGCACCTCCCTCCTCCCCTGACACCCCCACCTTTCCTCCCACCCCCTGGCACCTTGAAACCCCGAAATCTGCTCGACATAATACTCCAAAGGCTGTCGTCTGAGTGTGTCCGCTGGAACGTGACGGGTATATAAAGGAACTGGGTCGCGGCAGGACATCACTCATCCCACGGACGCCCCCGTCTACGCACCGCTCGACTCCCGCCATGAAGGTCCTGGTGAGTGGTCGTGACTGAACGGTTCGAGGGGCGCGTGAGAGGTTAGGGTCGGGCGGGTGGGATATGGAGGCAGGGCGTCGCGTCATCCCGGTCTTGTGGACGCGAAATGTCATGCTTGATTTGATCCGTCGTTTGACTGTTGTTGTTGCGTGTCTCTTGGGAGTTTTCTTGTTTATGAGGGATTTTTAGTAAAGATAATTTGTGATGTGGAGAGGATCTGGTGATGATAATGAATAGATTTTATTTGATTTTATTTCTTGTTTCTTTTGTTAATGTTGTTACGTTGAATTGCAAATCTTGCAGCTGCTCGCTCTCCTGGGTCTGGTCGCCCTGGCCGCTGCTCGACCCTCTGACATTATCGACTTCGAGGAGGATAACATGGAGCACGAGCAGGAGGGCGTCCCAGGAACGGCCGTGGAGGGCGAGTACTCGTGGGTAGCGCCCGACGGGAACGAGTACCACGTCAAGTACGTCGCCGACCACAACGGGTACCGCATCGTCGACGACAACGTTGTCCCCAGGATGCGCAGCGACGCCCCCGAAGCCGACGACGATGACGACAACTAAGAGGTCTTCCGTCTGACGTCTTTCCTTTTCCTGGTCGTTCGCTTCGGACGCTTGGACTCTTCACTTCATAATCCGGCGTCTGCTTATCCTTAGATATGTATAAAAAGCAACATGTATCCATCATCAGAGAATATATATATCTTGATAAACAAAATAATTCAACCTGTAAATATTTCATAAACCATTACGAAAACCAGAAATGATATTTTACACACACACACACACACAAAAAAAAAAAAAAAAACGAAAAAAAAAAGAAAATAGAACCTTTAAGACGGAAATGTTATTACACATGAATGTTAAGAGCAAGTTTCACAATACATGCTCTGACAAGGTCGAGATTCCGTGGGCTTTAAACAGGTTTTCGGAATAATGTGTATAAATAAGTCATTTCGTTTGTTTTAAAGAATCGTTTCCGTTATACAGACTCGGTTTTACGAAGGCCATTGAAAGCAACAGTGTAATGGGCGGGTGATTGTCCTTATTGCACAAGAAACACCTACATACACACATATAAGTCACATTAACAATTCTCTTTTGGAATCTTTTTACGAGATTAATGAACACTCATGGAATGAATCCGGTTAGACCTGTTTAATAAAAAGCAAATGCTTATTACCATTATTGTCACATTTAGTTATCCTAATAATAAACACGAAAGGAATGCAGTGAACCAAAATATGCATAAGTTATATATTTTTTTTCTGTTATATAAACTAATTTGCTCTTGCTATTCATACAATAGATGATATGTAATGCATTCTCGCAAGGGTACGTAATCAGAGTCCAAGAAGGTGATCATGAAAGTGTAAATTGTAACCCGTAAGTATTTTTCTTCTTTTGTGTGGTTATCCATCTTCAAATGGAAATGGGAGATGATAAGAAATTATCATTCTTACACACACATGTACACACAGTCACACACACACACACACACGTATACACACATACACAGTCACACACACACACACACACACACGCACACACACACACTCATATATATATATATATATATATATATATATATATATATATATATATATATATATATATATATAGATAGATAGATAGATAGATAGATAGATAGATAGATAGATAGATAGATAGATAGATATATGTTTATATATATACCTAAATATATATATGTATATGTGTGTATGTATGTATGTATATGTATATATATATATATATATATATATATATATATATATGTTTATATTTATGTATGTATATATATATATATATATATATATATATATATATATATATATATATATATATATATATATATACACACACACACACACACACACACACATACACACACACACACACACACACACACACACACACACACACACACACACACACACACACACACACACACACACACATACACACACACACACACACACACACACACACACACACACACACACAGTATGCATATATATATATATATATATATATATATATATATATATATATATATATATATATATATTTATATATATATGTATATATATATATATGTATATATATATATATATATATATATATATATATATATATATATATATATATATATATATGTATGTATATATATATACATACACACACACCATGCACACATACATACATGTGTGTGTTTGTTTTTGTGTGTAAGTGTGTGGGTGTGTTTGTATGTCGTATGTATGCAAACACACGCACACACAAACCCATATGTATGTATGTGGCAAAGGTTCTTCCTTTGAACAAACAGCACACACAAAATATTTTTTTCTGAATCGCTTTATACACACAACCAAAACATCGAAAAACTTACAAAACACATCTACTAAACACGAGAAAAAAAAAAAAATGAGAAAAAGAAAAAGAAAAAAAGATTTAAAAAGAAAGAAAGAAAGATAAGAATATAAATACAAATCGGTACTAAAATCCTTCCCCTCGCCAAATCCGAAGCGAACGTATGATATCAGATCAGACATTTCAGATTTCCTTTACCTTCGCGCGCTCATTAAGTGATTAAGGTAAAGATCTAATCTGGTGCATAAATTAAGCGCGGGTCTCGTTTTCCGTTTCTTTTCTCTCCTATTTTTTATTTTATTTCTTTTTCTTCCGTTGGCCAAGATTTCAACTATGATGTATGTTCCTGAGGCCGAGTGCAAGAGCAGAGAGACATGCTAATTCGGCGTTAATTTT
>NC_091560.1:30979692-30984692 GCF_042767895.1 Penaeus vannamei
AAGGGCATTTTGTGGTTGTTGCTTGACCTAGTGTTATGCTCGGCACATTTTCGGTTATTAAGGGCAAATTTTACGTTCTATGGACCTTTGCTGGATGCGTTTGTCAGAATACTTTCCTTTTCACTGTAATAGGTTTGAATTGCTCGTTCGTACACGCAAAATAGCAATGGTGTCTGGAGTGATGTGTGAAAATGTGTCACATACATATCGGTTTGTATATATGTATTTATCTATCCAACTATCAATCAACCAATCTATATTTCTGTCTATCTATATCATTCTACCTCTAAATGTATATATATATATATATATATATATATATATATATATATATATATATATATATATATATATATATATATATATATATATATATATATATATACATATACATATATATATATATATATATATATATATATATGTATATATGTATGTATATATATACATACATATATATATACATATATAAATAGATAAATAGTTATACATACATACATATATATATATATATATATATATATATATATATATATATATATATATATATATATGTATACATACATACATATATACATACATACATATATATGTATATATATATATGCATATATATATATATATATATATATATATATATATATATATATATATATATATATGTGTGTGTGTGTGTGTGTGTGTGTGTGCGCGTGTGTGTGTGTGTGTGTGTGTGTGTGTGTGTGTGTGTGTGTGTGTGTGTGTGTGTGTGTGTGTGTGTGTGTGTGTGTGTGTGTGTGTGTGTGTGTGCGTGTGTGTGTGTGTTCGTGTGTATGTGTGTGTGCGTGTGTGTGTGTGTCCCTATGTGTGTATAGCAAGCGAGATAAAGAAGCACCGACTATACACGATGATATTTTTCTCAAAATCAAAGGATTTTGATAACTACAAATACAACATTACGTGAAAAAACATTGCAACCTTTTCCCTATATTGTTGCTCTTCTTTGGGTACACATGTATCTCTTCTTATTCACATACTTATGCTCAGTCTTCATTATGTGTGGAATGTGTTTTTTCCTTCAATCACACCTCATTTAAGTTGTGGAGGAAAAAAATGAAGGATGATAATGATGGTAATGATAATAGATATAATGATAACAGCAACAGCGATAATAGAATACCAAATCTAATAATAATGACAATAATAATTAAAAAGGTAATGATGATAATGATAAAAATGATGATAATAAAAGTAATAAAACTTATAAAATCAATGATAACTATGATAATAACAATGATAAAAAGAACCATAATAAGAATAACAACAACAACAATAATGATAATAGTAAATAGTAAAATTCATATACAAATAACAATGATGATAATAGTGATGGTGATGATGATGATGATAATGATGAGAATAATAAAGATAATGATAAAAGCAAGAACAAATATAAGAAGAACAACAACGACAAGAACAACAACAATAGCGATAATAGCAATATCAATAATAATGACAACAACAACGATAATAATAGTGCTAGTGGTAACAATAATAATATTGTTAATAATAAAAAAATGATAACAACAGCATCACCAATAACATTTAGGATAATGATGATAATATTAGAAACAATAATAACATTGATGATGGTAATAACGATGATAATAATGATAACGATGATAAAAAAATAATAATAACAATAAAACTAATAATGATAACAAAAGTGATAATAATAATGATGATAAATGATAATGATAGCAGCAATAGTAATAATAATAACAAAAATAAAAATAGAAATCACAATAATGAAGATGATAATGATGACAATAATATCAAGGATAATCTTGATAATAATAATAATAATAATAATAATAATAATAATATAAATTTTGTCACTAACAATACCAAAAATAACATTATCAATAATGATTATGATAATGATAATAATGATTGTGATATTAATAATAATAATAATCAGAATATCAATAATAATAATAATAATAATAATAATAATAATAATAGTATTAATATTGATGATAGCAATAATCATAATGGCAATAATAATAATAATAATAATAGTAATAAAAACAATTATAATAATAATGGTAATAATGATAATGTTAATGATAGTAATGATAATAATAATAATGATAGTAATTGAAATAATGATGATAATAATGATAATAATAATGATGGTAATAATAATAACAATAATAATGATATTAATATCAATACTGGTCATTATGATCAGTGATGATAGTGATGATATTAGTACCGATAATAACAATAATGATAATAATAATAATAATAATAATAATAATAATAATAGTAATTATAATAATAATCATGATAATGATAACAATAATAGTAACAGCAATTGGAATGATAATAATATGAATAAAATACTGATAATGATAGAAATAATGACCATGATAATAATGTAATAATGATAATAGTAGTAGTACTACTAATAACAATAATGATTATAGTAATAATGATAATGATAATAATAATAACAATAGTGATAATAATGATGATGATAATCGTCTCAGCAATAGTCATGATAATAATAATAACGCCAAAGATAATAACAATTATAGTTAAAAAAAATATTGATAATATTATAATGGCTAAATTGATGACACACACACACACACACACACACACACACACACACTCCCCCACCCTCTACAGAAATACACACACACACACACACACACACACACACACACACACACACACACACACACACACACACACACACACACACACACACACACACACACTCCCCCACCCTCTACAGAAATACACACACACACACACACACACACACACACACACACACACACACACACGCACACACACACACACTCCCCCACCCGCTACACAAAGTCACAACAGGGATATTTCCGTGGTACTAAATCCAGCCTTTGGACTTTTAACGCCGTCGTTTGCATAATGAGACCCGAAGCTTATGAAGTGACACCCGTTTCGAAATGTCCAGCTGGGTGACCGTAGCAGTTCTCCTTGTAAAAAAAAGGAAAAAGAAATAGATTAAATAAGCACATGAAAGAGAAAGATTAAAATGAATAAAGAAGAGATGGTAAAATAGGTGAGTTAAATAAATAGAATGAATGAATAAGTATATAAGCAAAGGCGATGAAGTGACGCCGTTTCGAAATGTCCAGCTGGGTGACCGTAGCAGTTCTCCTTGTAAAAAAAAGAAATAGAAACATATTAAGTAAACGCATGAAAGAGAAAGATTAAAATGAATAAAAAAGAAATGGTAAAATAGGTGAGTTGAATAGATAGAATGAATGAAATAAGTAAATATGCGAAGCCGATGAAGTGACGCCGTTTCGAAATGTCCAGCTGGGTGACCGTAGCAGTTCTCCTTGTAAAAAAAGAAATAGACACATATTAAGTAAGCGCATGAAAGAGAAAGATTAAAATGAATGAAAAAAAGGTAAAATAGGCGAGTTGAATAGATAGAATGAATGAAATAAGTAAATATGCGAAGCCGATGAAGTGACGCCGTCTCGAAGCGTCACCTGTTTCGAAAAGTCCGACTGGTGACCATAGTTTTCCTTGAGAAAATGAAAAAGAAATTGATTAAATAAGCGCCTGGAAGAGAAATATCAAAGTTAATAAAAAAAGTAAAATCAGTGAGTTTAACAAATAGAATTAATGAAATAAGTAGATATGCGAAACCGATGAAATGACGCCAGTTTCGAAATGCCCAGCTTGATGACTGTAGCAGTTCTCATTGTAAAAAAAAAAGAAAAATAAATAAATTAAATACGCGCATGACAGAAAAATCAAAATGAATATAAAAGAAACAGTAAAATAGGTGAGTTGAATAAATAGAATGAATGAATAAGTAGATATGCGAAGCCGATGAAGTGAAGCCGTTTCGAAATGTCCGACTGGTGACCGTAGGACTTCAGAAAATGAAAAAGAAATAGGGTTATGTAAGTGCATGAAATAGAAAAATAATTTTAAAAAATAATAAAAGCGAAAAAAATTAATAGAATGGGTGAGTTGAAGAAATATGTAAGTAGTTATGCGAACGAGTAATAGTGAGAGGTATATGGGTATTTTCAATAACAGTTTGATTAATAAGCCGATTATTAGATAAACAATGAGTGCATAATCATACAAATAATGCATATAGACTTTCCACTGCGTTTATGAGTATCCTCTTCTGTCATCAATCTATTGATGACTATCTAAAAGTGATATTCTCAATTAGTTAATTTCATTTACTTTATTCCATATTTTTGGGACTCTATACGTAACCAACTTGTTTATTCTAATCCATTTAAACTTATTTAGTATTTAAAAAAATGCATTTAATAGATTTATTATTAGATGAATTTAAATGTATAATTTTTAAATATAATTTCGTATTTATTTAATTTCATCTAATTTCTGTATTTATTTTACATTTATTTAAAAGTGTTTTGTATATAAGACACAAACTAAGATTCCCTTCTCTGAGTAAAATGATTTCTCTCTATTCTTTGTTTCATTTTTCCATCTGTATTTCTTGTTACTTGTAATTATTTTTTGAAAATTTGCAACTAAGAATTTGTTTTATATATTGACGCAAAGGATTTCTGGCGTACATTCACTGCATTTTTTCCCTTCTTTTTTGCGATAAAGCAATTGCCCTCATATGCTACTTTCACTTATTTTAAAATAATTCGCACTCGGAGTGTGTATATCACACACACACACACACACACACACACACACACACACACACACACACACACACACACACACACACACACACACACACACACACACACATACACACACACACACACACACACACACACACACACACACACACACACACACACACACACACACACACACACACACACACACACACACACACACACTCACACACACACACACACACACACACACACACACACACACACACACACACACACACACACACACACACACACACACACACACACACACACACACACACACACACACAT
>NC_091560.1:31039692-31044692 GCF_042767895.1 Penaeus vannamei
TGCATATATGTGTATGTAAGTATATATATATATATATATATATATATATATATATATATATATATATGAATGCACACACACACACACACACACACACACACACACACACACACACACACACACACACACACACACACACACACACATATATATATATATATATATATATATATATATATGCATATATATGTATGTATATGCATATATACATATACATGTATACACAAGCATATATGTATATATATATATATATATATATATATATATATATATATATATATATATATATGTATCTATATGTATTTATATATATATATGTATATATATATATATATATATATATATATATATATATATATATATATGTATGTATCTATATGCATTTATATATATATATGTATCTACATACATATACATATATATGTATGTATATGTATGCATGTATTGGTATATGTATATACACACACACACATATATATGTTCATATATATGTATGCGTGCCTGTGCACACACACACAAGTATATGTGTATAGATATATGTGTGTGAATGAGTGTGTACATATGAATATATATATACACACACCTTTATATATTCACATATGGACATAAGCACAAACTCAGTACCGTGTACACACACACAAAAAAAGAAAACAGCCACAGAAAGAACTGAAAATAAACTTTTATTTTCAATTTTCATATACATATACACGCATGGAAACGGCAACACGGGAATCTATAGTTTGCCAATGCATTTATAAGACATATTTATTGTTTATTTATCATACCTGCGTATTATTTGGTCTTGTGGAAGGTATTTCATGCTAAAGGTTACTTTCGGAGTGCTTATTATCGGCGTTTGACCCGGATGACGTCTGCAAGATATCAATCGCCTATATATATATATATATATATATATATATATATATATATATATATATATATATATATATATATATATATATATATATATATATATATATAGTGTATACATACATACACACACAGATAAACCATTTCTCTAAACACACTTTTTGGATGATACATATGTATGTGTGCGTACCCGTGGATACGTGTCATGCCACTTTCTGGACTTATATCATGTAAGGATAACTAACAAAATTGCCTAATGATGGGGTTGATATAATGGGAAAAGAGAGATTTCACTATACCTACAACAGGGAAAAAACAGGTTCAGAAACAGGAACCCGAGGCAGGCTGTAGATGCCCTGCTACAAGGTCGTATCGAGCGACTACTATTTATTTGGGAGCCGACGCAGGCAGCACTCAGTAGTTTGTCTCCTCTCACAACACAGCCATGAAAACTCTGGTATGTTATACAAAGCGAGGATTGAATTCGTAGATATTTGGAAAGTCATATGCTTTAGTGTAAAATGATGCAATGAGTTTATGTGGTTTAAAGACATCGGAACACAATTCCTATGTCATATATATCGTCTTGACAGGTCATTATCACACTGGGTCTCGTCGCCCTGGCCGCCGCCCGACCCTCCGACATCATCGACTTCGAGAAGGACCACATGGAGCACGAGCAGGAGGGCATTCCTGGAACGGCCGTGGAGGGCGAGTACTCGTGGGTAGCGCCCGACGGCAACGAATACGTCATCAAGTACGTCGCCGACCGCTTCGGTTACCGAGTGGTCGAGGACAACGTTCTGCCAGAGTTCCGTGACGCCAAACCCGACGGTGAAATGGCCGAGGACGACGACGACGACGACGACGACGACGCGGAATTCCGTGCTGATGATGACGAGGAGGACGATGACTAAACGAAATGTTAAATATATTGCGGTTACTTTTATGTAAAAGAAAGAAATAATAAAACTACTTTTCTTTATTCTGCAACTTGATTACCACCTACTTTAAGGACATAATTCCAGTATTAGTGTGAGAACTGATGAGACTCACACAATAACTAAATGAATAAAATATATCTATCACTCGGAAACTTTTAGAACTTTCCTATATCACTTTACATTGCAAGCGCTTACAAATAATCATTTTTTAAGTATCAACTTTACAAACTGGCATTTGTTCGAAGTAAAATATGGAACAGGAAAATGAAGTCACTTGGTATTTAATATTTACTATTTACTATTTACTATTATATTATTACACACATGTATTTATATATATAGGTATACATATGTGCATGTATGTACACACATACATCTACACACACACACACACACACACACACACACACACACACACACACACATATATATATATATATATATATATATATATATATATATATATACCTATACATATATTAAGAGTATACATATCTAATATATATATATATATATATATATATATATATATATATATATATATATATATATATATATATATATATACGTACATTTATGTAATATATATATACACATATATGTATATACATATATATATATATATATATATATATATATATATATATATATATATATATATATAATTATTAAGACAGGTATAGACATAGACAAATAATAGACGAGAGAGTAATGGCAATTTTTATCATTCACTGATGACTATAATGACATTAGTAATGAAAAATCATGGGCATAATGATAATGATGATGATATTTAAAACAACTGTACCTGTTTAGTTTATCAACTTTTGTGATAACCATTTAGATTTTTGTAAAAATGACAGTACTGATAACAATAATGATAATCAAAACAATGATCATAAAAATGCTGATGGTAACAGTGATAATAATAATGATCATGATAATCGTGATAATGATAATAATGACAATGATGATACCACCACGTATGATAATAAGAATGATGTTGGTAAAATGGTAATAACAATAATAATGATAAAGTAAATAACTTCCATGATCAAAACATAATGATAGCAACAAGGATTTTTATATCACTACTAATTGTAATCCTAACACCAGTAACAAAAGTGTCAAATTAAGAAAAAGATAATGGGATCAATTACCGACGATTATTCAGTACATTATCATATAATGTCTGTCATGATATTCATCGTATTGGTGTAAATGGTAATCATAACAAAAATTACAATGATTAAGATAATGATGATAATGGTATTGATTATTTTTTATCAACAGAAGATAAAAAATGGTTGCTTATCATAGTGATATTAATACTTAACAATTGAAATAATTATGATAATGATTATAATAATACAGATAATGCAGGTCATTAGTAATAATGATAACAGTATAGCAGTCATGTGTAGGACAGTTATAACAGTAGTATTAGTAAATAATAGTAATAGAGCTGAAACTGGTTGCGGTGGTGGTAATAATGATAATGAAAGGAATAACAATAATGCATAAAATAAAATAGAAAAAATATGTCAGTTAACTAATGACAATGAAAATAGTAACAGCATCAATAAACTTACTGATAATTGAAATGACGGCAGCAGTGATGATAAAGCATGGACTGAAAAAATAATAATTTAAGTGTTAATTATGGTTAAAAATAACGATGATATAGACAACAACGAATTAGACGCCAGGTGCATTTGATATCAAAGAAAATGAATCGAGATAATTTCAGTTAATATTCCAATGACCTTTGAATATTTATGATAATATGAAGGGATGTCTGTATTAACAAACGATCATGGACTTGAAAGCTGCTTGAAATACGTCGAATGATGTTTTTTGAATATATAATTAGATATGGATAGGACTTTATCTCATATATATATATCTGTTAGACACACACACACACACACGGTCTAATCATATAGTTATGTTCAGATTTCAAAAGTGCATCTATCAGTCAAAGAACATTTCCATGTGACACCTGAAATTTCGAAAAAAAGACGAAAAAAACAGCCCAATGAAAACAAAAAAACAACAAAATGTTCGAGAAAAGAATCAGGAACAGGAGTCTGGCTCGTGGATTCCAACAGCCCTGCAAGGTCGTCGGCGGGGAGACAGCTATATATTGAGCTACAGACGCCAATGGGGATCAGTAGCTTAAATCTTACGCTAGTGCAACCATGAGAGTTCTGGTTAGCTATGTAGATTTTGGTTTCATATAAATGATACAATTATGTACGCACACAGATAGACATATATTAATGTATACATGTATACATTCTTATATATTTATATGTTTGTGTGTCTGTATATATAAAACCAACTATATATATACATCCATACAAATGCACATGACAAATATATTTATATGTGTATAAATATGCATATGTATATGTATATACATTGATATACATATCTATTTATATATACATACATATACATGTGTGTGTATAAAATCCATGAACTTTTACATCAATAACATCATTCACTTTTACAGATTGTCATCGCTCTGGGTCTGGTCGCCCTGGCCGCCGCCCGACCCTCCGACATCATCGACTTCGAGGAGGACCACATGGAGCACGAGCAGGAGGGCGTCCCTGGAACGGCCGTGGAGGGCGAGTACTCGTGGGTAGCGCCCGACGGCAACGAATACGTCATCAAGTACGTCGCCGACCGCTTCGGTTACCGAGTGGTCGAGGACAACGTTCTGCCAGAGTTCCGTGACGCCAAACCCGACGGTGAAATGGCCGAGGACGACGACGACGACGACGACGACGCTGAATTCCGTGCTGATGATGACGAAGAGGACGATGACTAAACGAAATATAATGTAAAATATATTGCGAACTTACTTTTATGTAAAAGAAAGAAATAATAAAACTACTTTTCTTTATTCTGCAACTTGAATACCACATAACTTGGAGTATATCACCTGCTATTGCTGATCTGTACTATGATGATAATCATAGTAATGTTTATAACCATGATGATAATCACATAAAAAAAAAAAAAAAAAATGCCCAGGTTAATATCCTAACCATACTAACAGCAACAAAATTAATATAGGAAAATGGCTAGACATATAAGCTAGAAATAAATAAGATACTGCAAACCACCGTTCTTGATCTATAACAAACTTCACTGTACTGTACCTTTATTCAGATT
>NC_091560.1:31049692-31064692 GCF_042767895.1 Penaeus vannamei
ACAATTATAATGATAATGATATTAATGGTAAAAGTGATAGTGACGGTAATAAGAAGAACAGTAGCAATAATGATGCTGATAACTATTGCGAGTAATATTGACAAATATTGGACCAATCATTATAATATTATACTACATTTTCACATTAAGAACATTTATATCCCACACAGCCGTGAAGAAGTGCAT
The DNA here is from genome assembly GCF_042767895.1 of Penaeus vannamei. Classification (NCBI taxonomy): domain Eukaryota; kingdom Metazoa; phylum Arthropoda; class Malacostraca; order Decapoda; family Penaeidae; genus Penaeus; species Penaeus vannamei. The sequence continues at coordinate 31,049,879 of NC_091560.1, forward strand.
TAAAACGCAAGAAAGCTATTAAAGAAAGGAGAATGATAATGATACTAATGGTGATAGTTGTTGCATCACCAATACTTTTAACAATAATGATAATGATAATAATAATAATAATCATAATATCATTGCTAAAAAGGATAATAAGACCAGTAAGAATAGTGATTATAATAATGATAATAATGATACTGATAGTATTAATGATAACGATGATAATAATAATGATAGTATCAATGATGATAATGATAGTATCAATGATGATAATGATAATGATGTTGGTAAAAAATAATAATGGTAATAAAAATAATGACTATGATAATAATAATGACAAATTTAAATTAAAATAACACCAACAATAACAACATTGGTATAGTCAAACCGCTGATATCATTATAGATCATAATCAAAGTAACAATAAAGCCAACAATAACGATAATTATCATTTTTATAAGGACGATAGTAAGGGCCATGAAGATTATGATTGTAAAAATATTAATGATGATTAAGAATTAACAATAGTAATATAAAAAAATCCTTCCAAAAGTATAAGGAAAAAAATATATATCAAATTAGTAACGACAATTGTCCTACAAATTCATCTAGATTCAATATCAAAATTGTAGAAAAAGATGAACAAACGAATACCATACATAAAGTAAATATTTTTTTATGAGCGAGTGGAAAACCTCTGAATCAAAAATCAAGCAAAATGGCACCAGGTTCAAGAGCATCAGGCAGGACGGGGAAGGAACCCCTGCTCCTCACGGCCCCGAGGTATAAATTGCCGTCCGAGCAACAGACAAGCAGCAGTTGCTCCCCTGAATCTCGCAAGCATGAAGGTTCTGGTGAGTCTCTCTTGCAAATTAAATCCTAATGCTTAGTTTGTGGCATAGATTCGACGCTGTATAGGATGGTAACAGCGATGTGGAATAGCATATTCAAATGTTAAAACTTAGCTTCAATTCTGTAGACTTTCCATTGCAGGCATTATGACAGGGAGGAATGCCTAATCTAGATGAAATCGTATTGTTACTGATTCTCTTCGCTTCTATTGCAGTCGGTGTTGCAATAAAACATCTTGTACTTAGTTCTGACGCTGTGTAAGGAATGTGACAATACAAAACAGTGTCATTTCGTAATACAAATGTTGCAGGTTCTCTTCGCTCTGGGTCTGGTCGCCCTGGCCGCCGCCCGACCCTCCGACATCATCGACTTCGAGGAGGACCACATGGAGCACGAGCAGGAGGGCATCCCAGGAACGGCCGTGGAGGGCGAGTACTCGTGGGTAGCGCCCGACGGGAACGAGTACCACGTCAAGTACGTCGCCGACCGCTTCGGTTACCGCATCGTCGACGACAACGTTGTGCCCAGAATGCGCAGCGACGCGCCGGAGGCTGAGGAGGACGATGATTAGATGTGAAGTTGAAGGACTCGTCGAGAACGTCATGTTTGCCGCACCTTTTCAAATCTACAATAAAGGATATGTCAGATGTAATTAATAAATAATATTATTTTCGTATGAATATGTCTTGATTATCCAGGAATTCAAAGTAAAACTCAAAAGACTTTATTCCGTTAGTTACAAAGGCTATTCTTTACGCATAAATAGCGTTATTAAACAATATGGGATGAACATGAATAATATCAAACACGTGAAAACAAAGAAAAAATACAGCAAATAGTGTTTTATTTATCAATTAATCTCTATAGTATTACCTGAAGTTTAGATATCCGATGCTACTGATGTAGTACTTTGCAATATTATACACACTAACTCAAACATATTTATATGTATATTCAATCCAGTTCTGAGCGGGAAAGAAATATTTCTTATACATTCCAAGTCTCGAATCCAAGGATATGAATTTGTTGCGCCTCCGATTCCGTAAATGTTTGGCATCTGGAGAGTTATATCGTTTTTTTTAATTTTTATTTATTTATTTATTTATTTATTATTATTATTTTTTTAGCTGTGGTAATGTCCAACATGGATAACCTCCCTGCGTGATTTTTGAATGGGTATACATGTGCCATTCCTACATTTTTAGTTGACTTTCAACTATCAGTTTGTGTTAGGGAATATTTGCTTACATACATGAACATGTGTATGTATATCCATTATCACATATTCATGAGGTAACATGGACCCGCCCACAGCACAAGGAGCAAAGGTTCTGTTCGTGTTCCGTTTGCTGCTTCTGAATCTGATTTATTTTTCTTGTTATGTCAGTGTGCAATGTTCCTTTGTTGTCTGCATTTCCATGTTTATGAACAGAGGTATTTTGTCGTTCATATAACTGTTCGCAGAGCATTTTTTCTCTCTTCGTCTCACTGTCACTGCATTATAAAATGCTATTATAGTCATGATAATAATAATGGGAATAACGTTCATCGAGATAGTAGTAATGATAATAATTTCAGTATTATCATTGTAATGGGAATGATTTATTAATACTAATGCTAGTAATGATAGTGTGATCTAGGGTAATTGATACATTTATTTGATTTTCTTTTTATTAGTAAAAGATATCATAATATAGTTTTCAGTTATGATATCCAAATAAGTAACAACAGAAGATTGTATAAATATTCACATATCTCCGTTGGTGTTCAAATTCTCTCATGATTCTAAGGCAATGATAACAGTAGGAACAATGATAATAATAATGGTAAAAACAACAATTATAATGATATTGAGAATATTAATGATAGAAGCGATAGCGATACGAACAGTAGCAATAATGGTTCTGATAATGGCAGCCATGAAACTGTTGTGAATAATATTGACAAATATTAAACCAATCATTATAACATTACATGTTAAAGAGGATATGAAGGTTTAAAAGGGAGAAAGAGCATTAAAGCACAAGACAGCTATTAAATAATGATAATAATACTAATGATAATTTTTGTTGCATCAACAATAGTAATAACAGTAATGATAATGATAATCATAGTGATAATAATCATCATAATATCACTACTACTACTAATGATAATTAGGCTAGAAAGAAAAAAGTGATAACAATGATAATGATAATAATGATAATTACAGTAAAAATAATAATGATAGTACTATCGGTTAAAAATAATAATGATAATACTAACGGTAAAAAATAATAATGATAATAAAAATAATGACTATGATAATAATGACACCCATATGAATTTATGATAATTAAAATAACACTAATAACAGCACCATTGGCGTTGATCATACCTCTGGCATTAGTATAGATCATAATCATGGAACAATAAAGCCAACAATGATGATAATGGTAATGATAATAATTATCCTTTTTATAAGGACGATAATGAGGGTCATGAAGATTATGATTGTAAAAATATCATTATAGTTGGAATTATGATAAAAAATACAAAAGTAACATAAACAAAAATGTAAATATAAACAAAAGTAAAAGGAGTTTAGAAAAAACGACAATTATATCCTACAAATTCGTCTAGATTCAGGATCAAATAATTGTTTATGTAAAAATATATGAATAAATGAATAACATACCTAAATTAAAGTAAACATTTTATCAAGAGCGAGTGGAAAATCTCTTAATTAAAAAAATCAAAATGGCACCAGGTTCAAGAGCATCAGGCAGGACGGGGAAGGAACCCCTGCTCCTCACGGCCCCGAGGTATAAATTGCCGTCCGAGCAACAGACAAGCAGCAGTTGCTCCCCTGAATCTCGCAAGCATGAAGGTTCTGGTGAGTCTCTCTTGCAAATTAAACTCTAATGCTTAGTTTGTGGCATAGATTCGACGCTGTATAGGATGGTAACAGCGATGTGGAATAGCATATTTAGATTTTTAAACTTTAGCTTCAATTCTGTAGACTTTCCATTGCAGGCATTATGACAGGGAGGAATGTCTAATCTAGATGAAATCGTATTGTTACTGATTCTCTTCGCTTCTATTGCAGTCGGTGTTGCAATAAAACATCTTGTACTTAGTTCTGACGCTGTGTAAGGAATGTGACAATACAAAACAGTGTCATTTCGTAATACAAATGTTGCAGGTTCTCTTCGCTCTGGGTCTGGTCGCCCTGGCCGCCGCCCGACCCTCCGACATCATCGACTTCGAGGAGGACCACATGGAGCACGAGCAGGAGGGCATTCCTGGAACGGCCGTGGAGGGCGAGTACTCGTGGGTAGCGCCCGACGGGAACGAGTACCACGTCAAGTACGTCGCCGACCGCTTCGGTTACCGCATCGTCGACGACAACGTTGTGCCCAGAATGCGCAGCGACGACGTGCCGGAAGCTGAGGAGGACGATGATTAGATGTGAAGTTGAAGGACTCGCCAAGAACGTCATGTTTGCCGCACCTTTTCAAATCTACATTAAAGAATATGTCAGATGTAATTAATAAATAATATTATTTTCGTATGAATATGTCTTGATTATCCAGGAATTCAAAGTAAAACTCAAAAGACTTTATTCCGTTAGTTACAAAGGCTATTCTTTACGCATAAATAGCGTTATTAAACAATATGGGATAAACATGAATAATATCAAACAAACATGTGAAAAAAAATTACAGCAAGTAGTAATGTTTTATTTATCAATTAATCTCTATAGTATTACCTGAAGTTTAGATATCCGATGCTACTGATGTAGTACTTTGCAATATTATACACACTAACTCAAACATATTTATATGTATATTCAATCCAGTTCTGAGCGGGAAAGAAATATTTTTATATTCTGTCTCGAATCCAAGGATATGAATTTGTTGCGCCTCCGATTCCGTAAATATTTGGGCATCTGGAGAGTTATAGCGTGTGTGTTTTTATTATTATTTTTTTATTATTATTATACATGTGCCATTCCTACATATTTAGTTGACTTTCAACTATCAGTTTGTGTTAGGGAATATTTGCTTACATACATAAACATGTGTATGTATATCCATTACCATATATTCATAAGGTAACATGGACCCGCCCACAGCACAAGGAGCAAAGGTTCTGTTCGTGTTCCGTTTGCTGCTTCTGAATCTGAATTATTATTATTTTTGTTATGTCAGTGTGCAATGTTCCTTTGTTGTTCGCATTTCCATGTTTATGAATAGAGGTATTTTGTCGTTGATATAACTGTTTGCAGAGCATTTTTTCTCTCTTCGTCTCACTGCCATTGTATTATAAAAATGTTATTATAGTCATGATAATAATGGTAATGATGTTGATCGAGATAGTAGTAATAATAATTATTTCAGTATCATCATTGTAATGGGAATGATTTATTAATACTAATGCTAGTAATGATAGTGCGGTCTAGGGTAATTGATACATTTATTTGATTTTCTTTTTATTAGTAAAAGATATAATATAGTTTTCAGTTATCCAAATAAGTAACAAAAGAAGATTGTATAAATATTCACATATCTCCGTGGGTTTTTAAATTCCCTCATGATTCGATGGCAATGATAACGGTAGGAACAATGATAATAATAATGGTAAAAACAACAATTATAATGATATTGAGAATATTAATGATAGAAGCGATAATGATAAGAACAGTAGCAATAATGGTACTGATAATGGCAACCATGAAACTATTGTAAATAATATTGACAAATATTAAACCAATCATTATATTACATATTAAAGAAAATATGAAGGTTTAAAAGGGAGAAAGAGCATCAAAGCGCAAGAAAGCTATTAAATAAAGGATGATAATAATACTACGGATAATATTTGTTGCATCAACAATAGTAATAACAATAATGATAATAATGATCATAGTAATAATAATCATCATAATATCACTACTACTACTAATGATAAATAGACCAGAAAGAAAAAGATGATAAAAATGATAATTACAATAAAAAATGATAATGATAATGATACTAACGGTAAAAAACAGTAATGATAAAAATAATGACTATGATAATAATGACACTCATATGAGTTTATGATAATTAAAATAACACTAATAACAGCACCATTGGCGTTGATCATACATCTGGCATTAGTATAGATCATAATCATGGTAACAATAAAGTCAACAATGATGATAATGGTAATGATAATAATTATCCTTTTTATAAGGACGATAATGAGGATCATGAAGATTATGATTGTAAAAATATCATTATAGTTGGAATGATGATAAAAAAATACAATAGTAATATAAACAAAAACCTAAACATTAAGAAAAGTAAAAGGAGTTTAGAAAAAAACGATAATTATGTCCTACAAATTCGTCTTGATTCAGGATCAAATAATTGTTTATGTAAAAATATATGAATAAATGAATAACATACATAAATTAAAGTAAACATTTATTTTAAGAGCGAGTGGAAAACCTCTGAATCAAAAATCAAGCAAAATGGCACCAGGTTCAAGAGCATCAGGCAGGACGGGGAAGGAACCCCTGCTCCTCACGGCCCCGAGGTATAAATTGCCGTCCGAGCAACAGACAAGCAGCAGTTGCTCCCCTGAATCTCGCAAGCATGAAGGTTCTGGTGAGTCTCTCTTGCAAATTAAATTCTAATGCTTAGTTTGTGCCATATATTTGACGATGTATAGGATGGTAACATGTGGAACAGAATGACATTTAAATATTTTTCTTTTAAGATTATCTTTGCAGGTATTGTGACAGTAAGAGTACTTTTAGGTGTAACACTTTATGTGAAGACTTTTGCGGTAAGAAAATAGTGATGCCATGTGGAAAACTTTTCAGATTCTCTTCTCTTTGGGTCTGGTCGCCCTGGCCGCCGCCCGACCCTCCGACATCATCGACTTCGAGGAGGACCACATGGAGCACGAGCAGGAGGGCATCCCTGGAACGGCCGTGGAGGGCGAGTACTCGTGGGTAGCGCCCGACGGGAACGAGTACCACGTCAAGTACGTCGCCGACCGCTTCGGTTACCGCATCGTCGACGACAACGTTGTGCCCAGAATGCGCAGCGACGAGCCGGAGGCTGAGGAGGACGATGATTAGATGTGAAGTTGAAGGATTCGTCGAGAACGTCATGTTTGCCGCACCTTTTAAAATCTACATTAAAGAATATGTTAGATTTAATTAATAAATAATATTATTTTCGTATAAATACGTCTTGATTATCCAGGAATTTAAAGTAAAACTCAAAACACTTTATTCCTTTAATTACAAAGAATATTCTTTAAACATACTTGGCTAGTTATATAACAATAATATGAGATAAACATGAATAATATCAAGCAAACATATTGAAAAAAAAAACATTTTATCTATTTATTTATCTTTATAGTATTACGTAAAGTTGAGATCGATGTTACGGATGCAGTACTTTACAATATTATATCCATATATGAGGTCGTTGATTGGAAGCCTCGAATCCAAGGAGATGCATTTTCTGCGCCTCTGATTCCGTATATGTTTAGGGATCTGGAGAGTTTAATTGTGTTATTGAAACACCTGTTGTCTTTTGATGTCTGTGGTAATGTCCAATGTGGATAATTTCCGTGGGTGATTTTTGAATGGGTAATTCTTACACTTTTAGTTATACTTTCAACTATTAGCTTGTGTTAGGGAATATGTGCTTACATACATAAACATGTGCATGTATATTCATTACCACACACATATGTTAATATCGACCCGCCCACAGCACAAGGAACAAATCTGATGTATTTTTCTTGTTATGTCAGTGTATAATTTTTCCTTTGTTATTTACATTTCCATGTTCGCAGAGCATTTTTTTTTCTCTTCGTCTACTGTCACTGTAAGAAAATTAATATATAGTTCTAATGGTCGTTTTTCTCTCTCACTCCTCAATTATAGAAATAAAGAGTTGAGCGCACACATATATATATACAAACACATACACATATACAAACACAAACGTATGTGTGTGTGTTCGCGCGCATGTATGTATACTTATAAACTTAAACAACTTAAACAAAATCCTGAAAGTATTCCTATAATCACTTAATCCGAAAACTTTTTACCGCAGCCACAAGAAAAAGAAGAAGAGGAAGAAGAAAAACGAGTCGCTGAAAGGCTACATGTACCAAAAAGATAGTGCATCGGAACCAAGTTGATGACAATCACGACGATATGACTACGACTGACATTGCCAAAACTACTAGAAGCTACTGTCAAGAGTATGGTTTATAATTTTAACAATCACATTATGATAAATGGTAATGGAAAGGGGCTGTCATATAGCATTCTATATTTGATATTCCGAAATGAGAGAGAAAAAAAGGAAAACGGGAGCGATTCGAAAAATGCTGATTTTTAAATTGCTCTCTACAAAGGATTAGTAAGCATAATGGCAACGATGCTAATTGCAACTATGCTAATGATGCTAATACCGATAACAGAAAGATGATAACGATAACAATAATATTCATGGTAAGAGCAAGTGGAATGTCAACAGCAATATTATAAAAGATATGAAGCTAGTGTGATTAGTGACAATGTTATAGCAATGATGAACGTAAAGTAACTGACATAATAAATACAACGATTGATAAAAATGATATTAAAAATGATAATCAGTGAGGCTCATGATTGCTATAGTGGAAGTGTATTACCAGCAGAAGTAACAATAATTCTGATAAAATGTCTAACAGCAACAATAAGAATAATACAAACGACGATATCAATATTGATTATGATACTACTTGTGATAATATTAGGTAAGGAAGATTTTCTTCAAGAAAATGGTCCTGTGCAAAGATAGCATCGATAACGATGCTAATGATACTGACAGATGCATCAACTGAAAAACATAGTTGTTACTTTTAAAGAATGAGGAAAAATATATAGATTATATTAAACAATAACAATTAGCAATGCATAAAGTAGACCTAAATAATAAACGATATAATCAAAACAAAACAGAATCTAATACAATAGAATCTTGATTCAAGTAAAAAACTCATAGATAGAAATTGATCTACATTGAAATGCTGAGTTAAATGTCGCCAGGTTCAAGAGCATCAAACAGGACAGGAAAGGAACCCTCATGTTCCAGACTTGTCCTCGTCAGAAGGTCCTGTCGGAGAGGTATAAATTACCGTCCAAGCAACAGGCAAGCATCAGTTGTCATCCTAGACTCACAAAATGAAGATTCTGGTGAGAGTCCGTTGCAATTGCAATTGCTCTTGCAATGGAAGGTTTACTTTTAGATCTCAGCTTTCTCCCAATTTCTATATGGGATCGCCGTTATGGATGAGCCGCCTCCACTGATTTCTTTCTTTTGCTTCCTCTTCTGTGATTTCTTTCAATTGCGTCATCTCGTACACAGTCTCGCCATCTCTTCCTTCTACCCTGAACTTCCATCTTCATTGTATGTTTTCAAACATAGTATTTGTTCCTTCTGAGCAGGTCTCCACACCACCTCAGTCTCCCTTCCTGCATTTTCTTTGATATTTCTACCACCTTTGTTGATCCTCTTATGTACGCATTCCTAATCTTATCCTCTCTTGTTTCCCCAAACATCCACCTCAACATTGTCATTTCTGCTCCATCCATCCTTTTCTCCTCTGTCCTTTATCATACATACTGTTTCTGCTCCATACAACAGAGCTGGTCTAATAATTGTTCTATTAGACCGACTTTATTGTATGGAAGATATTGAAAGGTTTGCTTTTGGATATTGTAATTTAATCGCTACAGAATTATGACTATATTGTAAACGTTTCAGATTCTCTTCGCTCTGGGTCTGGTCGCCCTGGCCGCCGCCCGACCCTCCGACATCATCGACTTCGAGGAGGACCACATGGAGCACGAGCAGGAGGGCATCCCAGGAACGGCCGTGGAGGGCGAGTACTCGTGGGTAGCGCCCGACGGGAACGAGTACCACGTCAAGTACGTCGCCGACCGCTTCGGTTACCGCATCGTCGACGACAACGTTGTGCCCAGAATGCGCAGCGACGACGTGCCGGAAGCTGAGGAGGACGATGATTAGATAGGAATTATGTATTAGATATAAATGACTAAATAATGTTCACTACAAAAGAACTTTATTTTCCCCCGGCCGCGGTTCGCCTGTTCACTTTCTCTCTGGACGAAACGATGAATAAAAAAAAAAAAAGAAAAAAAAAAAAAAAAAATCATATTACTTCACATAATCCCCAGTCACAGGCATAACCCAACGGAATCCCACCCAAAACGAATGCATATGCATTGCTCAAAGGTTAATTTAAGTCTTCACTGCAGATTTTCATTGCAAACAACTTTTTCACTTACTTTTATATTTTTCTTTTATCTCTTTAAACTGGGAGTTTCCTTTGCATAACTAGGTACTGGTGCTTGTCTAGATTTATCATGAATAGCATTTGATACGACAGGAACTATGATTTCTAAATATGAATAAAGATCATAACTGAAAAAAGTAATAAGTACCGTATCATCATTTCCCTTTCTGTTTTTGGAATAAAGCTTTTTTAAAAAATAATCGTCCATTTACTAATAATGTTAACAATATATTAGATGAATTATTTATACGTAAACCAGTAAATGAACAGCACGTTAAAAACATTCTTTCTACATAACGAATACATAGATTTGGCTAAATAGAGAAGTAATAAACAGTAGAATAGAAAGATGTAAAGAAGCATGCAATGACCTCAGACACGTCGGTTACGCATTTTGGGCACATCGTTGTCGTCGACGATGCGGTACCCGTTGTGGTCGGCGATGTACTTGACGTGGTACTCGTTCCCGTCGGGCGCTACACACGAGTACTCGCTCTCCACGGCCGTTCCTGGGGCGCCCTCCTGCTCGTGCTCCATGTGGTTCGCCTCGAAGTCGAGTGCGTTAGTCGGTAAGAAAAATATCACTTATATTCTTAAAACTTTTCCCAGTGCAAGAATAATCTTTAATATCGTTATTATCGTTATTGTTATTATCATCTTGACTGTTTTTGTTATTTTGACTATCCTTATGATCATATATTTCTTTGAATTAACTTTGCTATTCATGTCATTTTTAGTTATCAATATTGATATTATTGTTATTGGTGTCGCCATTATGACAATTTTCATCAGACAAAACAGGTTTTGAGAATCTGCTTACGAAAAGAAGATACATATTTAGATATCTATATCTGTCTATTCATCAATCTGTCTATATATTAATCACACACACATACTAATGATAATATATATATACACATATACGTACATACACCCACATATCTATCTATATATGTATACAAAGATATATGTACACATACATGTTTGCATGTATATATATATATATATATATATATATATATATATATATATATATATATATATATATATATATATATATATACAAATATAAATATTATATATATATATATATATATATATATATATATATATATATATATATATATATATATATATATATATATATATATAACCGTTACAAACTTTCAATATATGAATACCTAGTCAACTAACCACAGGATATTCCTACAACACGAACGATTAACAGATTGATATGTAACGAAAACTACTACTCTCTTTACGGCCACTTCTTGTTACCTGAGAAAACTGTCAATCAAATATCTAGTTACTATCATTTTCGAGAGCTCCCGTTGCAACCTTTGTCGAAATGTTAATCATAAAGAAAGATTCGGAAAAAATGGACACAGTGATATCCTGCACTGGCCTTTTGAGTGACTACTTTCGCAACTAATAACAATGATGGTAATAGCAATACATTCTCTCTCTCTCTCTCTCAATCTATTAATATATACACAAATATATGCTTGTATGTATGCATGTCTCTCTCCCTTTATATACACATGAATATATAAATGTGTGTGTGCGTGTGTGTGTGTGTATGTGTGTGTATATATACATGTGTGTACATATTATATATATATATATATATATATATATATATATATATATATATATATATATATATATATATATATGCCTATATGTATAGATAGAGAGAGAGAGAGAACGATAATGACAAAATCATATACATAAATACTTAAAAGAACAAAAACATGACCGTCTCTTTTCGTGGTCCCAATGTGTCCTCGCCAGAAGGCTATGTCGCCGGGTATATATTGAAGCCCAAGCAAACAGCAAGCATCAGTCACTCTTCAGATCCTCACCAACATGAAAGTACTGGTGAGTTTGATTTCTCGATTATCAGTCAAAATACCCATTGGCTTTTTGGCTATATATCAATCGGTATTAAAAGGGAAGAACAACGAAGAGTGAAATATAATTCTCGTAAAATTTATTCTTTCGTAGGTTCTCTTCGCTCTTGGACTGGTCGCCCTGGCCGCCGCTCGACCCTCCGACATCATCGACTTCGAGGAGGACCACATGGAGCACGAGCAGGAGGGCATTCCTGGAACGGCCGTGGAGGGCGAGTACTCGTGGGTAGCGCCCGACGGCAACGAGTACCGCGTCAAGTACGTCGCCGACCGCTTCGGTTACCGCATCGTCGACGACAACGTTGTGCCCAGAATGCGCAGCGACGTGCCGGAAGCTGAGGAGGACGATGATTAGATAGTTTTTTGTCAGATGTTACAGGGAATGTATGGGGAAGTAATAAATCAAATCGGCCTTTATAACAGTTTTATAATTATCCTTTAAACGCACATACGCATGCACACACACAAATATATATATATATATATATATATATATATATATATATATATATATATATATATATATATATATATATATATATATATATATATATATATACATATGTGTGTGTGTGTGTGTGTGTGTGTGTGTGTGTGTGTTAGTTTTAGATACAGACACACATTTATATATGTAGAGAGAAAACAACAAAGACTGATGGGCAGGAAAATAGAAAAACACTTCCATAATGTTATTGTTGTCATTAGTAATGAGAAGGACGAGAATAATAGTAGTAATAGCAATAAAGATAAGAGTAGTGATCACAACCATGGTAACAACACCAATAATATTGATTATATAAACCATTTGAATGATAGCAGTTCAATACTAATGATGATAATAACAATTCCGACGACGATGAGGATGATATCAATAATCGTAATAATGATAATGATTACAATAATGATAACGATCATTATATAACAATTATTATATTATTATTATAATAACATTATTATAACAATGATACCGCTAATGCTACTTTAACTGTTAATGATAACAATGAAAATGGAAATTATATAAAATCATGATGATAATGTTATTGATAATACTAGGAACTGTCATCACTGGTACTGATGATAACAATGAAAAAGCTTGTGATGGTTGTAAAGCCCACAGAAACAATGATGATGGTATTACTAAGCATAATGAGAACAAGATGAAAACTAGGAAATAGTAATAATGATGGTAATAGCAGAGATCTATTAATGATATAGAAAACAATAATAATGATGATAATAAGTGAGATAGAAATTAGAATAATAGGAATAATGATAAGGAAAATCATGTTGATAAAAGCAGCATCGGTGATAAACCCATAAATGTAATATTAGCTATAAGAATGTTAATTATTAAAACAATTGTAATGATAATAATAGTAATATTTATATTTATAAAAGCAAAATCATGATATCAATTAGATTAATAACGTCAAGGATCACCATATTGAGTATATTACCGTTACTTATGCTCCTTGAACTGGAAATACTGATAACAGCTATCATGATAATTATGAAAGATACAGCTATAATAGTAACACACCTCTGAGGAAACTGAAATGCCACACTCCCTCTTCCTGTAAAGTTCTTTTTTGAATAAACTCGTTTACGCATAAAAAAAAGAAAAAAATCTTTCGGATTATTTATCGCTTATTACTATTGGCAATGGTATTTAAATATGTACATGGCTTATAGCATCGTGTACTGTAGAGATAAGCAAAGTATGAGTGTCCATTTAAAGTACGGGGAAAGTACAGAGAGAACAGGAGAGAAGAGCAAGAATAAAGATCGACAAGAGTCACGGACGATAAAAACGGTATCAAGAGCACCTGCTCCTCGTGTTGCGTCGCTGTGTCCTCGGCTGAAGGTTACGCCGTGGGAGTATATATTGTCCAAGCAACAGGCAAGCATCAGTTGCTCTCCTGGAACACGAAAAACATGAAGGTTCTGGTGAGTTCTGTCGCAAGACCCGCTCTATTTATGGGCCTTGCAAATGCTGTGATATCTAACGTTCTGTTATCATACAGAAGAGAGTGATCATGAAAAAAAAAAAAAAAAAAAATCTGGTTACCATAATCTTTCTCAGGTTCTCTTCGCTCTGGGTCTGGTCGCCCTGGCCGCCGCCATGCCCTCCGACATCATCGACTTCGAGGAGGACCACATGGAGCACGAGCAGGAGGGCATCCCAGGAACGGCCGTGGAGGGCGAGTACTCGTGGGTAGCGCCCGACGGGAACGAGTACCGCGTCAAGTACGTCGCCGACCGCTTCGGTTACCGCATCGTCGACGACAACGTTGTCCCCAGGATGCGCAGCGACGCGGCCGAATTTGACGACGATGACGACTGAACTTGAAACGAACCAGAAAATTTTACGAATCACCCAGATCAGTTACGAATGATGATGTAATAAAGCATTCACTTTATAATCTTGTCTTTTACTGTTCCAGGAAAACGTGCCTGTACTCTGCATACCCAAGAGGTCATGTGACTAAGGGCTTGCTATTGTGCGAGAGAATGAATGACATTTTTCTGGAAAATGCCCTGGGTGTTTTTGCTAAGAGTGCCACCCACAGTCTGAAGAGTCTGTGTGTTTAGAACACAACACATTACAGTTGTGTAGTAACAAAGGGCCAGGCAAACTATTTTCCCATACTGAGAAATTGTTTACATTTAGACTATTTTCAAATTAATTTTCTTCTTTTTA
>NC_091560.1:31084692-31102192 GCF_042767895.1 Penaeus vannamei
CTGGTAAATAAAATAACTGACGCATATATAACATTCAGACAGTAAATTGAAAAAACAGTCTAAGCAAAAGTGAAACCGAAAAAGTGAGAAAAAAGTCAGTCACAGAATTCTTTCATCCAAGGTCCGAACACTTTTTGGCGTTCAAGGTGACAGTGGTGGGGTTGCTGGGTATAAATTGAAGCCAAGACACGACCGCCGCTGCAGTTGGTCACCTAAGCAGTAACAGTCATGAAGGTTCTGGTGAGTGTGAAGGAAGCTGTACAGTAGAGGTGTCTTATTTTTCTCAATTTCCTAGAAATAGATAAAAAAAATATATATATCACTTTCAGTTTTTGTGAGATATATCCAATACTGTTATTCAATTGCACAGTTGATCGTCGCCTTGGCTCTGGTCGCCCTGACCGCCGCTCGACCCTCCGACGTGATCGACATCGAGCAGGACCACATGGAGCACGAGCAGGAGGGCGTCCCAGGGACGGCCGTGGAGGGCGAGTACTCGTGGGTAGCGCCCGACGGGAACGAGTACCACGTCAAGTACGTCGCCGACCGAAACGGGTACCGCGTGGTCGACGACAACGTCCTTCCGGAATTCCGTGACGCCAAGCCCACCGGCGAGGCAGAGGAGGATGACGACTAATGCGAAATGTTTGTCTAATGCTTCCAAGCCGAATCAAAAGAATGTAGATACTGTGATCGCGAAAGGAAATATAATAAATATTACGATTAAATGCTCTAGTTTGACATCATTTCCTAGCATGGAAATCACCGAATATACTGAACCTTTGCAGCAAAAATGATTAATAACTGAACCCCAGGAGAGATATAACCTCTTCCTTATATCTAATAAACACACCATTTCTAAATACAGACCAATCACATCACGTTCTTTTACATCTTTGTAAGAGAACGGAGTAAGAAATATGGTAGCAAGGAATTTATTGTGTTCAGTGATCATGCCAAAGTCCATCTTTGTGCTAAGACAGCTGTGACGTAATATCTGTCCCGAATGACAGCATAACGCAGGTTTTAATGGTTATGATCTTTATTTGTACAAAGTTAGCAATATTTCAGCTTTTGTTATTGTCTTATTTGTTCTTTCATTTGTTCAAAGTTGAAAAAGGTTTATATAAAATACTCCTTTATCTTCTAAAAGATTATCATATTCTTTATATGTGTGTGTAACGTAAGTAAAGATTTTAGATTCCAATTCTAACCAAGACGTTTCTCATACTCTGACGGATTCTCCCTTCTCCTATTCATTCTTTCTCTCTCCTTTCTTTTTCTAAACTGTCTCTGTTTCTTATCTCTTTACTTTCTCTACTTCACTCCATCTCTCTTGACTTTGTATGTATTCTACTTGAAAAAGAAGAAAAATATATCGAATAGAAAGTAAAAATAAACGTTACATTATTAAAATGTAAAACTGTAATATATACATATATATATATATATATATATATATATATATATATACATATATATATATATATATATATATATATATATATATATATATATATATATATATATATATATATATACATATACATATACATATATATGCACACATGTGCATATATATATATGTATATATGCACATGTGCAGCTTGGAACAACTGTAAGAGAGACACCCACGACTAATTAACAGCCCTCTTATGATTTATAAAGGCATCAGCTGATTTTCGCGCGTACAGTCCGTAATTCCATCACAAACAACTGGCGAAATTATGGTTCCTCATGCAAAAAAAAAAAAAAAAAAAAAACTGAAAAACGCATATAGTATAGGCATCTTACATTAAACAGTATAAGTAGGTGCGATCAGAAAGAGTATGATTATCTGTCTACAATAGACAATGGTTCAAACTAAAAGTTTGAATGCTTTTCTTGGGAAAACATACACATTAATTACATGTATGTATATTATATATAATTATATATGTATGTGTGTATACATACACATACATACATACATATATATATATGTATATATATTTACATATATATTATGTAATATACATTCATATGTATATATACATACATACTCACACACATGTATATATATGTATATGAAAATGAAAACAGCCACAGTAAGAAAAGAAAATAAGCGTTTATTTTCTTTACTTTTTGTGGCTGTTTTCATTCTCATGTTTGTGTACGCTACTGTGTGCTTGTGTTCACATATTCATCTCTCTCTATGTATATATACACTCACATATATGTCTATATATATGCATGTACATGAATATATCCATATGTATACGTCTATATTGTTTATATGCTTTTGTATGGATACAGACATATGTGTATGTATATATGTACATATGAATATATACATATAAACAATCCCACCCACGTGGGTGTGCGCGCACGCGCGTGTGTAATGAATAAAAATTAGAGCATAGATTGATTTTCATATAAAACATACACCTGTCATATACCAAACACATTACATTTATCTCCTTGCATATTCATTTAAAAGCCGCGTGTCCACAAACATAATCTACTCGAACCAGTCGTTTGGGCAAAAAGTGACACTTGGTCAAAACACAAAACCGAAAAACTGCACTCGCAAGGTCAGTCACAGAATCGTCTTTTAGGTCCCGCGATGGCCGGCCTTCAAGGTGACCACGGCGATGCGTCTGGGTATAAATGGCGGCGGGACAAGCGCAGGACAACAGTTGCTCTACGAAGCCCATACAATATGAAGGTCCTGGTGAGTTGGAGCACGATTTATATTGTCTATATTTTTCTTGGTTTTCTTTCTATGATTGCTTTCATTTTGAATTAGGTTGCTAAGAAGAATGTGGAGGCTCCGTTGAGTTGCATTTTGTAGGTTTTAAATGTTTCTCTTAATAATATCTGAAGATAGATTAACAACCACGTTCCGTTTCCCAGCTGATCGTCGCCTTGGCTCTGGTCGCCCTGACCGCCGCTCGACCCTCCGACGTGATCGACATCGAGCAGGACCACATGGAGCACGAGCAGGAGGGCGTCCCAGGAACGGCCGTGGAGGGCGAGTACTCGTGGGTAGCGCCCGACGGCAACGAATACGTCGTCAAGTACGTCGCCGACCGAAACGGGTACCGCGTGGTCGACGACAACGTCCTTCCGGAATTCCGTGACGCCAAGCCCACCGGCGAGGCAGAGGAGGCTGACGACGAGTAATGCCACCATTCTGTTGCTAAAATATTTATCTCTTATACACTTTTGGGCTGTGGTGAAAAGATGACCATGGGGGAAACTTTCTTCTAATAAATATAAGATAAAATTACTTTGATATTCACTGCGGTTCCACATACATAAGCTACGAGGAATAGATATTTTGTGAAGGCCTAAAAAAGAATAAAATAAAAGAGGCAACAAGATATAAATCGAAAATAAGTATAAAAACAAGGCTAAATATATGAGAAACTACTAGAATCTTGAAAATTCACGTAAGAACTGATACGACACCCTACTTACCAGAAAACATAGATATCGACGAATAAATGAATGGATAAATGGAACAGAATATGCAAATTTGTTATACATTATTCAGTAGCATAAGATATAGAATATTAATTGAGACATCAAGAAAAACTTGAACCAAATTATAGATGCAACTGTTCTATTTGCGTTAGATACAATAGAGCATTAGATCTACTACTACTACAGTCATTTAAATTCCTTCGATTTCTGTATGAGAACACAGTTACAGTATGGAAACAAAGAGAATTTTCGTTAATATAAGTACAGATCATATATATATATATATATATATATATATATATATATATATATATATATATATATATATATATATATATGTATATATATAAATATATTCATATCCCCAAAATCCTTATTTTGTATCATTGTGTATATATTGGTAATTTCTCTCATTAGTATATAGTGACCAGTAATTTGTCCATTCTCTGTTCTCTACCTAATGGACTGATGTAAATGGGCATGTTACTTTCACTGGATTCTGATATCCATTTACTGCTGTTCTGTAAACTGCTTATATGAATATACATTTTCGTAATGATACTCTTCTGGGCTTCTGAGCAAGACAGTAAATTTTTCACCTACATATTTTTGTTTTCTCTGTCCGTCTTTAATTTTTTTCTTTCTCACCTCTCTTTTTTCTCGCTGTAATCATATTATTTGACCATACATATATGCATACAGAAATATACACACAAACACACACACACATTGGATCCCATTTATGTTCGTTTCAATTATTGATAAAGTGCACAGTACTGACATAATTATTGAGACCATTGGCGGTATCAACCATTTTTTTTATAGAATGTGTATCCTAAAATGAAAGCAACTTATTTCCTAATTTTATTTGCGTGCTTTTGTGACATATTAGCAGCCGGAATCGCCCTCCTTAGCCTTAAGCACAACAGCAACGCATCTTGGCATGTACCGAATGGACCGGCGGGCCTATTCCCAGATTTTTTTTTTTTTTTTTTGCTATACCTTTTACCTATCATTCATTTAACTCACCTTAGTATATTCTACTTGACCTCTCGTCTTTTAAAGGATTCCATAAACTTTCTATATGATTTATATCTAGACTGTTTTGTAACATATTTTCCCCATGTTTGTATACGTATTTCACCAAATTATGTTCGAATTGCATAGAAACAGTCGAAATGAAGACTTAAGTGAGATTTACCTTTTCCCAATCCTTGTGAGCCATTGCCCAGGCCAGTTGTTTCTTCAGGGTTGTAGGTAGCCTTCGACACCTAAGTTGGCCTGCATGGACAGTGTCCCATCTCAGTCTTCCATTCATTAACCATTTGCTTGGATGATTTTTAGCGATCTTGTTTAACCACATTTAAAGCATCCCGTCCTGTCTGTGAGAGGAGACTTTCACATTCTCTTCGAGTGGGTTCATAGTCTTCTAAATTATCTATTTTTCTTTTCACTTTAGCAACTTGGGTTTTGACATAAACCTTGGTTATTTCTCGTTGGCCTAGATACATTTCTTGGAGATAAACTGTAAGAGCAGGAAGATCTGCCCAACTAAGCTATTAGTTGGTGCTACAGTAGGCAATCTTGATTTCATTTACACGGTAGAATGGTTAGGTTTAATCAGTCGAGGCATTGTATATATTTGCAGCACTATAAGAAATAAAAATGGAAGTCTGGAAGTCCGGTAACAGTGGTAAGGGTCATTTATACCTTTATGTGTGTTTCTATGTACATATACATACACATCCATATGTGTATGTCTATATAAATGAATGTATAAATAGTTGTGTATATACTGTACATACTTGTACATGTATATAGTGTAATGTGATACAAGTGGACTAGCATACATATATATGTATGTTTATATACACATAGACATGTGTGTGTGAATACATACACACACACGCACATATAAACGTACTATTAAAGTATCCTCCATCTTTTTGCTATTAGTTTCATTCTCCAAGTCTAATGTTTACTTTAGCATTGATTAAAAGAAACAGCCACCACATGCAAAAATGAAAAAGCAAGATATAACAGCAGAATTGCTCAAAAGATCGTTCATTTTATCAAGGTCCGAAGAGTTCTAGCCTTCAGGGTGACCGCGCCGATGCACCTGGGTATAAATAGCAGCAGGACAAGCACAGGACAACAGTTGCTCTGCAAAGCTCATACAAACATGAAAGTTCTGGTTAGTTCAGAGTATGCTATCTATGTATTTGCAATAATCATTTTGATCTATATGAAATCAAATATCCTTCTTCCAGCCATAGAATATGGTACAGTTGCCCCATTCCTGTAAACCACTACGAGTTTTATGGATCTCTCTAAATTTTAAAATTATTTCATTTCCCAGCTGATCGTCGCCTTGGCTCTGGTCGCCCTGACCACCGCTCGACCCTCCGACGTGATCGACATCGAGCAGGACCACATGGAGCACGAGCAGGAGGGCGTCCCAGGAACGGCCGTGGAGGGCGAGTACTCGTGGGTAGCGCCCGACGGGAACGAATACGTCGTCAAGTACGTCGCCGACCGAAACGGGTACCGCGTGGTCGACGACAACGTCCTTCCGGAATTCCGTGACGCCAAGCCCACCGGCGAGGCAGAGGAGACTGACGATTAATGCCATGAATATGATGTTGGAAATTCATCTCTCGTGTACTTTCGATTGTAATCAAATGAATTAAGATGCTGTGATCATAAGAGAAAATATTACGGTATTAAATATTTTACGATAAATTTGCTTAGTTTGATATCATTTTTAACTTCATGAATGATTATAAATATATATGCACATATAAACATCCTATTAAAAAAGAGGAATAAATTCAATCAAATGCTAGTTCATTTAAGACAAAAGTCAAATATTTATGTATTTTCATGGAGATAATTGACAAATAATCAACACAGATGAAAAAGTAACTAATATTTCGACTTGAGGAAAGGATTCTATTTTATGCATTTTAAGATATAACGTATTTGAAGGAAATCAAAAGACATGCTTAAATCTTGACACCAGAAAAAGAGGCATAATTGTTATTCTTTTGCATGAAGAATGAACTTAACTAGGAGAAATAATGACAATGATTATAAATATGATAATGATCAGTCATAGTGAGGATAATGATAATGGGAAGTGCAATAAATGAATCAATGGACTTATATTCTCTCCTCCCTTTCCCTTTTCTCCTTCCTTTCTCTCAATCCCTCTTCTCCCTATCCCTTCATCTACCTCGTTCTCCCTCTTCTCCCTTCCTTTCTCTTTTCTTTTTCTCCCATCCTCTTGTCATTCTACCATCAGTGCCTACCAACCATTCACCCCCTCTCATTTGCATACTATATCATAACTGTTGCATTATCAATGATTAGCTTATGATGTAATTAGTTCAGCAAATGAAATACACTTCAGCACCCAAATAACTTTATCAATATTACTAACAAGTTAAACAAATTGAATATCATATTCTGTGACAAGCGCCAATTTTGAGATACAGATTAAAGACTAGATCTGCTACCTATGATTTTCTTTTTCTAATAAAAATTAATAGCTTACGTGAGATTTGGTTTCTGCACACATGCATATCTACATGTAAATGTCTATACTCATATACATATAAACATGTATACATACACATATACAAATTTATGCATATATATGCATAAATATGCGCGTGTGTGTACTAAACATTCACCCCCCACACACATATATGTGTATGTGTAAATGAATTCCTTTATATGCATACAAACCTATATATATATATATATATATATATATATATATATATATATATATATATATATATATATATATATATATATAATATATACAAATACATACATATATATGCATATATATATATATATATATATATATATATATATATATATATATATATATATATATATACATACATACACACACACACATGTATGTACATGCATATATACAAATATATACATATACACATGTCTACACATTTATGTCTATGTGTGCGTATGCAGAAAAAGGAAAGAATAAAATGCACACATATGTATATGCATATGTACATACTTATATATAGTATATATATACTCATACACCAGATAGATCAAAAGGCTTAATTTGCATATTCATATACAACATTGATAGCCATCATTTGGTTTACTATTTTGCCTAAATGTTCACTCACATATACATAACTAACCAACATTGAAAAGTGACAGTTACTAGGCTAAAAGAATCGAAAAGCTGAACTCACAAGGTCAGTCAACAATTAATTCATCGATTCAAGGTCCGAAAACTCGTGGCCTTCAAAGTGACCGCGGCGGTGTTGGGTATAAATTGCAGCAGGACAAGCAAAGCTCTACAGTTGCTCTACTAAGTCCTCACAAACATGAAGGTTCAGGTGAGTTAGAATATACGATGTGTGGGCAATATTTCATTAGGAATGCACTAACTTTTCAGTAAATTCTGTAGCTTGATAGGCTTTATTCTAGAGTGTTCTGGCAAGTTTGAACATTTGGGATCTTTTCATGATCTATAGTTAAGACATCCATTTGATTGAACATACGTCCTTTATCCTTGTTCCATTTCCCAGCTGATCGTCGCCTTGGCTCTGGTCGCCCTGACCGCCGCTCGACCCTCCGACGTGATCGACATCGAGCAGGACCACATGGAGCACGAGCAGGAGGGCGCCCCAGGAACGGCCGTGGAGGGCGAGTACTCGTGGGTAGCGCCCGACGGGAACGAATACGTCGTCAAGTACGTCGCCGACCGAAACGGGTACCGCGTGGTCGACGACAACGTCCTTCCGGAGTTCCGTGACGCCAAGCCCACCGGCGAGGCAGAGGTTGACGATTAATGCCATGAATATGATGTTGGAAATTCATCTCTCGTGTACTTTCGATTGTAATCAAATGAATTGAGATGCTGTGATCATAAGAGAAAATATTACAGTATTAAATATTTTACGATAAATTTGCTTAGTTTGATATCATTTTTAACTTCATGAATGATTATAAATATATATGCACATATAAACATCCTATTAAAAAAGAGGAATAAATTCAATCAAATGCTAGTTCATTTAAGACATAAAAGTCAAATATTTATGTATTTTCATGGGGATAATTGACAAATAATCAACACAGATGAAAAAGTAACTAATATTTCGACTTGAGGAAAGGATTCTATTTTTATGCATTTTAAGATATAACGTATTTGAAGGAAATCAAAAGACATGCTTAAATCTTGACACCAGAAAAAGAGGCATAATTGTTATTCTTTTGCATGAAGAATGAACTTAACTAGGAGAAATAATGACAATGATTATAAATATGATAATGATCAGTCATAGTGAGGATAATGATAATGGGAAGTGCAATAAATGAATCAATGGACTTATATTCTCTCCTCCCTTTCCCTTTTCTCCTTCCTTTCTCTCAATCCCTCTTCTCCCTATCCCTTCATCTACCTCGTTCTCCCTCTTCTCCCTTCCTTTCTCTTTTCTTTTTCTCCCATCCTCTTGTCATTCTACCATCAGTGCCTACCAACCATTCACCCCCTCTCATTTGCATACTATATCATAACTGTTGCATTATCAATGATTAGCTTATGATGTAATTAGTTCAGCAAATGAAATACACTTCAGCACCCAAATAACTTTATCAATATTACTAACAAGTTAAACAAATTGAATATCATATTCTGTGACAAGCGCCAATTTTGAGATACAGATTAAAGACTAGATCTGCTACCTATGATTTTCTTTTTCTAATAAAAATTAATAGCTTACGTGAGATTTGGTTTCTGCACACATGCATATCTACATGTAAATGTCTATACTCATATACATATAAACATGTATACATACACATATACAAATTTATGCATATATATGCATAAATATGCGCGTGTGTGTACTAAACATTCACCCCCCACACACATATATGTGTATGTGTAAATGAATTCCTTTATATGCATACAAACCTATATATATATATATATATATATATATATATATATATATATATATATATATATATATATATATATATATATATAATATATACAAATACATACATATATATGCATATATATATATATATATATATATATATATATATATATATATATATATATATACATACATACACACACACACATGTATGTACATGCATATATACAAATATATACATATACACATGTCTACACATTTATGTCTATGTGTGCGTATGCAGAAAAAGGAAAGAATAAAATGCACACATATGTATATGCATATGTACATACTTATATATAGTATATATATACTCATACACCAGATAGATCAAAAGGCTTAATTTGCATATTCATATACAACATTGATAGCCATCATTTGGTTTACTATTTTGCCTAAATGTTCACTCACATATACATAACTAACCAACATTGAAAAGTGACAGTTACTAGGCTAAAAGAATCGAAAAGCTGAACTCACAAGGTCAGTCAACAATTAATTCATCGATTCAAGGTCCGAAAACTCGTGGCCTTCAAAGTGACCGCGGCGGTGTTGGGTATAAATTGCAGCAGGACAAGCAAAGCTCTACAGTTGCTCTACTAAGTCCTCACAAACATGAAGGTTCAGGTGAGTTAGAATATACGATGTGTGGGCAATATTTCATTAGGAATGCACTAACTTTTCAGTAAATTCTGTAGCTTGATAGGCTTTATTCTAGAGTGTTCTGGCAAGTTTGAACATTTGGGATCTTTTCATGATCTATAGTTAAGACATCCATTTGATTGAACATACGTCCTTTATCCTTGTTCCATTTCCCAGCTGATCGTCGCCTTGGCTCTGGTCGCCCTGACCGCCGCTCGACCCTCCGACGTGATCGACATCGAGCAGGACCACATGGAGCACGAGCAGGAGGGCGCCCCAGGAACGGCCGTGGAGGGCGAGTACTCGTGGGTAGCGCCCGACGGGAACGAATACGTCGTCAAGTACGTCGCCGACCGAAACGGGTACCGCGTGGTCGACGACAACGTCCTTCCGGAGTTCCGTGACGCCAAGCCCACCGGCGAGGCAGAGGTTGACGATTAATGCCATGAATATGATGTTGGAAATTCATCTCTCGTGTACTTTCGATTGTAATCAAATGAATTGAGATGCTGTGATCATAAGAGAAAATATTACAGTATTAAATATTTTACGATAAATTTGCTTAGTTTGATATCATTTTTAACTTCATGAATGATTATAAATATATATGCACATATAAACATCCTATTAAAAAAGAGGAATAAATTCAATCAAATGCTAGTTCATTTAAGACATAAAAGTCAAATATTTATGTATTTTCATGGGGATAATTGACAAATAATCAACACAGATGAAAAAGTAACTAATATTTCGACTTGAGGAAAGGATTCTATTTTTATGCATTTTAAGATATAACGTATTTGAAGGAAATCAAAAGACATGCTTAAATCTTGACACCAGAAAAAGAGGCATAATTGTTATTCTTTTGCATGAAGAATGAACTTAACTAGGAGAAATAATGACAATGATTATAAATATGATAATGATCAGTCATAGTGAGGATAATGATAATGGGAAGTGCAATAAATGAATCAATGGACTTATATTCTCTCCTCCCTTTCCCTTTTCTCCTTCCTTTCTCTCAATCCCTCTTCTCCCTATCCCTTCATCTACCTCGTTCTCCCTCTTCTCCCTTCCTTTCTCTTTTCTTTTTCTCCCATCCTCTTGTCATTCTACCATCAGTGCCTACCAACCATTCACCCCCTCTCATTTGCATACTATATCATAACTGTTGCATTATCAATGATTAGCTTATGATGTAATTAGTTCAGCAAATGAAATACACTTCAGCACCCAAATAACTTTATCAATATTACTAACAAGTTAAACAAATTGAATATCATATTCTGTGACAAGCGCCAATTTTGAGATACAGATTAAAGACTAGATCTGCTACCTATGATTTTCTTTTTCTAATAAAAATTAATAGCTTACGTGAGATTTGGTTTCTGCACACATGCATATCTACATGTAAATGTCTATACTCATATACATATAAACATGTATACATACACATATACAAATTTATGCATATATATGCATAAATATGCGCGTGTGTGTACTAAACATTCACCCCCCACACACATATATGTGTATGTGTAAATGAATTCCTTTATATGCATACAAACCTATATATATATATATATATATATATATATATATATATATATATATATATATATATATATATAATATATACAAATACATACATATATATGCATATATATATATATATATATATATATATATATATATATATATATATATATATACATACATACACACACACACATGTATGTACATGCATATATACAAATATATACATATACACATGTCTACACATTTATGTCTATGTGTGCGTATGCAGAAAAAGGAAAGAATAAAATGCACACATATGTATATGCATATGTACATACTTATATATAGTATATATATACTCATACACCAGATAGATCAAAAGGCTTAATTTGCATATTCATATACAACATTGATAGCCATCATTTGGTTTACTATTTTGCCTAAATGTTCACTCACATATACATAACTAACCAACATTGAAAAGTGACAGTTACTAGGCTAAAAGAATCGAAAAGCTGAACTCACAAGGTCAGTCAACAATTAATTCATCGATTCAAGGTCCGAAAACTCGTGGCCTTCAAAGTGACCGCGGCGGTGTTGGGTATAAATTGCAGCAGGACAAGCAAAGCTCTACAGTTGCTCTACTAAGTCCTCACAAACATGAAGGTTCAGGTGAGTTAGAATATACGATGTGTGGGCAATATTTCATTAGGAATGCACTAACTTTTCAGTAAATTCTGTAGCTTGATAGGCTTTATTCTAGAGTGTTCTGGCAAGTTTGAACATTTGGGATCTTTTCATGATCTATAGTTAAGACATCCATTTGATTGAACATACGTCCTTTATCCTTGTTCCATTTCCCAGCTGATCGTCGCCTTGGCTCTGGTCGCCCTGACCGCCGCTCGACCCTCCGACGTGATCGACATCGAGCAGGACCACATGGAGCACGAGCAGGAGGGCGCCCCAGGAACGGCCGTGGAGGGCGAGTACTCGTGGGTAGCGCCCGACGGGAACGAATACGTCGTCAAGTACGTCGCCGACCGAAACGGGTACCGCGTGGTCGACGACAACGTCCTTCCGGAGTTCCGTGACGCCAAGCCCACCGGCGAGGCAGAGGAGGCCGATGACTAGTCCCATGGATTGAAATTTCAAATATTGATTATTCATACAGTTGTGGGGCGTGACCATGCAGCTATATATGCTGTGAACAAAGGGGAATGTTTCTTGATTAATAAATTTCTATTTAATTGAAGCAGTGTATATTATTCAGACATTAATTAGGGCAAAGGAAAAAATAATCAATATTAATAATAATAAAAAAAACAATAAAGAAAATCGTACATGATTACATTTATACATGAGAAAATACACCTTGACAACAGAAAACGAAGCATAATTGTTATTCTTTTGCAGGAAGAATGAGAAACACTAGTAGAAATAATGATAATAATCAATATAATGATAAAGACCAGTCATAGTGAGGATGATAATGATAATGGGAAGAGCAACAAATGAAACAATGGACTTCTGTTCTCTTCTCCCTCTCTCCCCTTTCCCCTTTCCCCTTCCTTTCTCTCAATCCCTGTTCTTCCTCTCCCTTCCTCTACCTCGTTTCTTTGGATGTTTAAAATCAAAAGGAAAATATTTTATATTACTATTGTTTTAGAGAGCAAAATAATTCATATATGTGATGTATCATGGATTTGTAACACTTTAGTTTTTTTCTCAATGCAATTCCCATGCTGACAACTGTAATAACACTAACACGGTCTAAGGGTTCCATTCGCTTAAAATTATGCTAAACAAAAGTGCATTTTATATGCAAAATTATTTTCTTAATGTTATCAGAGGAAACAAACGTGATGCTGGATTTGATTTCTGATTCTTTATAAATAAAATCTACATGCTCCTAGGCAAGGTGTAATGCAGGGTCACCAAAGCTGGTACTTTTGAGAACGCCAAGTAACAGTTAGTACAGCTTTCAGGTAAATATTAATTTCCTGGGTAATATTCTTTTTTCCGAACGTCTAGGCTATAT
Source organism: Penaeus vannamei (assembly GCF_042767895.1). NCBI lineage: Eukaryota > Metazoa > Arthropoda > Malacostraca > Decapoda > Penaeidae > Penaeus > Penaeus vannamei. Next base: position 31,098,337 of record NC_091560.1, read on the forward strand.
AGATGAGATATGGGGAAACACTGTTGGACGGGCATGCGGCATGGAGAGAGGAGGCCTTTATCGCGCCGCAGTCAGTCTGTTTCACTTTCACTTCTTTCATTTTCACTTTAGTGCGTTGTTGGTAATGTGAAATATTGTATGCTAAATCAACTATTCTAACAGCTATGATAGTTATCTTCAATAATGAGAAATCTTAATCGTTCTTGTTTTTATTCAGAGTTACAGACCGATTGTTATGGCACAATGTGTGTGTCGGCCGGCTGAGCAAATCTCAGTTACTTGGTGTGAAATGTGTGGAATTCATGGTGAACAGATTTTAACAGGAACAACGAAGGGAAGGGCAAGAAAACACACGAATATGCCTTTTCACTATTGCCCTGACGAAGCAATAGTGAAAAGGCCTTCGGCATATTCGTGTGTTTTCTTGCCCTTCCCTTCATTGGTGTGAAATGTACATATTAGCAACCTTCCCAGCAACTAGTAGACAAAATAGATAAATGCTCATCGACATCATAACCAACCGAAGCGTCACAAGAGAAAGGAAAGCGTAATTCTAAATAAATCAAGTAAACATTTTGAATTTTATGTTGTTACGTTTTGCTTGTCTGGTACTTTTCAGTAGCCTGAAATGGTACTGCTAGTAAAACAGATTGGCAACCCAGGTCTAATGGGACAAAATTGATACTGTACAGAAATAATTGTAAATTTTCTTGGTCTTATCCATATCCTTCTACTTAATAGCATTATTGTTATAATCATCATTGAAATAATTACCACTATCATGACTATGATCTATAATTACAATTTTTATTACTACTACTAATATTGTCATTAGTTTTATTAATATTTTACTAGTATAAACATCGATGGAATATTACAGGCGATTCTGTTTATAAAACACATTTTTGATGTGTAGATATTCAAACTTTTTAAAATTATTACATATGGCTTGTGTAATAAAACTGTTATATGTGGAAAGAGCAGCTGTTTCCCCCCAAAATGCCATTTTTTTTAATTTTCTTTTTCTCTTTTTTTCCTGTTTTTATCCTTTCCTATTTTTTTCTTTTTTACTTCTTTTTCTGTCTGTCTCTCTGTTTTTTCTTTCTCTTTTATGCTCTTCCTCTTTTCTCTGTTCTTTTCCTTCTTTGTCTGCCTATCTGTTTGTCTGTCTGTCTTTATGTCTGTCTCTGTTTTTCTCTCTTTCTATTCCTTTCAGTCTCTCTTCCCTCTTTGTCTGCCTGTCCGTTTATTCGCCTATCTGCCTCTCTTATCTGTCTCTACCTCCCTCTTGCTCTCCCCCTCTCCCTATTTCTCTTCCCCCTCCCTCTCTCCAAAATCCGTTCTCCGTTTATAAATTTCACCTCAGCTCCTAGTTGTTCACCTCGCGTGGTTCAGCTTTCACGTTCATCAGAAAATGTGTTCAGGAAGAACGCCGCGTTGGGTCTTCGGGCAAAATTATTCTCAATTGCGGAGGGGAAGAGGAAGAAGAGGGGGATAGGGAGGAAGTGGAGGAGGTGAAGGAAGGAGAGATGATGGAGGTGGAGGAGGAGGGAGAGAGATGGGGTTGTTGGAGGTGGGGTAGGAAGGGAGTGAGAGAGGAGGAGGAGGAGGAGAAGGAGGAGGAGGAGGAGGAAGTGGAGGAAGGAGAGATGATGGAGGTGGGAGAGGAGTGTGGAGGAGGTGGAGGAGGAAGGAGAGATGATGGAGGTGGGGGAGGAGGTGGAGGAAGATGGAGAGAGATGGGGGTGTTGGAGAAGGGGGAGGAAGGGAGTGGGGGAGGAGAAGGAGGGGGAAGAGGAGGAGAAGGAGGAGGAGGAGGAGGAGGAGGGAAAAGGGAAGGAGGAGGAGGAGGAGGAGGAAGGAGAGAGATGAAGATGTTGGAGGTGGGGGAGGAGGAAAAAGAGGGGAAAAGGTGTGGAAGAGGAGAAGATGGAGGAGGAGAGGAAGATGAGGAGAAAGAGAAGAGGGCAAGGTGGTGAAGGATGAGGATGAGGAAGAGAAAGAGATGGAGGGGAAAGTGGTGGAGGAGAGGAAGAGGGAGGCCGAAGGAGAGAGGGTGGAGTAGGGAAAATGGAGGGGTAGAAGAAAAGACGGAAGATGAGAAAAGGAAGGGGAAGAGGAAGAGAAGACAGAAGAGGAAGAGGAAGAAGAATAAAAAAATGAGGAGGGAGAAAGAGAGTGGAGGAGACGAAGAACGGAAAAAGAAAGAAAGAAAGAAAGAAAAAGGAAAGGCTCAAAGAATTAAAAGAGAAATTAAAAGGAAAAAAGGAAAAAAGAAAATGAGATAAAGTCGACGAAAACAAGGAAGAGGAAGAGGAAGAAGATAAAATTTTACCAACAGTGACATTTCAATGTGACGTCGACCTATTGCTAAGCAAAGAAATGTTTATGCGTAGTTAAGCCGTGAGAGATAGATACAGGCGCAGATAGATAGATAAACGGATAGATAGGTAGATGGATGGATAGATGGATAAACGTAGAAGGATAGATAGATGGAGTAGACGATTAGAAGCTTGATGAATAGATATGCGGATGGAAATATTAATGATTGGATATAGAAGTAGACGGGCCGGTGAATAGATAAATTTGGTAGATGTAGATGGTAGATGGACAGGTAGATAAATATACAAACAGATAGGTTGATAGATAGAAACAAACAAAATGATGTCCCTTTATATAGAATATTCAGTTAAAGAAGTGTCTGTGTTCTTATTCTCGTTACTGTGGAACTTATTGGCTGAAGTAGAGGAGGATGGCTTGGTGTTTCATTAATTTTATTTTTTTCCTTCTCTCTCTCTCCTGTATTTTATCTACATCTACTCCATGTATCAACTTGTGTCTGTATCTATGTCTATGTATTTGTTTATCTATATATTTCTATACGTATCCCTATTTATCTACCTGCCTATCTACCCCTATGCGTGTGTGTGTGTGTGTGTGTGTGTGTGACGTACCATCCTTGACCCCCCAACCAAGAATTACTTATATCATTCCCTGGCGACGAAGAGGCTATAGCAGTATCAAAATTCGTGAGCTTCCTGTCCTTGGCACCGGCGCGTCTTCCTTTCTATATTTCCAGGTGTCTTTTTTTGTCTTTTTTGTCTTTTTTGCCTTGATCCCACGACCATAATGAGCCATCTTACTTTTGCTTCCGTTCCCTTCGCTTCCGTTTTCTTTCGTCGTCGCTCCTTGCGTTTCCCTTTTTCTTGTTTTTTTCTCCGTTTTCTATGGTTTCGTTTTCTTTTGATGGAGGTGATAATTTAGTTTGAGAATGTTTGTTTTCGCCTTCATTTCGCTGTTTTCTTTCATTTGTTTCCCTTTTTTTTCGGTAAGAGGTTCATTGCTTTATGTTTTCTGGTATTCCAGGTATTTCGAAGAAAAATATTCTTTCTTATTTTTCGTTTTTGTGTTTCTATTATTCTCTCTTCGTTTTGATAAATAGATGTATAAATTTATATACTGCATATGAATATATACATGTGTGTGTGTGTGTGTGTGTGCGCGCGCGTGTGTGTGTTTATCTATACATATGTATATAAGTATATGGAGAGATCTGAGCTCAAAATCTAATTCTAGGAATGATTTTCGCCCAAATAGATATTAAAAGGCATCCAGCTCTTAGAAAGGGTAGCATCACTCTCAAAAATTGTTTCTTTAATTGTTTACACGTTTTTTTTGTGTGTTAGTTGTAATTCATGTTGATTTAAATTCAGGATTTTAATATATGGGTTGGTCAGCCTTTATTCAAAATAAACCGGGTTTTTTCTCTACAGACTAACACATTTTAGCACACACATCGACCTTATAAATGAATAAATCAGTAAATAGATAGAAAAAATCAATGAATAGATAATAA
>NC_091560.1:31122192-31124692 GCF_042767895.1 Penaeus vannamei
TGTGTGTATACCTATGCTCTGAATGAGTGTGCAACTGTGTAAATGTGCATGCTATTCTTGCTTCACATACGGCGCTTACTGTCAGCGCATTCGCGTTTCAAGAATCTTTTTGCTTATATACTATCTATTGGAATGTATACATAGTAGACTGAATTTGACTGCCAACATCAAATTACGTCATTTGTAATAGGATTAGCAATAATGGTGATAATGATGATGTTCACGAGAACCATAATAACAATAACAACAGCGATAAAAATGGCAATTACAACCACAACAATAATGAAATCACAAAAATACCAATAAGTAAAAATGAAAATCAAGAAGAGAAATAAAAAAAAGAAATAAAGAAATAAAAAAGATATGAAGAGAAAGAAAGAGAGAGAGAGAAAGAGAAAGTTAAAGAAAAAGAAAAAGAAAAAGAAAAAGAAAAAGAAAAAGAGAAAAAGAGAAAGAAAGAAAGAAAGGAAAAAAAGAAAAAGAATGATCTTGAAGTGTTCTTTTCTTACCTGTACGACCCCTCGACCTTGTTCCCAGCATCTCCCTCTTGCTGATGCTTGTGCTCCTCGCCCTCGAAGTCCAGCACGGTGTCGGGGCGAGCGGTTGCCATGGTAACGGCAGCCAGCCCTACGATGACGAGAATCTGGAACGAAGGATTTGTTTTTATTTGTTTTGTTTATTTATTTGTTTGTCTGTCTCTTGCTTAGGTCATTTGTATTTCATTTTTTTTTTAGATTTTTTCCTTTTTTTCTTACTCCTTATTTTTTTCTTTCTTTTTTCTTTTTCTTTTTTTTCTCCTTCTCCGTCTCCCTCATTTTTCTCTTTCTTTATCTTGCTCTCTTTATCATTATCTCCCTATACATATAAACTCTTAACATACATTTATACTTTCATACACATGACAATAATAACAAAATAACTTACATTAAACTTCATCATGGAAATGCAGAACTTCTCGAGAAACAGAAGAACAGAAGAACAAAAGAACAGATTCGTATGTTCAATTTCGTTGTCGCTTCAAGTGTATGATGCTATTTGGAGTCGAAGCCGTGTTATATACTGGCAGTAGAGGGCGGGGCAAATTTGGGGATGGGTGGGGAGGGGGAAAGGGGGGAGAGAGGGGGCTGAGAGGTCTTAGATGGTAAATTTTTGTGACCTTATTTTACATCACTTTCCTCTTTCTTCTGTCTTTTATTTTATTTATTCTTTCTCCTTATCCTCTTTCTTCACTCCCTCTCTCTTTCCTTTCTTTCTTCACACCCTCCTCCACCCTTTCCCCCCTCTTTCCCTCTCTTTCCCACCCCCTCCCCCTCTTCCCTTTCAGCTCAGTTCCCCTTACTCTCACCTTTTCCCTCCCCTACCCCCCTTTCCCTTCCTTCCCCCTCCATTCGCCTCCCCTCCCTCCTTCCCCCCCCCCCCTTTCCTCATCCCTTTCCCCCTTCATCCCCCCCCTTTTCCACCTTTCTTCCCCCTCCTTCCCCTCCCCTTTTCCACCTTTCTTCCCCCTCCTTCCCCTCCCCTTTTCCACCTCTCTTCCCTCCCCTTCCCCTCCCCATCCCCACTTACACCACACGGGGAAATGCACACGAAGGAAAAGTATGACCGACCCTCTAAAACCTTGACATACGAAAATCACCCTTCGGAACCACTTAGTCCCTGAGGTCGGGCAACGTCGGGTTCTCTTCGGTGACTAAAGTGGCATCGGCGCCGTATTGTGTTTATTATAGTATTTGTATTATCATTGGTGTTGTGAGTACCGCTTTCATCGTCATTGCTGATCTGTATGGGTGTTGTTATTGTTATTGTCATTATTGTTTTTATTGTTGTTGATATTATCATAGTTGTTATTATTGTTCTTTAATCATATTTATCATTGTCATCATCATTATTATTATTACTATTATTAACGTTATTATGAGTATTGTTATGGTTATCATGATAATAGTGATGACAATAATATTTATTATGATTACTATTATAATCACTATTATCATTATCACTATTGTCAGCATCATTATCATTATTATTTACACTGTTATTATTGTTAAAAAAAATGTTATCATTATCATCATCATTGTTGCTATCATAATTCTTATTATCATGATTTTTATTACTATTGTTATCATCATTACTACCATTATCATTATTATTGTTATTACTTTTATTGTTAGCATCCTTATTGTTATCATTATTCCTATTACTATTTAGTTATCAGTATGATCATCATTATTATTATTATTATTATTAATATTAGTATTATCATTACTATTATCATCATCTATATTATTATTATCATTAATAGTATTGTTTTATTATTATCAGTGTTTGTATTTGTGTTAGTCTGTGTGTCTGTATGTGTGTGGATAGGTAAAAAGATGTGTAGATACATGTGCGGGTGTATGTGTATCTATTAATATATCTCTATTTGCTTTTATCTATCTATCTATCTATCTATCTATCTATCTATCTATCTATCTATCTATCCACCTATCTATCTATC
>NC_091560.1:31127192-31137192 GCF_042767895.1 Penaeus vannamei
TCCTCGCCAAAGGCTCCCTGGTTGCCGTCCGCCGCCATCCCGTCGTGGTTCACGGGCACGGCGTTCGACTCCACCACGCGGTAGCCGTCCTCGTCGGCCACGTACTGGACGTGGAACTCCTCGCCTTCGGGGGACGTCCAGCTGGAGGTGGGTTCATTAACGATAGAATATTGGCATGATATCTAATTATAGCGTCGTATCAGTAAAGTAGCTAGATTCATTATTTATCTTTAATACATTCCTTTCCTAATGTTACGATTCGAAACATATTCTAGAAATGGCAGACGATTATGAGGATTTGGCTCTCTGCTTTACATTTACCGCTTTAAAATCACTCTTAATTTGCTGACCTGTAGGATCCTTCCACGTGCTCCCCGGCGTTTCCCTCCTGCTGGTGCTGGTGATCCTCGCCCTCGAAGTCCAGGATATCTGGCCGAGCCGTAACCAAGACTGCCACGGCCAAAACTACGAATAGTGTCTGCAAAGGGGAAAAATATGATCACTTTTGTCATTGCTTACATATTTACCAGTAATTTTTCGTAGTAGTAGTAGAAAGTCCTTAAATGTTTAACTCTTATTGCACAGTGTAAATGCTGCAGTTTAGATAATCATTTTATTTCCAAAGAATGATTTAAAAAGCACGAACCATAGACTTCATCATGAAGAAAATTTTTCTAGGTCCGCACTGTGTCCGATAAAGCAATGCTATGACATACACGTCCCTCACAACAGGGCTTTTATACCCAAACCTACAGCAGAGCCACAGTAACGCACTGACCTCTCTGTCTTCGGCTCGCTGGACAACGGAAGGCCAGGCCATGAAAAAAGGAAATAAAATATATTGTACTGTTTGTTTAGGGCTTTGGACCAAGAGGGTGAAGGTCACTGAGTCGATGGACATGATTATGGACTTCCTCGTACTTTGGTGACTTTTTATCTGGTATTTAATGTGTTTCCTCTTTCGTCAAACACACACGTAAACATACACGCGTAAACACAATTGCATTAACATACATGTTTCATGGATAGATAGATTAAGTAGATATAGGTATACATATACATTTAGATATAGATATGGAAACGAGCTATATAGATATATAAATATTAATACATAAACATATACAAGTATATAGACATATCTATATCTGTGTATCTACACACACACACACACACACACACACACACACACACACACACACACACACACACACACACACACACACACGTATATATATATATATATATATATATATATATATATATATATATATATACATATAGATACACACACATATACACATCCATTTATCTAATTTTTATGACGAGCCATTGTATATCTGTATAAAAGCTTATACATATGTAAAGCTTATATAGCTTTTATACACACACACACACACACACACACACACACACACACACACACACACACACATATATATATATATATATATATATATATATATATACATACATACACACACACACACACACAAACACACACACACACACACACACACACACACACACACATATAGCTTATATAGCTTTTATAGCTTTTATACACACACACACACACACACACACACACACACACACACACACACACACACACATATATATATATATATATATATATATATATATATATATATATATATATATATATATATACATACACACACACACACACACACACACACACATATATATATATATATATATATATATATATATATATATATATATATATATATATATATATATATATATATATATATATTAGCGCCTGAGTCGACTCGGTGCTCGGGGTTTCAGCTCAATCTCGACGCGCTGACCGCCGACCCCAACACTCCCGGGCAGTGTTGGAGTGTCTCCGGAGGCTGCGTCCGTGCGGTAAGGATTTACACCTGCACTTTCCTAACGATTTTCTTCTTGTATATTTCTCTTTCTTCTATTTTTTTCTTTTGTTTGTGTATTTGTTTTCGTCTTTTTAATACGAATTGTGATTTTCAAATACATTACGATAAAAGAAATATTGTTTTTTAAATTAAATTATCCAATTAATGATAAGCTATATTCTTTAAAGCAAAGCTAATACGATAATTGATTTTTTTAAAAATTGTTTCCTTCCCTCTTTTTTCAAATGCCTATTCTAAAATTCTAGTTTCTTAGTTTCTTCTTTCTCGTGACTTTTATTGTTCAACAGAGATAGGAAATGTTTAGTAGATTCCTTGTATTCTTTCAATCACTAAATTTTTCCGCATCGATCCTTGGTTTTGTTCTCTCGTTACTGTATTTTTTTCGGACTCCATATGTATTTTTGTCTTCGTTTGCTTTTTGCCTTTGTGTTATTTTGTTTTGTTATTACTAAGCTTTCACTGCATCACTGCTACTGCCGGAATGAAAAGTTGTGTAACCTATAGCATGTAGTATAATTACAGTACAGAAGCGTTGTATATCACCTTTTTCCTTGTATTTTTATCATTAAACAAACAAGAGTTTATGTTTAATATTTTATTTGTATAACTGTCTACATAGCAATAACACAAGTCTGTAGTTATGATGATAGATTATTATCATTCTAACTAGATTCACATCGTTCTCTGCCTCTTTTCTCCATTCACATCGTTCTCCCCCTTCCATTAGTCTCTCTTTTTCTCCATTTTTTATCGTTGTCCATCTTCTCCTTCCAATCAATTCTTTCTCATTTTCTTCCTCTATTTATTGTTCTCCTCCTTCTCCTTCTTCCTCGCCAAAGGCTCCCTGGTTGCCGTCCGCCGCCATCCCGTCGTGGTTCACGGGCACGGCGTTCGACTCCAGCACCCGGTAGCCGTCCTCGTCGGCCACGTACTGGACGTGGAACTCCTCGCCTTCGGGGGACGTCCAGCTGTATGGAGAATTTTCCATGATTAAAGTTGGATTGTTGTTAGATGTAACACGTTATGGTATCTATTAATCCCTTCTAGCCTAATTACAGTATATTAATTTATTGCCTACGTGATACGTGATCCCACTTCCTAGTACTTTGTGATTCAAAATATATTTCAGAAGTGTTAGCAAAATTTTAAGGTGGTATATCTTTTTGGCGTCCTTAAGTCATGCTAACCTGTAAGATCCTTCCACGTGCTCCCCAGCGTCTCCTTCCTGCTGGTGCTGGTGATCCTCGCCCTCGAAGTACAGGATTTCTGGCCGAGCAGCTGCCAGGACGACCACAGCCAAGAGTACGAATAATGTCTGCAAGGAAACACTGGTCACTTTCACCCTTCCTCGCATACTTGGCAATGGCGTTTCGAGGTTGTCTAAGTTATTTAATTAATCTTAACGGAGAGGAAAAATAGCAATGTTAAAACGCCAGAAGCTTCCAAAAGGATACAAACCATAGCTTTCATCGTAGGGCAATTTCCCGAGGTCCTCCCTGTGTCAGCCGAAGCAATGCACTGATAAACACCTCCCTCATAGCAGGTCTTTTATACCGAGCGAAGAACCGCACCAGAGACACAGACATAGGCTAACTTCCTTCATCTTCGGATCATTGGAAAAGTGAAGGTCAGAGTGAGGGAGAAGAGGAAAAGAAAAACAAAAGAAAGAAGGATACCGTTGTTTATTCTGGACTCTAGAGGTATGACAGGAAGGCCGTTATATATGAGGGGAAAACTTCAGCGTGGCTCGGTTCGGTGGGGTCTGGTCAGGTGGAACGTCCTTGTGAAGTTCGTACTCTTTATATACGTTTGTTTTTGTCGTTATTAGAGTACTTTTTATATCATTGTATTTTTTCCGTCTTTCACGCCCCACACACACACGCTTTGTGTGACTACGTGTTAGTAGTTATATGGTAGGACACGGTACCATGGTGGAACCAACAAAGGTCACCCTTGGCCCTACTCCACAACATACACACACATATGTGTGTGTGTGTGTGTATGTGTATATATATATATATATATATATATATATATATATATATATATATATATATATATATATATGATGGAAAAACTCACAATTTACAAAGTAGATTTATTGATATAAATCTAGTTTGTGCATTGTGGGTTTTTGTACGGCGAACTGACGGCGAGGCTATTTTTTTAAAGGAAGAAAAATAAACATGTTCTCTTTTTAAAGTCTGAGATTTAATGCACTTACGCTGAAAAATGCATCTGCAACAGGCTTTACTAGGTTTCAGGCTTCAAGCATCAAATTTTGGTTTAAGGCTTGAAGGGCGGTGATTAAATGATGATATAAAACAGTAATACGCATTATAATATTCTTTGTCTAGAAAAAAGCTGTAATTATCGTTTTTCATCTAAAATTTTCATAGGTAATCGAGCTACAAATGAAATTAAAGAGAAATAGACTAAATGAAACCCGAAAATATAACGAAGGCTTTAAAGAATAAGCATCGAAATACTGAATAAGCAAACCGCGTAAAACACCAGTTTTTCCAGAGAGAGAGAGAGAGAGAGAGAGAGAGAGAGAGAGAGAGAGAGAGAGAGAGAGAGAGAGAGAGAGAGAGAGAGAGAGAGAGAGAGAGAGAGAGAGAGAGAGAGACAGACAGACAGACAGACAGACAGTATATGTGTAAACGTATATGTGTGGCACTGCTTTTCTTAAGGCCCTATCACGCTAACACTTTTCCGTCATTTTTCCGTATGAACGCCCCGCATGCAAATGGTCTGAGCCTACTATCAGGTTAGCAAACATAGACCCTGTGTGACCAAACATGGCGCCATCTGAGTGAGGTCCCGGGAATCACACGAGCATTCTCATACACCGCATTATTTTAGAGAAATATAGTTATGTAAAGGAGACTACTATACTGTATGTGGAAATATTTTCAAATATTAGCTCATATCTAAATTAACTTATTCTCATTTATCAGTTTTTTCCCCTAATTGTATACATCATTCATATCACAGGTTCAGGACGGAAATGGTCGCTTTCGTCTTCGTCTGGGAGGCGTTCGACATGCATGCGACCCATGCACAAAGACTTAAATTCACCTGGAGACATATAAAATTAAGGAAAAGGTACTTGTGTGATAGGGCCTTTACGTAAAACTTAGGTGACCAGTGTCTAAAGCGATGGCGATTTTTTTCTAAAGAGATGCCGATTTTTTTCTAAAGTGATGCCGATTTTTTGCCAATCTCGATTTAAGAAAAATAGACATGCAGCTCGGAATTCACACCTCCAGAACAGTCCCGTTGGAATGTCTGATATACAATAAGAATTACTGTAATATACAAAGCAATTGATATCCATTTTATAGTTGTATTAATAGCGCATTAAGCAAATATTGTGTTATAAGGATGGTATTAAAGTGAAAGGAAGAACAGATTAAATGTATCCCTGCTGTAGGTCGAATTTCGTTATTTTTCATTAATCAAATACAGCTGTATACTGTAGATTGTAGTAGCTTTCTTCTCCCTTGCTCTCAGAAGTTACCGATCTCCATTTGATCCTTTTATTAGGACACTTTCTTCCCAGGAACGTATATATTTGTACTTTGCTTCTATTGTTTGTGCTGTTTCATTGCTTCAATATTTATTTTCCATATAATATTGCCGATTTAATCAATAGAAGACCCTATTACTGTTCTGTTAAGATAATCTCTGCTGTCGATTGCCCAGAAGCTTTGTCGTGTAAGTCTTTAGCAAAGGACTGATATGTAAGATATATTCTGCTATGTAGTGTACTTGGAATCACGGGAATTAGACAACTTTTGAGGAGAATATATTACTGGTGTTTTATTAACATACCGGTCTACGTAGCAGAAAGGGACCAATGTCGCACCATAAGGATTTTAGATAAAATTATCATACAAAAAGGGTTCCTTTTATTCTCCTTTATTGTTCTTTCTCCTCCGTTTTCTGTCTTCTTTTCATCGTTCTTCACCCTTCTCGGTGTTTATCGTTCTCCTCCTTCTTCTTCCTCGCCAAAGGCTCCCTGGTTGCCGTCCGCCGCCATCCCGTCGTGGTTCACGGGCACGGCGTTCGACTCCAGCACCCGGTAGCCGTCCTCGTCGGCCACGTACTGGACGTGGAACTCCTCGCCTTCGGGGGACGTCCAGCTGTAGGAGGAGGATATGGAGATGGGGAAACGTTGGTTTGTTATCAGGTCTACTTCTTCATGTTGATCAAGATGATTTCACTAAACAATTGGTGTCAGTATCGTTGCCTACGAGACACTTAAAGTATTATTTCTCCCAACATTATGATCAAAGCTACATTCTTAGAACTCTAAAACGAGCATAAAATCTCTCATATTTAAAAGCCTCTCTCCAAAATGGCATCCTTCTGACCTGTAAGATCCTTCCACGTGCTCTCCGGCGTCTCCCTCCTGCTGGTGCTGGTGATCCTCGCCCTCGAAGTCCAGGACGTCTGGCCGAGCCGACGCCAGGACTGCCACGGCCAGGACTGCGAGCGCCACCTGGGGGAGGATGTTGTTGGTTTGCTGTTTATCTTTATATCAACACGTGGCGGATTTGATGTGGGATAGGAATGGCAATGGGGATGAATAGCATGATGACATATAGGGGGTAGTGACAAAATTGATGTAATAATTATAATACTGTAATAATTAATGATAATACTGTAATAATTAATGGTAATACTGTAACAATTAATGATAATACTGTAATAATTATAGTGACAATGATAATGGTTGAAGTAAAATTAATGATAATGATACAACGGTGATAATCAAAATGAGGGATTAACCTCAGTTAAGAAAGCTATCAACATTAACAATTAAAAAATATACAACAAAGCACCGACACGCACCACAAACTTCATCTTAAGCCCAATTCTTCCAAGAAAAACCAACAATGGTATCCCAACAGTAGACCTTTCCCGTGCGAGGCGAAAGACCGCTCTGACGGATCCCAGAAGCGCCGGTTCTTTTATAGGCGAAGCAAGTAAGTCTCCGCTCGACACACTACGATTGACTGACCTCCTCGTCCTTGCTTCGTTGACCAAGGGAGGTCAGGGGCAGACTACGAAAGAGAGAAAATGCTGCTTATTTCAGGGCACATGTGGTCGACATTACAAAGGAAGAATGAAAGGAACATTGTGCTATTGATTGTGGGGGAAAGTGCATATGTCTATTCACTGATTCCAAAGAGTAATGAGACTCGTGTTTGCTAATATTAATACTAACTATGTATGTGTATGTACATATAGGCCTATATATGTGTGTGTGATATATTTATTTATACATGTATATATGCACATACAAACATATATATATATATATATATATATATATATATATATATATATATATATATATATATATATAAATATATATATATGAATAAATATACACACACACACACACACATATATACATATATTTGTGTGCGTAATATACATATATATATATATATATATATATATATATATATATATATGTATATATATATTTCCGTTATTTTTCCGTATGAACGTCCCGCACGCAAATGGTCTGAGCCTGTCACACAGGTAGACTACCACTACGACCAGGTTAGCAAACACAGACCCCGTGTGAGCAATCATGGCGCCATCTGAGTGAAGTCCCGGTAATCACACGAGCATTCTCATACATATCGCATTATTTTACTGTATGTGGAAATATTTTCGAATATTAGCTCATTTTTAAATTAACCTTTTCCCGTTTATCAGTTTTTTTTTCGCTAATTGTATATATCATTCATATCACAAGTTCAGGACGGAAATGGTCGCTTTCGTCTTCGTCTGGGAGGCGTTCGACTTGCATGCGACCCATGCACAAAGACTTAAATTCACCCGTAGACATATAAAATTAAGGAAAAGGTACTTGTCTGATAGGGCCTTTACGTAAAACTTAGGTGACCAGTGTCTAAAGCGATGGCGATTTTTTGCCAATCTCGATTCAAGTGTAATGTCAGACATGCAGCTCGGAATTCACACCTCCAGAACAGTCCCGTTGGAATGCCTGATACACAATAAGAATTACTGTAATATACAAAGCAATTGATATCCATTTTCTAGTTGTAATAATAGCACATTAAGCAATTATTATGTGTTATAAAGATGGTATTAAAGTGAAAGGAAGAACAGATTAAATGTATCCCTGCTGTAGGTCGAATTTCTTTATTTTTCATTAATCAAATACAGCTGTATATTGCAGATTGTAGTAGTTTTCTCCATTTGATCCTTTTACTTGGACTTTTTCTTCCCAGGAACGTATATATTTGTATTTTGCTTCTATTTTTGTGCTATTTCATTATTTCAATATTTATTTTTCACATATCATTACTTCCGATTTAATCAATAGAATACCCTGTTACCATCCTGTTAAGATAATTGTCGATAGCAGACAAGCTTTGTAGTATAAGTCTGTAGAGCAGGACTGATATGTAAGATGTATTCTGTTATGCGGTGTACTTGGAATCACGGGAATTAGGCAACTTTTGAAGGGAATATAGTGTTTTATTAACATATCGGTCTACATAGCAGAGAGGTATCTTCACTGTCGCACCATAAGGATTTTAGACACAGTTATCACAAAAAAGGTTCCTTTTATTCCCCTTTTGTGTTCCTCATCTGTTTTCTGCCTTCGTTCCTTGCTTTCATCGTTCTTCATCCTTCTTTATGTTTATCGCTCTCCCCCATCTCCTTCTTCCTCCCCAAAGGCTCCCTGGTTGCCGTCCGCCGCCATCCCGTCGTGGTTCACGGGCACGGCGTTCGACTCCAGCACCCGGTAGCCGTCCTCGTCGGCCACGTACTGGACGTGGAACTCCTCGCCTTCGGGGGACGTCCAGCTGTAGGAGGATAGTAGATGGCGAAACGTTGGTTTGTTATCGTCTACTTCTTCATGTTTATCAAGATGATTTCACTAGACAATTGGTGTCAGTATCGTTGCCTACGAGACACTTAAAGTATTATTTCTCCCAACATTATGATCAAAGCTTCATTCTTAGAACTCTAAAACGAGCATAAAATATTTCATATTTAAGTCTCTCAAAAATGGCATCCTTCTGACCTGTAAGACCCTTCCACGTGCTCTCCGGCGTCTCCCTCCTGCTGGTGCTGGTGATCCTCGCCCTCGAAGTCCAGGACGTCTGGCCGAGCCGACGCCAGGACTGCCACGGCCAGGACTGCGAGCGCCACCTGGGAGAGGATGTTGTTGGTTTGCTGTTTATCTTTATATCAACACGTAGCGGATTTGATGTGGGATAGGAATGGCAATGGGGATGAATAGCATGATGATATATAGGAGGTAGTGACAAAATTGATGATAATACTGTAATAATTAATGATGATACTGTAATAATTAATGATAATACTGTAATAATTAATGATGATACTGTAGCAATTAATGATAATACTGTAATAATTATTGTGACAATGATAATGGTTGAAGTAAAATTAATGATAATGATACAACGGTGATAATCAAAATGAGGGATTAACATGTTAAGAAAGCTATTAAAATTAACAATTTAGAAATATACAACAAAGCACCGACACGCACCACAAACTTCATCTTAAGCCCGATTCTTCTGAGCAAAACCGACAATGAGATCCCAGCAGTAGACCTTTCCCGTGCGAGGCAAAAGACCGCTCTGACGGATCCCAGAAGCGCCGGTTCTTTTATAGGCGAAGCAAGTAAGTCTCCGCTCGACACACGACGACTGACTGACCTCCTCATCCTTGCTTCGTTGACCAGGGAAGGTCAAGGGCAGACTGCGAAAGAGAGAAAATACTGCTTATTTCAGGGCACATATGGTCGACATTACAAAGGAAGAATGAAAGGAACATTGTGCTATTGATTGTGGGACAAAGTGCATATGCCTATTCACTGATTCCAAAAAGTAATGAGACTAGTGTTTGCTAATATTAATGCCAACTATATATGTGTATGTACATATAGGCCTATATATATGTGTGTGTGATATATTTATTTATACATGCATACATATATATATATATATATATATATATATATATATATATATATATATATATATATATATATATAT
>NC_091560.1:31142192-31144692 GCF_042767895.1 Penaeus vannamei
TAGATAAATAGTTAGATAATAATAGCAACAAATTAAGAAGAGAGAGGAGAGAAAAGTAAGATTGGACGGGGATAAGGAAGAAGAAAATAATCTCATGCTTGTATCACTATTTCAATAAAATGTCATATAAGATTTTTTTTTTTTTTTTTTTTTTTAATGGAGGAAAAAATAAAAACAGAATTAGACTTTGATCTTTATCCACTTCACTTTAACTCCAATCTTATTATAGATATGATTTGTGTCCATTTCACTGTATTTCCTAATGCATAATGTATATCTACTATTTCCTACCCCACCGTAGTCCCAATTACGTAGCGAACATTCAACGGAACTGTTCTGAAGGTAAAAATCCTAAACAGATCGGGATGATTTTTTTTTATTTTTTATTCTTTATTATTATTATTATTATTTTTAGATCCAGGCTTTTTGTATAAAGGGTGTATTAAAGTAGACCTTGTTTTTTTCAGGTAAATAATTTCTGCGTCTTTTACAGATTTACTTATTTAGGATCTTAAAGATTATTAATTTGTGCATTCTTTTTTCAATAAAATTAAGCTATCTTGCTCACCTCGGCATTTTTACAGCACAACTTCTCATATAAAATACTTCAAATAAAAAAGATAAAAGACCACAATCACTTCAGTCACGTAAAACTTTTTTTTCTGGACAGAATATTACTAATATTTTCCCGCTGACTCTAATAGGCGTTCAACTTTGTAATCAATGTTGTTTTACGTCATCATTTAATCGCCGCCTATCTGATACAGAAATGTTATATTCGTTCAACAGAAATGCTTCGGAAATACGTGATTTAAGTAAGCTTGAAATAAAATCAACCTGCAATCAATTTCATTCTAGGCTAGATTATATATAATTCTTTCTATTCACTTGATGGGATTGCGATTTTCTTCTTCGCTAATATTAATTATGATAACTATGGAAAATGATCAGTTATTACATGAAAGCATTAATCTATTAATCTATCAGTTTGTTTCTGTCGATCTATCTGTCTATTTACTTGTATCGATCTACCAATGTATATATCTATCTGTCTAATTAAGTATCTATCTACCCACATAGCTATCTATAGATATATCTATCTATCTACGTATCTCTATCTATCTAAGTATCTGTATCTATCTATCCGTCTATCTATCTGTTTTCTATTTATCTATCCGTCTATCTATCTGTTTTCTATCTATCTATCTACATATCTACATACGTATATGTATTTATGTATATATGTATATGTAAACATTTCGTTTTATAGATTTTACCACACACACATACGAACACACACAAACACACATTTATGTAATCGTGCCATCTTTCTCTCCCATAACATAGAGAGAGAGAGAGAGAGAGAGAGAGAGAGAGAGAGAGAGAGAGAGAGAGAGAGAGAGAGAGAGAGAGAGAGAGAGAGAGAGAGAGAGAGAGAGAGAGAGAGAGAGGAGCATTGTTAGAGAAATTAACATTCAGAATGTTATAGATATATAAAATACTGGAAATTATGTTTTTACATGATGGAAAAACAGAAATACGAAAAAAATATGCAGGTATGGGTAAGGCTCGTATACTCCCATTGAAAACCCGTTGCGCTTCAAAAGGTATTATAATCATATTGACATTTCTCTAATTCGGATATGGTGCCATACTCTTTATAACATTATTCCAGATCTAACCTTTTTCCCACTTATTGCGAACAATATTAGGGTCCTGCAGTTTAATGCAAATAAAAATCAGTTTGAGCACACATGTGATAGGTTGGTGTAAAGTTTGACTCACTGCATTATTATGCAGTGAGTTAAACATTGAATTATACATAATTTTCTTTCTTTTTTATTTATTGGTCAATTTATATTGGTTAATGGGGCCTTTGGTTTATAGGTAGACAGTAATGAGATGATGTTTATATATTCCCACATCTAAAAATACTGAAAGACACACACACACACACACACTCATAATCATACACATTCACATACGCACACGTAAGCACTGTGTGTTGTACGTGAAAGACGAGACAAAAAAGACAATGGAAGCAAAAAAGAACTTCACATAACAAAGAAAACCAAGAAAAACGAATGCAAAAAGCCCCCATTTCGGAAGGACGTTCCACGCGACCCGACCCGACCGCACCTTGGACACGATAAAGCACTCTCCATTTCGCCCCCTGGTTTTACGACCTTCCCCCCGTGGGTTATTTGTCCTAATTCAACGCCATTTCTTTGCCCCCCCCCCCCCCCCCCCCCCGCCCCACAGCCTGACCTTCCCCTGGCCAACGAGCCGAAGACAGAGGAGGTTAGTGTATCGCTGTGGCTTGGGCAGAGACCCCCTTCATCGGTTGGTATAAGAGACCTGCTACGAGGGAGGTGTTTATCAGTACATTGCTTCGTCTGACACAGGGAGGACCTCAGGAAACTACCTCACGATGAGATCTATGGTTTGTGCTTTTATTTATTTATTTCTATGACTAACCTTTAACATTGTTATTCTTCAC
>NC_091560.1:31157192-31159692 GCF_042767895.1 Penaeus vannamei
TAACAATGATAACGATAGTCATACAAACAATGATAGCGATCATATTAATGATAATAATGATAATATTAATGAAAATAATAATAATAGTAAGGATTAAAATAGTAATAATAGTAATGAAAAAAATAATACGATAATGATAATAATAATGATAATAACAATAACAACAGTTATGATAATAATAGTTATGGTTTTAATGGTAGTGATACTGAAATGATGATAATGATGATTAAGCAATAAAATAATAATGATTATGATAATAATAATAACAATAATAGTGATAATAATGATAATAATAATCATGGTGATGATGATAATGATGATAATAATAATAATGATATTAATGATGGTAATAATGATAATGGTAATGCCAATAGTGATAACAGCAAAAATGATAGTGATAACGATAATACTAGTAATGATAATGATATTACAGTACTTACGACTACTGCTAGTAATGATAATGAAAATAATAATGATAACGATAATTATAAAATTTATAGAAAAAAGAAGCGATACTAAGAATGATAACAGTAATAATAATGATGGTGATGATGATGATAATAATAATGACAATAACAGTGATGATTATGATAAGAACAGTAATGATAATGATAATTGTGATGATCATGATAATGCTAATGCTAATAATACCAATCGTAATAATGATTATGTTCATAATGTTTATAACAATGATAATAGTGATGATAATGACTATAATGATAATGAAAAAAATGATGATGACGATAATTAAAAAAAATAATGATAATGATAATGAAAACGATTATGACGATGACGATGATAATTGAAGTGCTAATGATAATAGTAGTAATGATGATAATGATAATAATAGTAATGATGATAATGATAATGGTTGTAATGATGATGATAATGATAATAATGACATCATTGTTATCATTATCATTGTTAATAATCTTCTTTCATTGAATGATTAAGATAATGATGGTATTTATAATGATAATGATGAAATGGATACACATATTAATGGTATTAATGATAATGATAGCGATAATAATCATAAAACTAATTATAATAAAGATAATGATAGTAACGATAATGTTGATAATAATAATGGTAATGATAATGATAATAACGATGATATTTATATAATGATAATAATAGAGATCATCCAAAAATGATAATTACAATAATAACTAAAATATCAATAACAATAACGAAACAATCATGATCATGATAATGAAAAGTATGATACCAACAGTGATGATAGATGTCAAAGGTCATAATCACAAATATTACTGATTATGATAATAATGATAATGACAATGACAGTAGTGATGATAATGATGAAACGATACATGTAATGGTCATAATAACAATTACAATATTTATAATCAAAACAACTACAATCAAAATGATAACAATGATGAAATGATAATAATATTGATAACATTGATGAAATTATCATAATACTGATAACAATATTGATCATGAAAGCACCAATAATGATAACAATGATCATAACAAGATCAACAACAATAATGATGATAATGAAATAATAACAGTAATGATAAAAGTAATAATTGTTATTGTTATCATCAATACCATTACCATTATTATTACTATCAATACAATTGATGTTTGAATTATCATTATACTGTCATTACCATTCATATAATCGCTTTGCTATTATTGTCATTGTTATTATTATAATCATTTTATTATCATCATTATTGATTCTATCATTATTGTTAATATCATTATCATCATCATTATGATAATGATAATGACAATAGTTATATTGATTATCATTATTATTAGTAGTAGTATCATTAGCATTATCATCATCATTATCATCATCATCACTGTTATTATTTTTGTTCTCATTACTGTTGCTGTATTATCATCATTATCATCATGATTGTGAGGATTGTTATTTTCATCATTATCATTATTATTATTATTTATATCATTATCATTATCACTATCAATATTATAATTATCATTATCATTATTACTTTTATCACTATCATTATCATTATCAATATTATAATAATAGGTATTATTATTATCATCATAATCATCATGACCAATATGATTGTTATTGCTATCATTATGATCATAGTCATCATTACTATTACTTCTACTTCATTCCTATCAAAATCACAATAACAGTAAAACCAACAACGTTAATAATGGCAACAGACCAACAACAACAGTCTTTCCCTTTTTAGAATTACCCATAAAAAATAACAACAACAACAACAACAAAAATCCTCCCATTTCAAACAGAGTCATTAAACAATTCTCTTTACGACCACCTCATTATAATTCCAGTAGGCCTCGGGATCACACCACATCCTCGTGGGTGTGGCTTGAATAACACGGGTCCTTGTTATGGGTGATGCCTTTGGTGGTAGTTAATGTGTTCTTTGTAAAGACTATTTTCACGGCTGGTGGGGGGGGGGGGTGGAGGGATGGTTCGATAGGTGGGTGGGTGGGGAGAGAGGGAGGGTTGGGTGGG
>NC_091560.1:31187192-31192192 GCF_042767895.1 Penaeus vannamei
AAGATGCAATTACAATGTTAAAACAAAGTAGATTGACTTTGCACCCATAAAAAAACACTAGGTAATTTAAAGCTACCGGTAAATATCTCTTTCAAGCCAAATATATGAGCTTATCATAACGAAAACGGGGTAACGTTTCTCGAACTCACACAAAGGCAAACGCTACTATTACAAGCTTTACATAATAAAGATGTCTCAGTAAATTTCCTCCTAAAAAAATGAAGAAAATAATATTAATAATAAAAAATTATTAATAATAAATAATAAAAATTAAAGAAAATAGTATTCTTATAAAGAGAATTCTTGCATTGCTATAAAAAATTAGAGCGAACTCCCCTCTTCTATATTGTATTAAAACCTGGTACTAATTCAGATTCTCCTGCAAAATCAAAGGGGGTTCGATTAGTCTCTGCCAAACAAGAGGCAAATCAAATTAAAACCAACGGGAAAGTAAACTATAGCAACCATACATCTCGCTAATATAGACTAAACAATCTTAAATCGAAACCTACTAAAAAATAAATGACAATAAAATTAAAGCCAATCTCATAAGAAATGGTTTGAGCTACTGCCCGCAAGCTTCCTGATAAGGAATACTTAGAATTTGAGGCCCATCCCGCTCTTAGAGTTGTATACACCCCTAGACTTGTACAACATAAAACGAAAGTTCCTATACTAAAGTTTATTAGCTCTAATTCATAAGGTATAACTAACCATACAATTAAAGACACAGAGACTAAAGACAGGTGACAAATAATAAGGAAGAAAGTTTGACATAACTGGCAACGTCTGTTCTTTAGTAAACAAAACAGCATCCGCGAATGGTTGTAATAATCCCATAAATCCTACTTTATTAGGCCCTTTACGAATTTGGATATAGCCCAAAATTTTACGTTCCAATAGTGTAACAAATGCTACCCCGACTAATACACAAATAATCAACAATAAGTAATTAATAACTATAATTAATGCTATCACAGTATTACCTGTGGGACTACCCACATCATTGGATCCTAAGTCCAATGCATAATTCTGCCAAAGCAACAGACCGATTATACTCATACATACGAAATAAGAATTATTCCAGTTATCTAATCATTTCGTAATAGATAACTTTTATAGAATTAAGAGATAGAAACCGACCTGGCTCACGCCGGTCTGAACTCAAATCATGTCAAGATTGAAAGGTCGAACAGATCCTCCTTTATAACTACTGCATTGTAAGGAACCCTTAATTCAACATCGAGGTCGCAACCCGATGTGGACTCAAAGAACATTACGGTTATCCCTAAAGTAACTTAATCTTATGATCTCTAAGAGAGGATCATTAATTTTTAAGTTAGTAAATAATTTAAGAACAGTTACTTATTGTATTCCAGTCGCCCCAACGCAACAAACATTATTTAAAATCAAATACTAACAATTTATAACATAAATAACTTATTGTAAAGCTTCATAGGGTCTTATCTTCCCCTTAATTTAGTTAAGCCTTTTCACTTAAAAGTTAAATTCAATAAATATAATTGAGACAGTTTGCTTTTTGTCCAACCATTCATAAGAGACTAATGATTATGCTGCCTTCGCAACGTCAGTATACCGCGGCCCTTTAAAATAAATCAGTGGGCAGGCCAGACTTTACATACCAATCATAGAGACATGTTTTTGTTAAACAGGCAAAAACAGTATTTGCCGAGTTCCTTAATTATATCATATTAACTAAAAGATTTTTTCTTATTTTAAATTATAATACCACAACTTATTTCTACTAATAAAATCACTATTACTTTTAACAGTATATTAATTAAAACAGTCGGAT
Source organism: Penaeus vannamei (assembly GCF_042767895.1). Classification (NCBI taxonomy): domain Eukaryota; kingdom Metazoa; phylum Arthropoda; class Malacostraca; order Decapoda; family Penaeidae; genus Penaeus; species Penaeus vannamei. The sequence continues at coordinate 31,189,009 of NC_091560.1, forward strand.
AATTACTACTAAACTTTAATTATATAAATATTAATCAGCGACTTTACATTAACTAGAACGCGTTACTAATATGGCTGTTTTTAAGCCTAATTCAATAATACTTAAATTCATTTTATTGTAGTCCACCTATTATTAGAATAAGAAGCTCTTCCCTCCTACTCTTTATTACTTTAAAGCTTTTCAAACCTCAAAATAATTAAATTAAATTTAATTCTCCATCAACCAGATATGAAAAATCGTCTAGCATTTCACTACTCATATAAATTTTATATTTTCATTAATGCGAAAACTAATCATTTATATTAGCTCTTTATCTTTCGGGACCACTTACTCTAATAAGATTTTGATTTTCCCTAATACACACGGTACAGGTATTTAACTTTACTTTATATTAATTAAATTTTCAATTTATTTCACCTTTCCTTTACAGTACTTTATTCTTTAACTCTTTTTAATTCTTTTCGATTCACTCTACTAAAACAATATTCCAAAATGCTTTTATTACTTTTAAATGTATATACCATAATAATTTATATTAACAAGATTTATTTTTCAAGATGCATTGATTTGCACAACGAACTTCTCAACATAAGTAAGATGCTCAACTATTCAAGCTCCATCTTGAATTGCTAGGTACACCTTCCAGTACACCTACTATGTTACGACTTATCTCGCTTTAATTAACGAGAACGACGGCCGATGTGTACGTAACCTAGAGCTAAAGTCAAAAGATCTAATTAAAATCTTATTACTTTTAAATCTACTTTCAACAACGAACATTCATTTATTGATCCGATTATATTTATTATAATGTAACCCATCTCTTCCTTTACCATAAGCTGCGCCTTGATCTAATATATTAGCTAAACTATTCCAACAACTTTACATTTTATTAAAGTCATATAATAATGACGGTATACAAACTGATTCGTACAAGATAAAGTAAGATTTTTCGGGGACTATCGATTACAGGACAGGTTCCTCTAAATAGACTAAGTTACCGCCAAATCCTTAGAGTTTCCAGACAATAACTGTTTAATACCCAGGTAATCTCATAATTTATATAAAGTGTAACAGGGTATCTAATCCTGTTTCATTCCTTTATTTTAATTGCTTCAACTTAACTTAACACTTATTCCCTTGTATACTAAAAAATCGATTTCACCCTTTATCAGTATAAGCTCTTAAGAAACCATAAATTAATAAATATAACTATTTTTAACCAATTTTCTTTCAATTTACCTCTCAGTATAACCGCGGTATATAGCCAGGTATATTATGAAGATCATCAATTCCAACTTACATTTATCTAATTAGTACTAAGTACTGAGAATTTATTATTTAATGGGACCCCAACCTTTTCAGAATTTATATTCCTCTAGTTTATACAAATCTTATTGGCTCATTAAAATTTTACATGTACCATTGACCTAAAAATGAAAGAACAAGCTAGGATAAAACAACGTAATATTAGAAACATGCTTATAATTTAAATATAGATTTATTTATGAAAAAAAAATGTTATAAAAAACAAACAAACAAATATAAATGTAAAAAAACACTTGCTAACATTTAGAATCTCCTGCCATTCGTTTTTTCCCCCTTTTTTGTATAAAATCTATATTTGATTATGCTTTAACATATACAAGCTTATAATTATACTTTAATTTTAGAACAAAAAGCTAATATTTCTATAGATATATATATATAGATATATATATGTATTTCTTTTTTATATAGAATATATATATATATATATATATATATATATATATATATATATATATATATATATATATATTTATTTATAGATATGTGTATGTATGTATGTATGTATGCATATGCAAGCATGTAAGTATCCGTAATAGCCACCAATATTGGCACGATGCTGAGATAAGGCAACGAGTAATGTATGCATGGATGTATGTATAAATGTATGTATGCATGTATGTAGTATGTATGTATGTATGAATGTATGTATGAATGTATGTATGTATGCATGTAAGAATGTATGTGTGTATGTATGAATGCATGTATGTATGTAAGAATGTATGTATGTATAAATGTATGTATGTATATATGAATGCATATATGCATGTATGTATGTATGCATGTATGAATGTATATATGTATGCATATATATGTAAGTATGCATAAGTGTGTGTGTGTGTGTGTGTGAGAGAGAGAGAGAGAGAGAGAGAGAGAGAGAGAGAGAGAGAGAGAGAGAGAGAGAGAGAGAGAGAGAGAGAGAGAGAGAGAGAGAGTGAAAGCAAAAAAGAGCAAGAGAGAGAGAGGGAGAGATTGAAACAAGAGAGAAACAGAGAGATTTATCACGAGAGAGAGAGAGAGAGAATAAAGATGGCAGAGAACCAAAGGTCAACAGATGTTCCTCATTGTCCACTATAATGTTCTTTCTTTCTTCCTTTCTTTCAGCACAAAAAATAAAGAAAAATATGAACGCGAAGAAAATCAGACACGCAACCTCGACATTTCCCTTTATGGAAATGTCCATTACACTACTATATAGGAACTTAATAGCAAAATATAAATGATTACAAAGGCTTGTGTAATAGGAAGTGTCGAGTCGCTTTGTCATGGTCCGTTATACACTGTGACGTCACAGGTGTGAGGTGAGTGAGAGAGCACTTGTGAATAATTGGGCAGACTTTGTTTCTATTAACTATTTTCTATATTAATCTTATGACTATTTTAACTGTCATAAGTATTATTATTAGTAGTATTAATAGTAGGCATGGTGGTAGTAGCAGTAGCAGTTTGCCATTGTTATTAGTAGTAATAGTAGGTATGGTATTAGTATTAGCAGTATACCGTTTTAACTTTTTCATAAAAGTGAATTTCTAAATACCATCTTCTTTAGCTATTTATCTAAATGTCTTTTAATACCCAATTCTCGATACTAAAATATCACTAATATCTTTAGCGATGTATCGTGTCAATATTTCGTGTACGTGTTATGTGCCTGAATGTATATATTGTGTACAGGTGAATCATTAGGCCAAGGAAGTGCAATACCACAGTTTCCTATGAGTCATCTATGAACAACTGCACCTGGCTAATGAGCGAGCGGAGCAGATCTGCCTGTTCTGAAACTAGACTGGGATTTAACTCGGATTTTGATAAACAACTCCCCCCCCCCCCATAGCTCCTTCGCTCGCCAGCTTTC
>NC_091560.1:31197192-31200435 GCF_042767895.1 Penaeus vannamei
CAACGAAATCCTCAAATAAGATCAGTTGAATAAACAACGATAGAAGTAAATATTTAGTGGAATCTATTATAAACAAATAAATAAACAAAAACAATAAAATAGAAAAGACAATAATGATGAATTAAAATGCAGTTATAAAGTCAAAGGAAGTGAAGAAATCATGAAATTAAATTAAAATTCAAACAAAAATGACAAACAAATCCTAACAAACAAACAGACAAACAAATAAACCACAAACCATCCACCGCGAATCCACCAAACGAAAAATCAATTAACCCAACATTATCTCATTGACTGACCTTAATCAACACCCCGATAATGCGAGAAAAAGAAAATAAAATCATTATGAACCTGTTCTAGCAAGTGACAAGCTAAGGAATTGCACAAGTGACTGAACAAAGAGACACATTTACGTTCGATTTAGAACAGATTTTGAAAAATATTTTGGCGTGTAAAAGTATCATGATTTATGATCCGCGAATCTTGTTCTGTCTGAAGTGAATGGAATGTTGAAGAACAATGCTCGTAATTAGTTCGTGTGAAGCAATTTGTTCATTTGTTCAGTTCGATCTGATCAACCGTTTATTGGGTTTGGAATTGAGTGTTCTTGTTGGTGATTATTTTTTTCTTGTTTTTCTCCATTCTTTTTATTTCCATTTATTTTTATTCCTTATCATTATCATTATTAATATTATTATAATTATCATTGTTGTTACTCATTATCATTAATATTATCATTAGTATCATTATCATTATAATCTATATTATCATTATTAGTAGTAATATTACTAGTATTATTATCATTGTCATTATCATGGTTATCATTTTTATTATCATCATTACCGTGCCTATTACCATTATTATCATAACCACTATCAATATTATAATTATTACTATTATCATCATTATAGTGATCACTATCACTATTATCATAATTATCATAACTATTATCATAATTTTTATTATTATTATTATTATTATTATAACTATTTTCATGATTATCATTACAATAATGATCATTATCATTTTTATTATCACAATCATCATCATCAATATGATTATCAATATCATCGTTAATATTATCAGTTTTATCATTATTATTACATTATTATTTTCATTATTATAATAATTATTGTAATAATTATTATCGTTATCATTATCATGATCATTATACTTGTGTATAATTATTATCATCATCATGATTCCTATTACTATAGTAATCCTAATTCCTATTGTTATTATCATTATAATCTTTATCGTTATCATTGGTATTACTACTACTATTAACTACGATTACTGTTGATACGAATATTAATTCTGTTATTAATACTGCTATTACTACTACTACTGCTGATACCATTGTTACCAATATCATCATTAACCTTTATAGATTTATTCATCGTCTAAATTTACCAAGAAATATTCGGCTCAATTATTTGGTTTTAATTCTCAACAAGTTTGCAAATAAATTATATTTTGGTATCCAGTTCCTCCTCTTTATGGGGTGTCTACTCCTAAAACTAGTTTTATTATTATCACATCATCAAAACTGCTTTTAAGAAACTAGTTTTGGTTTGAACTTCTTTGTTGATGAGAACGAGCTTAAATTTATATCGTTTCTTAAAAGTTATTTTTTTCTGGGTTAGAATCTTTGTTGCTAGGTGTGTGGGTGTGTGTGTGTACGTGTGTGTGTATGCTTCTATCACACACACACACACACACACACACAAAGACAGACACACAGGCACGAACACACACACAAAGATAGACACACAGGCACGAACACACACACACACACACATACACAAAGCCTGACACACAGGCACGAACACACACACACACACACACACACACACACACACGCACACACACACACACACACACACACACACACACACACACACACATACACACACACACACACACATCCACGGCGCGTCATCCCACCCACCCACAACTCTACATCCACAAAAACAAACAAAACCATTTATACATTTGTTTTAATTGCATGACTCATATTCCCCACCCTACCCTCCACCTTTTCAGTGAACACCCGTGACATTGCCTCAGCCCTTATATGGTCACCCGGAGAAAGACGAAAAAAAAAAAAAAAAAAAGCATCGGGAAGCGCACGAAGCAGCTCTCTTTTCCCGCCCTTGACCTTGGCTTATTTTCACCGTGAAGATAAATGTTATTTTGTTTACTCTTCCAAGATATATAATTTGCAGATGTTATTATCTTTGTTGTTGTAGTTTTTTGTTGTTGTTGTTCTTGTTGATTTTGTTATTGTTATTGATTCCGTTTCTCGACTTATTTTTTTCTTTCCTTTTTTTCTCTCTCATGAGTAATCGATCTTTCAAATTTATTACTCGTTGGGTGTTGAAATACAAGAAAGGAACATTTCAAAAGAGACTAACATATATACGCTATTCGATTTTATTAAAGATATAGATATATATATATATATTCATTAAGCAGATATCCCACATGATGAGGAGAGCTCGACCAGTAACCCTCCCGCATCATTTGAAATATCTTTCATCATATAAAATCACAAAAATAAATAGATTTACTCTGCATCTTCTGAACACTTACACACACATATAGGTATAGATATATAGTATTGTTTTAATATCACATTTTTGAACATCAGTGTTGCCAGACAAGCGGGCCTCCACCACAAGCTCCCAACGGTCTTCTCTCCACGGAATTTAAAATGAAAGAAGATTAATCAAATTTGAATAATGATTAAAAAAAAGATTGATATTGATAGTAATGAAGAAGTAAAATAGAAAAAAACGAAAAAAGTAATAAAGGAAATAAATCTAACACGAGTCACAAGGAATAAGAAGAAATTTTAAAAGAAATTTGGCGGGGAAAAAAAGAAAAAAATATATAAACCCCAAAAAACAACATCCAAAAATAAATAAAAACAGACAAAACCATTCATTACTATTCCTTAACTCCCACAACAACGCGCTCCTCAGTTCTCATATTCATCAGACTCGAAGGCGCCTTGCTTCCCGTCGGCGTAGATCCCGTCGGCGTTGATCGGGACGGCGTTGCTCTCGACCACGCGGTAGCCGTTCTCGTCGGCGATGTACTTGACCAGGAAGTTGTAGCCCTCGGGGGACGTCCAGCTGCGGGGGAGGGGGATTTAGTTCCAAAAAGTGTATGTGTATATATATAAAGTGTATGTGTATATATATATATATATATATATATATATATATATATATATAT
>NC_091560.1:31200935-31205935 GCF_042767895.1 Penaeus vannamei
TTCTGAGCAAAACCGACAATGAGATCCCAACAGAAGACCTTTCCCGTACGAGGCGAAAGAACGCTCTGACGGATCCCAGAAACGCCGGTTCTTTTATAGGCGAAGCAAGTAAGTCTCCGCTCGACACACTACGATTGACTGACCTCATCCTTGCTTCGTTGACCAGGGAAGGTCAAGGGCAGGCTGCGAAAGAGAGAAAATACTGCTTATTTCAGGGCATATATGGTCGACATTACAAAGGAAGAATTGTGCTGTTTATTTAAGGTTAAAGTTAAAATGCCATTGATTGTGGGGTAAGGTGCATATGCCTATTCACTGATTGCAAAGAGTAATGAGACTATATATATATGTGTATATATATATACATACATACATACATATATATATATATATATATATATATATATATATATATATATATATATATATATATACATACATACATACATACATATATATGTGTATATATATATACATACATACATACATATATATATATATATATATATATATATATATATATATATATATATATATATATATATATGAATAAATAAACACATACACACACATATATACATATATTTGTGTGCGTAATATACATACATATATATATATATATATATATATATATATATATATATATATATATATTTCCGTCATTTCCGTCAAGAGAGAGAGAAACTATAATAACCTTTTTCTAAGGCCCTATCACGTTACCAGTTTTCCGTCATTTTTTGCATTTCGGTATGAACGTCCCGCATGCAAATGGTCTCAGCCTGTCACTACCAGGTTAGCAAACATAGAGCCCGTGTGAGCAAGCATGGCGCCATCTGAGTAAGGTCCCGGGAATCACACGAGCATTCTCATACACCGCATTATTTTAAAGAAATATAGTTATGTAAAGGAGACTACTATACTGTATGTGGAAATATTTTCGAATATTAGCTCATATTTAGATTAACTTTTACCTCATTTATCAGATTTTTTTTTTTTCCAAATTTCCTAATCATTCATATCACAAGTTCAGGACGGAAATGGTCGCTTTCGTCTTCGTCTGGGAGGCATTCGACATGCATGCGACCCATGCACAAAAACAAATTCACCCGGAGACATATAAAATTAAGGAAAAGGTATTTGTGTGATAAGGCCTTTACACAAAACTTTGGTGACCAGTGTCTAAAGAGATGCCGATTTTTTGCCAATTTCGATTCAAGTGTAATATCAGACATGTAGCTCGGAATTCACACCTGCAGAACAGTCCCGTTGGAATGTCTGATATACAAAGAGAATTACTGTAATATACAAAGCAATTGGTATCCGTTTTATAGTTGTAACAATAGCGCATAAAGCAAATACTTATATTATAAGGATGGTATTAAAGTGAAAGGAAGAACAGATTAAGTGTATCCATGCTGTATGTTGAATTTCTTTATTTTTCATTAATCCTATACAGCTGTATACTGTAGATTGTAGTAGCTTTCTTCCTTCTTGCTCTCAGAAGTTACCGATCTCCTATTGATCCTTTTTCTTGGACTTTTTCTTCCCAGGAACGTATATATTTAAACTGATATGTAAGATGTATTCTGTTATGTAGTGTACTTGGAATCACGGGAATTAGACAACTTTTGAAGGGAATATAGTGTTTTAATAACATATCGGTCTACACAGCAGAGAGGTATCTTCACTGTCGCACCATAAGGATTTTAGACACAAGTATCACAAAAAAGGTTCCTTATATTCTCCTGTTGTGTTCTTCCTCCTCTGTTCTCTGCCCCCTCGCTTTGTTTTCATCGTTCTTCATCCTTCTCGATGTTTATCGCTCTCCCCCATCTCCTTCTTCCTCCCCAAAGGCTCCCTGGTTGCCGTCCGCCGCCATCCCGTCGTGGTTCACGGGCACGGCGTTCGACTCCAGCACCCGGTAGCCGTCCTCGTCGGCCACGTACTGGACGTGGAACTCCTCGCCTTCGGGGGACGTCCAGCTGTTGGGGGATATGGAGATGGTGAAACGTTGGATTAGATCTGTGCCTTGTTATCACAATAGACTTATCCATGATTAAATGCCGGATTGTTGTTAGATATGCCATTCTATGGAATTTATATCAAACTTCTAGAGTAATTAAATTGATATGCTACATTTACAGTCCATACACCCATTTCAGTACGTATATCAAAGCTGAAAATAAGATGAAAATAGAATTTCCTCTTCACAACATCCTATCTGAAGTCACGCTGACCTGTATGACCCTTCCACGTGCTCCCCGGCGTCTCCCTCCTGCTGGTGCTGGTGATCCTCGCCCTCGAAGTCCAGGACGTCTGGCCGAGCTGTCACCAGGACGGCCGCGACCAGGAGTACAAATAGTGTCTACAAGGAACACATACATTGGTCACATATACCGTTTGTCGCATAAATAGTAATGTTTCGAAATTATTCAATGTTTCATGGATTTCCAGGAAAGTGAAGAATAACAATGTTAAATTTTAGTGATATGAATAACCAAATAAAAGCACAAACCATAGATCTCATCGTGAGGTAGTTTCCCGAGGTCCTCCCCGTGTCAGACGGAGCAATGTACTGATAAACACCTCCCTCGTAGCAGGTCTCTTATACCAGCCGATGAAGGGGGTCTCTGCCCAAGCCACAGCGATGCACTAACCTCCTCTGTCTTCGGCTCGTTGGCCAGGGGAAGGTCAGGCTGTGGGGCGGGGGGGGGGGGGGGGCAAAGAAATGGCGTTGTTGAATTAGGACAAATAACCCACGGGGGGAAGGTCGTAAAACCAGGGGGCGAAATGGAGAGTGCTTTACCGTGTCCAAGGTGCGGTCGGGTCGGGTCGCGTGGAACGTCCTTCCGAAATGGGGGCTTTTTGCATTCGTTTTTCTTGGTTTTCTTTGTATGTGAAGTTCTTTTTTGCTTTCTTTGTCTATTTTTTTCTCGTCTTTCGCGGACAACACACAGCGCTTACGTGTGCGTATGTGAATGTGTATATTTATGTGTGTGTGTGTGTGTCTTTCAGTATTTTTAGATGTGGGAATATATAAACATCATATTACTGTCTACCTATAAACCAAAGGCCTCTTTAACCAATATAAATTGATTAATAAATAAAAAAAGAAAGAAAATCATATATAATACAAAGTTGAACTCACTGCATTAATAATGCAGTGAGTCAAACTTTACACCAACCTATCACATGTGTGCTCAAACTGATTTTTATTTGCATTAAACTGCAGGACCCTAATATTGTTCGCAATAAGTGGGAAAAAGGTTAGATCTGGACAAATGTTATAAAGAGTATGGAACTATATCCGAAATAGAGAAATGTCAATATGATTATAATACCTTTTGATGCGCAATGGGTTTTCAATGGGAGTATACGAGCCTTACCCACACTTCTGCACATTTTCTTCGTATTTCTATTTTTCCATCTTGTAAAACCATAATTTCCAGCATTTTATATATATAACATTCTAAATGTTAATTTCTCTAACAATGTTCCTGTCTCTCTCTCTCTCTCTCTCTCTCTCTCTCTCTCTCTCTCTCTCTCTCTCTCTCTCTCTCTATCTATCTATCTATCTATCTATCTATCTATCTCTCTCTCTATGTTAATGGAGAGAAAGATGGCACGATTACATAAATGTGTGTTCGTATGTGTGTGGTAAAATCTATAAAACGAAATGTTTATATATACATATATACATAAATACATACATATATATATATATATATATATATATATATATATATATATATATATATATATATATATATATATATATATATATATATGTAGATATGTAAATAGATAGATAGATAAACATATAGATAGACGGATAGACAGATATACTTAGATAGATATACGTAGATAGATAGATATATCTATAGATTGCTATGTGGGTAGATAGATACAATTAGACAGATAGATATATACATTGGTAGATCGACACAAATAAATAGACAGATAGATCGACAGAAACAAACTGATAGATTAATAGATTAATGCTTTCATGCAATAACTGATCATTTTCCATAGTTACCATAATTAATAATAGTGAAGAAGAAAATCGCAATCCCATCAAGTGAATAGAAAGAATTATGCATAATCTAGCCTAGAATAAAATTGATTGCATGTTGACTTTATTTCAAGCTTAAGAGCTTCCCCGGAGTCTGTCCGCCCGCCCGGCCGCCCGCCGCTTTTGCCGCGGAGCACGGCTCCGAGACAGCATCGCACTGGCGGGCAGCCCGAAACTGTTTATTTTTTCCTTGTGTCTCATATATGTGACACCCGGGACGAATGGGTTAAATTACGTATTTCCGTAGCATTTCTGTTGACAGAATATAACATTTTGGTCATCGGATCAGATAGGTGGCGCTTATATGACGTTGAACAGTATTGACTACAAAGTTAAACATATACTAAAGTCAACGGCAAAATACCAGTGATATTCTGTCATTAGAAAAAGGCTTTACGTAATTGAAATCACTAAGTAAGTATTATCATTTTTATTTGAAAGGATTTATATGAGAAGTTGGGCTTTAAAAAATGCTGCGGAGAAAAAGAAAATTTAATTTCACTGGAAATTAAAAGCATAAATGAATGACTTTAAAGATGCTAACTAAGTGAATATGTAAAACACACAAAATTATTTAGGTTTGATTCAATACACACTTTATACAAAAACCCTGGATCTAATTTTTTCTTTTTTTATCCCGATATAAATTTAGGATTTTCACCTTCAGAACAGTTCCGTTAAATGTTTGGTACGTAACTTGGACTACGGTGAGGTAGGAAATAGTAGATATACATTATGCATTACAGTGAACTGGACACAAATCATATCTATAGTAAGATTGGAGTTAAAGTGAAGTGGACAAGGATCAAATCCTATTTCTGTTTTTCATTTGTTTCCTCCATCTTCTCTTCCTCCGCCTCCCCCTCCCCTCCTTCACCTATTATGACACTTTGACATTTTATCGATATAGTGATACAAGCACGAGACT
>NC_091560.1:31213435-31235025 GCF_042767895.1 Penaeus vannamei
AGCAAAGTGCAAATATGTACGTTCCTGGGAAGAGATTCCAAGTAAAAGGATCAAATGGAGATCGGTTACTTCTGAAAGCAAAAAGGAAGAAAACTACAACATTTTATAGTATACAGCTGAATTTGATAAATGAAAAATGAAGAAATTCGACATACAGCATGAATACATTTAATCTGTTCTTCCTTTCACTTTCATACCATCCTTATAACATAAGTATTTACTTAATGCGCTATTATTACAGCTATAAAACGGATACCAATTGCTTTGTATATTATAGTAATTCTTATTGTATATCAGACATTCCAACGGGACTGTTCTGGAGGTGTGAATTCCGAACTACATGTCTGATATTACACTTAAATCGAAATTAGAAAAAAAATCGGCATCTCTTTAGAAAAAATCGGCATCTCTTTAGACACTGGTCACCCAAGTTTTGTGTAAAGGTCCTATCACACAAGTACCTTTTCCTTAATTCTTTACGTCTCCGGGTGAATTTAAGTCTTTGTCCATGGGTCGCATGCATGTCGAACGCCTCCCAGACGAAGACGAAAGCGACCATTTCCGTCCTGAACTTGTGGTATGAATTACGTATACAATAAAAAAAAAAAAAAAAAAAAAAAAAAAATCCCGATAAATGAGGTAAAAGTTCATCTAAATATGAGCTAATGTTCGAAAATGTTTCTACATACAGTATAGTAGTCACCTTTACATAACTATGTTACGCTAAAATAATGCGATATGAGAATTCTATATGATTCCCGGGACCTCGATTGCGCCATGCTTGCTCACACGGGGTCTATGTTTGCTAACATGGTAGCAGTGGTACTCTACCTGTGTGACAGACTCAGACCGAAATGAAAAAAAATACGGAAAAGTAACGTGATAGGGCCTTAGAAAAACAGTGACACACAAAAGGTTACTATAGTTGTTCTCTCTCTCTCTCTCTCTCTCTCTCTCTCTCTCTCTCTCTCTCTCTCTCTCTCTCTCTCTCTCTCTCTCTCTCTCTCTCTCTCTCTGGAAAAACGTGTTTTACGCGGTTTGCTTATTCAGTATTTCGATGCTTATTCTTTAAAGCCTTCGTTATGTTTTCGGGTTTCATTTAGTCTATTTCTCATTAATTTCATTTGTAGCTCGATTACCCATGTAACCTATGAAAATTTTAGATGAAAAACGATTATTACATTTTTCTAGACAAAGAATATTATAATGCGTATCATTGTTTTATATCATCATTTAATCACCGCCCTTCAAACCTTAAACCAAAATTTGATACTTGAAGCCCGAAACCTAGTAAAGCCTATTGCAGATGCATTTTTCAGCGTAAGTGCATTAAATCTCAGACTTTAAAAAACGTTAATTTTTCTTCCTTTAAAAAATAGCCTCGCCGTTAATTCTCCGTACAATAACCTACAATGCACAAACCAGATTTATATCAATAAATCTACTTTATAAATTGTGAGTTTTTAAATCATCTCTCTCTCTCTCTCTCTCTCTCTCTCTCTCTCTCTCTCTCTCTCTCTCTCTCTATATATATATATATATATATATATATATATATATATATATATATATACACACACACACATTTATATGTGTGTGTTGTGGAGTAGGGCTAAGAGTGACCTTTGTTGGTTCCACCATGGTACCGTGTCCTACCATATAACTACTAACACGTAGTCACACAAAGCGTGTGTGTGTGTGCGTGAAAGACGGAAAAAATACAACGATTCAAAAAAGTACTCTAATAACGACAAAAACAAACGTATATAAAGAGTACGAACTTCACAAGGACGTTCCACCTGACCTGACCCCACCGAACCGAGCCACGCTGAAGTTTTCCCCTCATATATAACGGCCTTCCTGTCATACCTCTATAGTCCCGAATAAACAACGGTATCCTTCTTTCTCTTGTTTATCTTTTTCTCTTCTCCCGCACTCTGACCTTCACTTGGCCAATGATCCGAAGATGAAGGAAGTTAGCGTATCTCTGTGTCTCTAGTGTGGTTCTTCGGTCGGTATAAAAAACCTGCTATGAGGGAGGTGTTTATCAGTGCATTGCTTCGACTGACACAGGGAGGACCTCGGGAAATTGCCCTACGATGAAAGCTATGGTTTGTATCCTTCTAGAAGCTATTGACGTTTTAACCTTGCTATTATTCATTTCAGTTAAGATTCATCAAATAATTTAGACAACTTCGAAACACCATTACCAATTATGCGAGGAATGGTAATCATTCCTCGTATACCAAGTATACGAGGAATTGTAACGGTAACCAATGTATGTTTCCTTGTAGACATTATCCGTACTCTTGGTTGTGGTCGTCCTGGCAGTTGCTCAGCCAGAAATCCTAGACTTCGAGGGCGAGGATCACCAGCACCATCAGGAGGGAGACGCCGGGGATCACGTGGAAGGATCTTACAGGTCAGTATGACTTTAGGAAGGATGCGAAAAAGATATAACATCTTCAAATTTTGCTATCACCTCTGAAACATATTTTGAATCACAAGGTACGAGGAGGTGGGATTACGTATCACATAGGTAATAAATCAATATACTGTAATAAGGCTAAAGGGATTAAGAAATACCATAGCGTGATACATCTAACAACAATCCAATCTTTAATCATGGATAATTCTCTATACAGCTGGACGTCCCCCGAAGGCGAGGAGTTCCACGTCCAGTACGTGGCCGACGAGGACGGCTACCGGGTGCTGGAGTCGAACGCCGTGCCCGTGAACCACGACGGGATGGCGGCGGACGGCAACCAGGGAGCCTTTGGGGAGGAAGAAGGAGAAGGAGGAGAGCGATAAACACAGAGAAGGAAGAAGGGCGATGAAAAAGAGAGAGAAAAAGGAAAAACAAATGGAATTCTTTTCGGGATACTTGTGTATTTAAACATCATCATTATGCGCTACTGATTACATACGTTACTGCAAATTAGACCAATAAAATACCATTCATACATTTTGTTTATTTATCTGATCAGTGTAGACAAAAAATGAGAAAACATAGGTAATAGCAGAGGTTAGCTTGAAAAAATGGCCATTCTTCTATGATTCAAAATACAGTACATATCAAAGTACATCTTGCAATATGATTATTTACGAGCAATGTGTTATTAGTCAACGAGGATTATAGAAGGGAGGACAAGATAAAGGTATCTGACTCAGTACCATGCCCTTTCTTTCACGCGATCAATAGTAAATAAACAATTAGATAATAAAACAAAATGAATAATAAAAAAAATAATAATAATAAAATGGAATGCATCAACCAAAAATTGTATGGTGTGAGCAACCGGAAAAGTCATTCCTAAGAAGACAAATGATAATAATAATGATAATAATGATAATTATTATGATGGTAATGATAAATATGATAATAGTAGTAGTGATAATAACAATAATATTAACTGATAAATAATAATGATGATCATAGTGATAATAACAATAGATAAATAGTTAGATAATAATAGCAACAAATTAAGAAGAGAGAGGAGAGAAAAGTAAGAATGGACGGGGATAAGGAAGAAGAAAATATTCTCATGCTTGTATCACTATTTCAATAAAATGTCATATAAGATTTTTTTTTTTTTTTTTTTTTTTAATGGAGGAAAAAATAAAAACAGAAATAGACTTTGATCCTTATCCACTTCACTTTAACTCCAATCTGATTATAGATATGATTTGTGTCCATTTCACTGTATTTCCTAATGCATAATGTATATCTACTATTTCCTACCCCACCGTAGTCCCAATTACATAGCGAACATTCAACGGAACTGTTCTGAAGGTAAAAATCCTAAACTTATATCGGGATGATTATTTTTTTATTTTTTCTATTCTTTATTTTTTTTAGATCCAGGCTTTTTGTATAAAGGGTGTATTAAAGTAGACCTTGTTTTTTCAGGTAAATAATTTATGTGTCTTTTACACATTTTCTTATTTAGGATCTTTAAGATTATTAATTTGTGCATTCTATTTTCAATAAAATTAAGCTATCTTGCTCACCTCGGCATTTTTACAGCTCAACTTCTCTTATAAAATACTTCAAATAAAAAAGATAAAAGACCACAATGACTTCAGTCACGTAAAACATTTTTTCTGAAGGCCAGAATATTACTAATATTTTCCCGCTGACTCTAGTGGGCGTTCAGCTTTGTAATCAATGCTGTTTTATGTCATCATTTAATCGCCGCCTATCTGATCCGAAGACCAGAAATGTTATATTCGTTCAACAGAAATGCTTCGGAAATACGTGATTTAAGTAAGCTTGAAGTAAGATCAACATGCAATCATTTTTATTCTAGGCTAGATTATATATAATTCTTTCTATTCACTTGATGGCATCGCGATTTTCTTCTTCACTAATGTTAATTAGGATAACCAAGAAAAATTATCTATTATTACATGAAAGCATTACTCTATTAATCAATAGTTCGTTTCTGTCGATCTATCTGTCTATTTATTTGTATCGATCTACCAATGTAGATATCTATCTGTCTAATTAAGTATCTATATGTATTTATGTATATATGTATATGTAAACATTTCGTTTTATAGATTTTACCACACACACACATACGAACACACACAAACACACATTTATGTAATCATGCCATCTTTCTCTCCCATAACATAGAGAGAAAGAGAGAGAGAGAGAGAGAGAGAGAGAGAGAGAAAGAAAGAGAGAGAGAGAGAGAGAGAGAGAGAGAGAGAGAGAGAGAGAGAGAGAGAGAGAGAGAGAGAGAGAGAGAGAGAGAGAGAGAGAGAGACAGGAACATTGTTAGAGAAATTAACATTCAGAATGTTATATATATATAAAATACTGGAAATTATGTTTTTACATGATGGAAAAACAGAAATACGAAAAAATATGCAGGTGTGGGTAAGGCTCGTATACTCCCATTGAAAACCCATTGCGTTTCAAAAGGTATTATAATTATACTGACATTTCTCTATTTCGGATATTTTCCCACTTATTGCGAACAATATTATGGTCCTGCAGTTTAATGCAAATAAAAATCGGTTTGAGCACATATGTGATAGGTTGGTGTAAGGTTTGACTCACTGCATTATTATGCAGTGAGTCAAACTTTGAATAATACATTATTTTCTTTCTTTTTTATTTATTAATTAATTTATATTGGTTAAAGAGGCCTTTGCTTTACAGGTAGACAGTAATGAGATGATGTTTATATATTCTCACATCTAAAAATACTGAAAGACACGCGCACACACACACACACACACACACACACATATAAACATACACATTCACAAACGCACAAGTAAGCACTGTGTGTTGTACGCGAAAGACGAGAAAAAATAGACAAAGAAAGCAAAAAAGAACTTCACATAACAAAGAAAACCAAGAAAAACGAATGCAAAAAGCCCCCATTTCGGAAGGACGTTCCACGCGACCCGACCCGACCGCACCTTGGACACGGTAAAGCACTCTCCATTTCGCCCCCTGGTTTTACGACCTTCCCCCCGTGGGTTATTTGGCCTAATTCAACAACGCCATTTCTTGGTTCCCCCCCCCCCCCCCCCCCCCCCCACAGCCTGACCTTCCCCTGGCCAACGAGCCGAAGACAGAGGAGGTTAGTGCATCGCTGTGGCTTGGGCAGAGACCCCTTCATCGGTTGGTATAAGAGACCTGCTACGAGGGAGGTGTTTATCAGTGCATTGCTCCGTCTGACACAGGGAGGACCTCGGGAAACTACCTTACGATGAGATCTATGGTTTGTGCTTTTATTTAGTTATTCATATCACTAATCTTTAACATTGTTATTCTTCACTTTCCTGGAAATCCTTGAAACATATTGAATAACTTCGAAACATTACTAGTTATACGAGAAACGGTATATGTGACCAATACATGTGTTCCTTGTAGACACTATTTGTACTCCTGGTCGCGGCCGTCCTGGTGACAGCTCGGCCAGACGTCCTGGACTTCGAGGGCGAGGATCACCAGCACCAGCAGGAGGGAGACGCCGGGGATCACGTGGAAGGGTCTTACAGGTCAGCGTGACTTCAGATAGGATGTTGTGAAGAGGAAATTGTATTTTCATATCTTATTTTCAGCTTTGATACACGTACTGAAATGGGTGTATAGACTGTAAATGTAGCATATCAATTTATTAATCTAGAAGTTTGATATAAATTCCATAATGACATAACAACCCGGCATTTAATCATGGATAAATCTATTGTGATAACAAAACACAGATCTCGTCCAACGTTTTATAATTTATAATTCTCCATACAGCTGGACGTCCCCCGAAGGCGAGGAGTTCCACGTCCAGTACGTGGCCGACGAGGACGGCTACCGGGTGCTGGAGTCGAACGCCGTGCCCGTGAACCACGACGGGATGGCGGCGGACGGCAACCAGGGAGCCTTTGGCGAGGAAGAAGGAGAAGGAGGAGAACGATAAGAACAGAGACGGAAGAAGGACGAGAAAAAATGCAGAGAAGAAAGAGGAAACGGAGAGAAATATCATCGTAATGCACCAGTGGAGACGTTACTGCTGTGTAGACCACTGTGACAATAAAATACCATTTATACATTTTATCTATTTAACTGATACGTGTAAAAAAAAGGGAAAACATAAGTAATAGCAGAGGTACGCTTTAAAAGTTGCCCATTCTTCTATGATTCAAAGTACAGTACATATCAAAGTATATCTTGCAATATAATCACTTGCGAGCAAAGCGTTATTAATCAACGAGGATTATACAAAGGAGTACAAGATAGAGATCATTGACAGTACCATGTCCTTTCTTTCACTCGATCAATAGTATATAAACAATTAGATAAAACAAAATGAAGAATTTCAAAAAATGGAATGAATCAACTAAAACTTGGAAGGTGTGAGCAACCGGAACCAAAAGTCATTTCTAAGAAGACAAATAATAATAAAAATGAAAATAATAATGATTATGATGGTACTGATAATTATGATAATAAAAGTATTAGTAGTAGTAGTAATAATAATGAAAATAATAATAATAACAACAACAACAACAATTACAACAACAACAACAGCAACAGGAACAAAACAACAATGATAATAATAATAATAATGATAATAATAATAATAATAATAATAATAATTGATAAATAATAATAAAGATAACGATGATAACATAAAATAAATAGTTAGATAATGATAACAGCAAAGTAAGCGTATCAGTCATCTGTTATGAATGTTAATCATCATTTAAAGAAGAGAGAGGAGAGAAAAATAAGCATGGACGGGGATAAGGAAAAAGAAAATAGTCTCGTGCTTGTATATCAATAAAATGTCAAAATGTCATAATAGGAGAAGAAGGGGAGGGGGAGGAGGAGGAAGAGAAGATGGAGGAAACAAATGAAAAAGAAATAGGCTTTGATCCTTGTCCGCTTCACTTTAACTCCAAGCTTACTATTGATATGATTTGTGTCAATTTCACTGTAATTCCTAATGCATAATGTATAACTATTATTTCCTACCTCACCGTAGTCCTAGTTACGTACCAAACATTTAACAGCATTGTTCTGAAAATGAAAATACTCAACTTATATCGGGATGAAAAAACAACTTTTTTCCTTTTGACGCAGGCTTTTTGTATAAAGTGTGTATTGAAGTAAACCTTGATTTTTTCAGGAAAATAATTTTCTGTGTTTTACATATTTACTTAGCATCTTTAAAATCATTCATTTATGCATTTAATTTCCAGTGAAATTAAATTTTCTTTTTCGCTGCAGCATTTTTTACAACTCAACTTCTCATATAAATCCTTTCAAATAAAAAGATAATAATTACTTAGTGATTTCAGTTACGTAAAACCTTTTTCTAATGACAGAATATCACTGGTATTTTGCCGTTGACTTTAGTATATGTTTAACTTTGTAGTCAATACTGTTCAACGTCATATAAGCGCCACCTATCTGATCCGATGACCAAAATGTTATATTCTGTCAACAGAAATGATTCGGAAATACGTGATTTAAGCTTGAAATAAAATCAACATGCAATCAATTTTATTCTAGGCTAGATTATGCATAATTCTTTCTTTTTACTTGATGGGATTGCGATTTTCTTCTTCACTATTATTAATTATGGTAACTATGGAAAATGATCAGTTATTACATGAAAGCATTAATCTATTAATCTATCAGTTTGTTTCTGTCGATCTATCTGTCTATCTATTTGTGTCGATCTACCAATGTATATATCTATCTGTCTAATTGTATCTATCTACCCACATAGCAATCTATAGATATATCTATCTATCTACGTATCTCTATCTAAGTATATCTATCTATCCGTCTATCTATATGTTTATCTATCTATCTATCTACATATCTACATATATATATGTATTTATGTATATATGTATATATAAACATTTCGTACGAACACACATTCATGTAATCGTGCCATCTTTTTCTCCCATAACATAGAGAGAGAGAGAGAGAGAGAGAGAGAGAGAGAGAGAGAGAGAGAGAGAGAGAGAGAGAGAGAGAGAGAGAGACAGGAACATTGTTAGAGAAATTAACATTCAGAATGTTATATATATATAAAATACTGGAAATTATGTTTTTTACATGATGGAAAAACAGAAATACGAAAAAATATGCAGGTGTGGGTAAGGCTCATAAACTCCCATTGAAAACCCGTTGCGCTGGAAAAGGTATTATAATTATAGTGACATTTCTCTATTTCGGATATTTTCCCACTTATTGCGAACAATATTATGGTCCTGCAGTTTAATGCAAATAAAAATCAGTTTGAGCACACATGTGATAGGTTGGTGTAAAGTTTGACTCACTGCATTATTATGCAGTGAGTCAAACTGAATAATACATTATTTTCTTTCTTTTTTATTTATCAGTTAATTTATATTGGTTAAAGAGGCCTTTGGTTTACAGATAAACAGTAATGAGATGATGTTTATATATTCCCACATCTAAAAATACTGAAAGACACACACACACACATAAACATACACATTCACATACGCACACGTAAGCACTGTGTGTTGTACACGAAAGACGAGACAAAAAAGACAAAGAAAGCAAAAAAGTTCACATAACAAAGAAAACCAAGAAAAACGAATAGAAAAAAGCCACCATTTCGGAAGGACGTTCCACGCGACCCGACCCGACCGCACCTTGGACACGGTAAAGCACTCTCCATTTCGCCCCCTGGTTTTACGACCTTCCCCCCGTGGGTTATTTGTCCTAATTCAACGCCATTTCTTTGCCCCCCCCCCCTCGCCCCACAGCCTGACCTTCCCCAGGCCAACGAGCCGAAGACAGAGGAGGTTAGTGCATCGCTGTGGCTTGGGCAGAGACCCCCTTCATCGGTTGGTATAAGAGACCTGCTACGAGGGAGGTTTATCAGTGCATTGCTTCGTCTGACACAGGGAGGATGAGATCTATGGTTTGTGCTTTTATTTATTTAATTATATCACTAACCTTTAACATTGTTATTCTTCACTTTCCTGGAAATCCATGAAACATATTTGAATAACCGAAACATTACTAGTTATACGAGAAACAATATTTGTGACCAATGTATGTGTTCCTTGTAGACACTTTTTGTACTCCTGGTCGTGGGCGTCCTGGTGACAGCTCGGCCAGACGTCCTGGACTTCGAGGGCGAGGATCACCAGCACCAGCAGGAGGGAGACGCCGGGGAGCACGTGGAAGGGTCATACAGGTCAGCGTGACTTCAGATAGGACGTTGTGAAGAGGAAATTGTATTTTCATATCTTATTTTCAGCTTTGATATACGTACTCTGAACCATAAAATGTTGCATATCAATTTAATTTATTTAGAAGGTAGATATAAATTACATAAAATGGCATATCTAACAACAATCCGGCATTTAATCATGGATAAATATATTGTGATAACAAGGCACAGATCTCATCCTACGTTTTATAATTTATAATTCCCCATACAGCTGGACGTCCCCCGAAGGCGAGGAGTTCCACGTCCAGTACGTGGCCGACGAGGACGGCTACCGGGTGCTGGAGTCGAACGCCGTGCCCGTAAACCACGACGGGATGGCGGCGGACGGCAACCAGGGAGCCTTTGGGGAGGAAGAAGGAGAAGGAGAGCGATAAACACCGAGAAGGATGAAGAACGATGAAAAGAAGACAGAAAACGGAGGAGAAAGAACACAAAAGCAGAATAAAAGGAAACATTTTGTGATTATTGTCTAAAATCCTTGGTGCGACATTGGAGAGATACCTTTCTGGTATGTAGACCGGTATGTTAATAAAACACCAGTAATATAATCTCTTCAAAAGTTGCCTAATTTCCTTGATTCCAAGTACACAACATAGCAGAATATATCTTACATATCAGTCCTGATCTAAAAAGCTTATGTACTATTGACAACGATTATCTTAATAGGACAGTAACAGGGTCGTCTAATGATTAAATCGGCAGTAATATATAGAAAATAAATAGGGAAGCAATGAAATAGCACAAAAAATAGAAGCAAAGCACAAATATGTACCTTCTTGGGAAGAAAAAGTCCAAGTAAAAGGATCAAATGGAGATCGGTTACTTCTAAAAGCAAAAAGGAATGTAACTGCAACAATTTGTAGTATACAGTTCAATTTGATAAATGAAAAATAGATAAAATCGACATGCAGCAGGGATACATTTCATCTGTTCTTCCTTTCACTTTAATACCACCCTTATAACACACAATAATTGCTTAATGCGCTATTATTACAAATATAAAACGGATATCAATTGTTTAGTATATTACAGTAATTCTTATTGTATATCAGACATTCCAACGGGACTGTTCTGGGAGTGTGAATTCCGAGCTACATGTCTGATATTACACTTGAATCGAGATTGGCAAAAAATCGCCATCTCTTTAGACTCAGGTCACCTAAGTTTTGATAAATGGCCCTTTCACACAAGTACCTTTTCCTTATTATTATTATTATTACTTTTACGTCTACGGGTGAATTTAAGTCTTTGTGCATAGGTCGAATGCAAGTCGAACGCCTCCCAGACGAAGACTTAAGCGACCATGTCCGTCCTGAACTTGTGATATGAATGGTTAGGAAATTAGGAAAAAATCTGATAAATGAGATAAATGTTATTCTAAATATGAGCTAATGTTCGAAAATATTTCTACATTATAGTGGCTTCCTTTGCATAACTATATTACTCTAAAATAATGCGATATGTCTGAGAATGCTGTGTGATTCCTCGATTGCGCCATGCTTGCTCACTCGGGCTCTATGTTTGCTAACCTGGTAGTAGTAGTACTCTCCCTGTGTGATAGGCTCAGACCATTTGCATGCGGGACGTTCATACCGAAATGCAAAAAATGACGGAAAACTGGAAATGTGATAGGGCCTTAGAAAAACAGTGACACACAAAAGGTTACTATAGTTTTTTTTCTCTCTCTCTCTATCTATCTGTCTCTCTCTCTCTCTCTCCCTCTCTCTCTCTCTCTCTCTCTCTCTCTCTCTCTCTCTCTCTCTCTCTCTCTCTCTCTCTCTCTCTCTCTCTCTCTCTCTCTCTCTCTCTCCCTCTCTCTCTCTCTCTCTCTCCCTCTCTCTCTCTCTCTCTCTCCCTCTCTCTCTCTGGAAAAACTGGTGTTTTACGCGGTTTGCTTATTCAGTATTTTGATTATTATTCTTTAAAGCCTTCGTTATATTTTCGGGTTGCATTTAGTCTTTCTCTTTAATTTCATTTGTAGCTTGGTTAACTATGTAACCTATGAAAATGTTAGATGAAAAACGATGATAATTACAACTTGTTTTTTAGACAAAGAATATCACAATGCGTATCACTGTTTTATATCATCATTTAATCACCGCCCTACAAACCTTAAATCGAAATTTGATACTTGAAGCCCGAAACCTAGTAAAACCTGTTGCAGATGCCTTTTTCAGCGTAAGTGCATTAAATCTCAGACTTTAAAAAACGTTAATTTTTCTTCCTTTAAAAAAATAGCCTCGCCGTCAATTCGCTGTACAATAACCCACAATGCACAAACCAGATTTACATAAATAAATACTTTGTAAATTGTGTTTTTAAATCATCTCTCTCTCTCTCTCTCTCTCTGTCTCTCTCTCTCTCTCTCTCTCTCTCTCTCTCTCTCTCTATATATATATATATATATATATATATATATATATATATATATATATATGCACATTTAGATGTGTGTGTTGTGGAGTAGGGCTAAGAGTGACCTTTGTTGGTTCCACCATGGTACCGTGTCCTACCATATAACTACTAACACGTAGTCACACAAAGCGTGTGTGTGTGTGAGTGAAAGACGGAAAAAATACAATGATACAAAAAAGTACTCTAATAACGACAAAAAACAAACGTATATAATGACTACTAACTTCCCAAGGATGTTCCACCTGACCTGACCGCACCGAACCGAGCCACGCTGAAGTTTTCCCCACTTATATATAACGGCCTTCCTGTCATACCTCTAGAGTCCCGAATAAACAACGGTATCCTTCTTTCTTTTGTTTTTATTTTTCTCTTCTCCCGCACTCTGACCTTCACTTGGCCAATGATCCGAAGATGAAGGAAGTTAGCGTATCTCTGTGTCTCTGGTGTGGTTCTTCGCTCGGTATAAAAGACGTGCTATGACGGAGGTGTTTATCAGTGCATTGCTTCGGCTGACACAGAGAGGACCTCGGAAAATTGCCTTACGATGAAAGCTACGGTTTGTATCTTTTTGGAAGCTTCTGACATTTTAACATTGCTATTTTTCATCTCGGTTAAGATTCATCAAATAATTTAGACAACCTCGAAACACCATTACCAATTATGCGAGGAATGGTAATCATTCCTCGTATACCAAGTATACGAGGAATTGTAAAGGTAACCAATGTATGTTTCCTTGTAGACATTATTCGTACTCTTGGCTGTGGTCGTCCTGGCAACTGCTCGGCCAGAGATCCTGGACTTCGAGGGCGAGGATCACCAGCACCAGCAGGAAGGAGACGCTGGGTAGCACGTGGAAGGATCTTACAGGTCAGTATGACTTAGGAAGGATGCGAAAAAGATATAACATCTTCAAATTTTGCTATCACCTCTGAAACATATTTTGAATCACAAAGTACGAGGAGGTGGGATTACGTATCACAGAGGTAATAAATTAATATACTGCAATTAGGCTACAAGCGATTAATAAATACTGTAACATGATACATCTAACAACAATCCAATCTTTAATCATGGATAATTCTCCATACAGCTGGACGTCCCCCGAAGGCGAGGAGTTCCACGTCCAGTACGTGGCCGACGAGGACGGCTACCGGGTGCTGGAGTCGAACGCCGTGCCCGTGAACCACGACGGGATGGCGGCGGACGGCAACCAGGGAGCCTTTGGCGAGGAAGAAGGAGAAGGAGGAGAGCGATAAACAGAGGAAGAAAAGGGAGAGAGAATTGAGTGGAAGGAAAAGATGGAGAACGATAAGAACAGGGAAGAAAAAGAAATAGTGGAAGGGGGAGAAGGCGGAGAACTGTGTGAATGGAGGAAGAGGAAGGCAGAGAACGATATGAATCTAGTTAGAATGATAATAATCTGAAATCATCATAGCTGCTGAATTGTGTCAGTGCTATGTAGACCGTTATATCAATAAAATATTAAACATAAACTCTCTTGTTTGAAACAAAAATACAAGGAAAAAAGTGACATACAATGCTTCTATACTGTAATTATACTACATGCTATAGGTTACACAACTTTTCCTTCCGGCAGTAGCAGTGATGCAGTGGAAGCTTAGTAATAACAAAACAAAATAACACAAAGGCAAAAAGCAGACGAAGACGAAAAATTATGGTCAGGAAAACTACAGTAACTAGATAACAAAAGCAAGGATCAATCAGGAAAAAGGAGGTTTAGTGATTGAAAGAAAACACGGAATTTACAAAAAATTTCCTATCTCTACTGAACAATATAAGGCGCGAGAAAGAAACTAGAATTTCAGAATAGGCATTTGGAAAAAAAGAGGGAAGGAAAACAATGATAAAAATAGAATTTAGCTTATCATTGACTGGATAATTTAATTAAAAAAAAAAAAATCTTTTATCGTAATGTATTTGAAAATGACATTCATATTAAAAAAAAAAAAAAAAAAAAAAAAAATGAAGAAAGAAATAAGCAGAAAATTGTTAGGAAACGTGCAGGTGCAAATCCTTACCGCACGGACGCATCCTCCGCAGACAACTCCAACACTACCCGGGAGTGTTGGGGTCGGCGGTACGCGCGTCGGGATTGAGTTGAAACCCCGAGCACCGAGTCGACTCAGGCTGCGATGAGCCGCACTTTCCTCAGTCTCTTTCTTCTATTTGTAGCATTTTTTTGTCCTCTACAAGAATATCACCTTTAATCGGCGCTAGCTTAGTGCGTCCATACCGTAAAGCTTAACGGATATGCGGAAACTATGTATCTATTTATCTAACAATTTATTTTTGACCCAACGAATGTCTGTACAAAAATTTACAAACACACAGATATATTCTTCCATTATATATACATATATATATATATATATATATATATATATATATATATATATATATATATATATATATATATATATATATATATATATATATATATATATATATATATATATACATATATATATATATATATATATATAAGCTATATAAGCTATACATATGTATAAGATTTTATACAGATATACAATGGCTCGAGTCATAAATATTTGATAAATTGATGTGTATATATATGTGTGTGTGTATCTATATGTATATATATATATATATATGAATATGTGTGTGTATCTATATGTATATATATGTGTGTGTATCTATATGTATATATATGTGTGTGTATCTATATGTATATATATGTGTGTGTGTGTGTGTGTGTGTGTAGATAGACATATAGACATGGCTATATACTTGTATATATTTATGTATTAATATTTATATATCTATATAGCTCGTTTCCATATCTATATCTAAATGTATATGTATACCTATATCTACCTAATCTATCTATCCATGAAACATGTATGTTAATGCAATTGTGTTTACGCGTGTATGTTTACGTGTGTGTTTGACGAAACAATTGTAGTAGCGAAAGGGGAAAACACATTAAATATCAGATAAAAAAGGCACCAAAGTACGAGGAAGTCCATAATCACGTCCATCGACTCAGTGACCTTCACCTTCTTGCTCCAAAGCCCTAAACAAACCGTACAATATATTTTCTTTCCTTTTTTCATAGCCTAGCCTTCCGTTGTCCAGCGAGCCAAAGTAACGCACTGAGGCTCTGCTGTAGGTTTGGGTATAAAAGCCCTGTTGTGAGGGAAGTGTATGTCATAGCATTGCTTTATCTGACGTAGTGAGGACCTAGAAATTTTTTCTTCGTGATGAAGTCTATGGTTCGTGCTTTTTAAATCATTCTTTGGGAGTAAAAGTGATTATTTAAACACTTTCCATTAAGAGCCAAATATTTGAGGACTTTCTAATGCTTCGAAAAATCATTGGTAAATATTCAAGCAGTGGTAAAAGTGATAATGTTTTTTCCCTTGCAGACACTATTCGTAGTTTTGGCCGTGGCAGTCTTGGTTACGGCTCGGCCAGAAATCCTGGACTTCGAGGGCGAGGATCACCAGCACCAGCAGGAGGGAGACGCCGGGGAGCACGTGGAAGGATCCTACAGGTCAGCAAATTAAGACTGATTTTAAAGCGGTAAATGTAAAGCAGAGAGCCAAATCCTCATAATCGTCTGCCATTTCTAGAATATGTTTTGAATCGTAACATTAGGAAAGGAATGTATTAAAGATAAATAATGAATCTAGCTACTTTATTGATACGACGCTATAATTCGATATCATGCCAATATTCTATCGTTAATGAATCAACCTACAGCTGGACGTCCCCCGAAGGCGAGGAGTTCCACGTCCAGTACGTGGCCGACGAGGACGGCTACCGGGTGCTGGAGTCGAACGCCGTGCCCGTGAACCACGACGGGATGGCGGCGGACGGCAACCAGGGAGCCTTTGGCGAGGAAGAAGGAGAAGGAGGAGAAGAATAAGAATAGAGACGGAAGAAGGACGAGAAAAAATGCAGAGAAGAAAGAGGAAAATGGAGAGAAATATCATCGTAAGGCACCAGTGACGTTACTGCTGTGTAGACCACTGTGACAATAAAATACCATTTATACATTTTATTTATTTAACTGATACGTGTAAAAAAAAAAAGGGAAAACATAAGTAATAGCAGAGGTACGCTTTAAAAGTTGCCCATTCTTCTATGATTCAAAGTACAGTACATATCAAACTATATCTTGCAATATAATCACTTGCGAGCAAAGCGTTACTAATGAACGAGGATTATACAAAGGAGTACAAGATAGAGATCATTGACAGTACCATGTCCTTTCTTTCACTCGATCAATAGTATATAAACAATTAGATAAAACAAAATGAAGAATTAAAAAAAAATGGAATGAATCAACTAAAACTTGGAAGGTGTGAGCAACCGGAACCAAAAGTCAATCCTCAGAAGACAAATAATAATAATAATGAAAATAATGATAATGAATATGATGGTACTGATAATTATGATGATAACAGTATTAGTAGTAGTAGTAATAATAATGAAAATAATAATAAAAATAACAACAACAAAACAACAATGATAATAATAATAATAATAATAATAATAATGATAATAACAACAATAACAATAATAATAATTGATAAATAATAATGATGACGATGATAACATTAAATAAATAGTTAGATAATGATAACAGCAAAGTAAGCATATCAGTCATCTATTACTAATGTTAATCATCCTTTAAAGAAGAGAGAGGAGAGAAAAATAAGCATGGACGGGGATAAGGAAAAAGAAAATAGTCTCGTGCTTGTATCACTATATCAATAAAATATCAAAATGTCATAATAGGAGAAGGGGAGGGGGAGGAGGAAGAAGAAGAGGAGGAGGAAGAGAAGATGGAAGAAACAAATGAAAAAGAAATAGGCTTTGATCCTTGTCCAATCTTACTATTGATATGATTTGTGTCAATTTCACTATAATTCCTAATGCATAATGTATATCTATTATTTCCTACTTCATCGTAGTCCTAGTTACGTACCAAACATTTAACAGCATTGTTCTGAAGGTGAAAATCCTAAACTTATATCGGAATGAAAAAACAACAACTTTTTTTCTTTTTGACGCAGGCTTTTTGTATAAAGTGTGTATTGAAGTAAACCTTGATTTTTTCAGGAAAATAATTATGTGCGTTTTACATATTTACTTAGTTAGCATCCTTAAAATCATTCATTTTTGCATTTAATTTCCAGTGAAATTAAATTTTCTTTTTCGCTGCAGCATTTTTTACAACTCAACTTCTCATGTAAATCCTTTCAAATAAAAAAAATAATACTTAGTGATTTCAGTTACGTAAAGCCTTTTTCTAATGACAGAATATCACTGGTATTTTGCCGTTGACTTTAGTGTATGTTTAACTTTGTAGTCAGTGCTGTTCCACGTCGTCCTATAAACGCCACCTATCTGATCCGATGACCAGAAATGTTATATTCGTTCAACAGAAATGCTTCGGAAATACGTGATTTGAGCTTGAAATAAATTCAACATGCAATCAATTTTATTCTAGGCTAGATTATGTATAATTCTTTCTATTCACTTGATGGGATTGCGATTTTCTTCTTCGCAAATATTAATTATGATAACTATGGAAAATGATCAGTTATTACATGAAAGCATTAATCTATTAATCTATCAGTTCGTTTCTGTCGATCTATCTGTCCATTTATTTGTGTCGATCTACCAATGTATATATCTATCTGTCTAATTAAGTATCTGTCTACCCACATAGCTATCTATAGATCTATCTATCTATCTATGTATCTCTATCTAAGTATCTCTATCTATCTATCCGTCTATCTATCTGTTTATCTATCTATTTACATATCTACATACATATATGTATTTATGTATATATGTATATTTACATTTCGTTTTTATAGATTTTACCACATACATATACGAACACACACAAACACACATTTATGTAATCATGCCATCTTTCTCTCCCATAACATAGAGAGAGAGAGAGAGAGAGAGAGAGAGAGAGAGAGAGAGAGAGAGAGAGAGAGAGAGAGAGAGAGAGAGAGAGAGAGAGAGAGAGAGAGACAGGAACATTATTAGAGAAATTAACATTCAGAATGTTATATATATAAAATACTGGAAATTATGGTTTTACAAGATGGAAAAATAGAAATACGAAGAAACTGTGCAGAAGTGTGGGTAAGGCTCATTTACTCCCATTGAAAACCCATTGCGCTTCAAAAGATATTATAATCATATTGACATTTCTCTATTTCGATTATGGTGCAATACTCTTTATAACATTTGTCCAGATCTAACCTTTTCCCACTCATTGCTAACAATATTATGGTCCTGCAGTTTAATGCAAATAAAAATCAGTTTGAGCACACATGTGATAGGTTGGTGCAAAGTTTGACTCACTGCATTATTATGCAGTGTTAAAATTTGAATTATACATAATTTTCTTTTTTTTATTTATTAATCAATTTATATTGGTTAAAGGGGCCTTTGGTTTGTAGGTAGACAGTAATGAGATGATGTTTATATATTCCCACATCTAAAAATACTGAAAGACACACACACACACACTCATAAACATACACATTCACATACACACACGTAAGCACTGTGTGTTGTACGCGAAAGACGAGAAAAAATAGACAATGGAAGCAAAAAAGAACTTCACATAACAAAGAAAACCAAGAAAAACGAATGCAAAAAGCCCCCATTTCGGAAGGACGTTCCACGCGACCCGACCCGACCGCACCTTGGACACGGTAAAGCACTCTCCATTTCGCCCCCTGGTTTTACGACCTTCCCCCCGTGGGTTATTTGTCCTAATTCAACAACGCCATTTCTTTGCTCCCCCCCCCCCCCCGCCCCACAGCCTGACCTTCCCCTGGCCAACGAGCCGAAGACAGAGGAGGTTAGTGTATCGCTGTGGCTTGGGCAGAGACCCCCTTCATCGGTTGGTATCAGAGACCTGCTACGAGGGAGGTGTTTATCAGTACATTGCTCCGTCTGACACAGGGAGGACCTCGGGAAACTACCTCACGATGAGATCTATGGTTTGTGCTTTTATTTATTTAATTACATCACTGACCTTTAATATTGTTATTCTTCACTTTCCTGAAAATCCATGAAACATATTGAATAACTTCGAAACATTACTAGTTATACGAGAAACGATATATGTGACCAATGTATGTGTTCCTTGTAGACACTATTTGTATTCCTGGTCGCGGCCGTCCTGGTAACAGCTCGGCCAGAAATCCTGGACTTCGAGGGCGAGGATCACCAGCACCAGCAGGAGGGAGACGCCGGGGAGCACGTGGAAGGATCCTACAGGTCAGCGTGACTTCAGATAAGATGTGAAGAGGATATCGAATCTTCATATCTTATTTTCAGCTTTGATATACGTACTAAGGACCATAAATGTTGCATGTCAATTTAATTAATTTAGAAGGTAGATATAAATTACATAGAATGACTGTCTCGCGATCCGAATTTGAACCTGATTACGACAGGCCATTGCGATCAAATTGAAGGGGACGGGAGAAAGATTCGTCCCTCGTCTACAATATTCTCGTTTCTACTCGAGTTACACCTTGATTTAAGGGGCGGAAGTTTGGGAAGATGCGTCGACAGGTGGAATGGGAAATGGCATATCTAACAACAATCCGGCATTTAATCATGGATAAATCTATTGTGATAACGAAGCTTAGATCTCATCCAACGTTACGTTTTATAATAAATAATTCTCCATTCAGCTGGACGTCCCCCGAAGGCGAGGAGTTCCACGTCCAGTACGTGGCCGACGAGGACGGCTACCGGGTGCTGGAGTCGAACGCCGTGCCCGTGAACCACGACGGGATGGCGGCGGACGGCAACCAGGGAGCCTTTGGCGAGGAAGAAGGAGATGGGGGAGAGCGATAAACACAGAGAAGGAAGAAGGGCGATGAAAAAGAGAGAGAAGGCAAAGGAAAAACAAATGGAATTCCTTTCGGGATACTTGTGTATTTAAACATCACCATGATGCGCCACTGAAGACTTACGTTATTTCAACGTAGACCAATAAAATACCATTCATACATTTTGTTTATTTATCTGATCAGTGTAAACAAAGAATGAGAAAACATAGGTAATAGCAGAGGTTAGCTTGAAAAGTTGTCCATTCTTCTATGATTCAAAATACAGTACATATCAAAGTATATCTTGCAATATAATTATTTACGAGCAATGTGTTATTAGTCAACGAGGATTATAGGAGGGAGGACAAGATAAAGGTATCTGACTCAGTACCATGCCCTTTCTTTCACTCGATCAATAGTAAATAAACAATTAGATAATAAAACAAAATGAAGAATAATAACAAAAAAAAAAATGGAATGCATCAACCAAAAATTGTATGGTGTGAGCAACCGGAAAAGTCATTCCTAAGAAGACAAATGATAATAATAATGATAATAATGATAATTATTATGATGGTAATGATAATTATGATAATAATCGTAGTAGTAATAATAACAATAATATTAACTGATAAATAATAATAATGATGATCATAGTGATAATAACAATAGATAAATAGTTAGATAATAATAGCAACAAATTAAGAAGAGAGACGAGAGAAAAGTAAGAATGGACGGGGATAAGGAAGAAGAAAATAATCTCATGCTTGTATCACTATTTCAATAAAATGTCATATAAGATTTTTTTTTTTTTTTTTTTTTTTAATGGAGGAAAAAATAAAAACAGAAATAGACTTTGATCTTTATCCACTTCACTTTAACTCCAATCTTATTATAGATATGATTTGTGTCCATTTCACTGTATTTCCTAATGCATAATGTATATCTACTATTTCCTACCCCACCGTAGTCCCAATTACGTAGCGAACATTCAACGGAACTGTTCTGAAGGTAAAAATCCTAAACTTATATCGGGATGATTTTTTTTTTTTTTTTTTTTTTTTTTTTTTTTTTTTTTTTAGATCCAGGCTTTTTGTATAAAGGGTGTATTAAAGTAGACCTTGTTTTTTCAGGTAAATAATTTCTGTCTTTTACACATTTTCTTATTTAGGATCTTTAAGATTATTAATTTGTGCATTCTTTTTTCAATAAGATTAAGCTATCTTGCTCACCTCGACATTTTTACAGCTCAACTTCTCATATAAAATACTTCAAGTAAAAAAGATAAAAGACCATAATGACTTCAGTCACGTAAAACATTTTTTTCTGAAGGCCAGAATATTACTAATATTTTCCCGCTGACTCTTGTAGGAGTTCAACTTTGTAATCAATGCTGTTTTACGTCATCATTTAATCGCCGCCTATCTGATCCGAAGACCAGAAATGTTATATTTGTTCAACAGAAAAGCTTCGGAAATACGTGATTTAAGCTTGAAATAAAATCAACATGCAATCAATTTTATTCTAGGTTAGATTATGCATAATTCTTTCTTTTCACTTATGA
>NC_091560.1:31255525-31260525 GCF_042767895.1 Penaeus vannamei
ATCTATTCTTACATACTTATTCATTTATTCGCTTATCCTTATATTGTTTATCATTATCATTTATTCATAATGCGTTTTATTTAATTTTGTTATCTTGTCTTATATTTCATGTTGAGGGGGGGGGGTATTTTTTATTTATTATTATTATTTTTAATCTATTTATCAAATAATTTATTTGGTCATTTACTCACTGCCTGTCATTTTTTAGATCTTCAGGTCTCTCTCTATATTTATATATCTATCTATCTCTCCCTCTCTCTCTCTCTCTGTCTGTCTGTCTGTCGTTCTCTCTCTCTATATCTATCTATCTATCTATCTATCTATCTATCTATCTATCTATCTATCTATCTATCTCAATCTCTCTCTCTCTCTCTGTTTTTTTTTTTTCTTTCTTTCTTTCTTTCTTTTTTTTTTACATGATATCTTTATCTACATTATTCATTCTTATTTCATCTAGTGAACGTATTTAGGATTTTGATTGACAATTTTTTATATATATATAATCACTTATCAGCCTGAAATATTTTTCATTTCATTTCATTCGTTTAGTATTTATCTATTCAAGCAAATGATTTTTCTAAATATGTAGCGGTTATGTCGTTTATCTATTTACTTGATTGCTGTCGTTTTTTTCTTTTTATTATTATCATTGCCTTCATTCGTCTTTGAAATGTTGATGTATTTTTCAAAATTATTATCATTACCATCGTTATCATTATTTTTTGTTATTATCGTTATTATCATTACTATTATTGTTATCGTTATCATCATTATTATTGTTATCAACTTTATTGTTATTATTATTATTATTATTATTATTACCATTATTATTATCATTGTTATTGCAATTAATATTAATCATTAATATCATCCTCATTATGATTATTAACATTATCCTTATCATCATCATTAGCTGTAGTATTAGTTAGTAATAGCATTATCATTATCATTATTATCATTGTTATCATCATCATTATTATTATCATCATTATTATGATCATCATTATTATTATTATCATTATTATTATCATCATTATTATTATCATCATTATTATTATTATCATTATTATTATCATCATCATTATAATTATTACCATTATTATTATTACCATTATTTTTAATTATCATGTGGCTTCGGTTAGCGTATACAGTGCGTAACTAATCGAAAAAAAAACTTTTCATCCAAGTCAGTCAATTTCGCGCTCCTTTTGGCGTCTGAGGCGGCAAGACCGAGGACCAAACGGTGTCCTGTTTTACTACTAATGTAAATCTTTCTTCTCTACACCGCCTTTGCTTCATTGTTTTCATTGTTTTGTGGGCTTTTTTATTCCTACGTTTGGATATGCAATCAAATTTATTTTTTTGCGTGACTCTTTCTTCACTTTTGGTTATTTCTCTGTCTCTGCATTTCCATTTTTCTCTGTACTATTTTCTTCCTTCAAAAACGGGTATTACAAGTGCATCTTTTGGAATCGTAATTTGTTTTTGTTTTTTTCTTTTATAACAGCAACATCTTCTTAATCACTAGAATCATTAAAAATAACTTGATAACTCAGTAACTAACTAGATATATACATGCCTGTATAACTTGCTTGATATCTAACTATAAAATAACTAAAACATGATAGTGAAATGTTTGCACTGAGCATCATTTAAAATGTCAAGCGAATCCGATATTGAACTTGAATTTTTAAATAGTCTGGGTAATGTCACTGCATTTATCATATACAGTATTTTAGTATGTGAGACGTGGCAATATTTTCGTGTCTTACTTTTGTTTATCGACTTATTTTTCTTCCCTTTTTCGTCTGTCTATCTATAAGTCTGCCTCTGGAACTATCTGCTAACCTATATGGCTATCCTTGTAATTGTCTTTCTATCTTTCTCTTTATCAGACCATTTATCTGTCTATCTATCTACTATATTTCCTCTTCCCTCTCTCTTCCTCTTGCCTCTCCTCTCCCCATCCCTCTCCTTCCACCCCCCCCCCCCACTTCTTCCCCGAACGCATCAATCAAAAATCGCAGCTGATACCATAAAGTCTATTTATTTATTTATTTATAATAGAGAACTGTGTAAAAGAAAGCAATTTCGATATCTTACCCTTCTTCTTCCTTGATTTTCGACGTCATGATCTTTTAATTTCGCAGTCAAATATGGCAGAACTTCCATTAATTTTCGCCGTCTCGAAAATTTTGATTATCGTACATTAGCATCTTCGCTTACGCTTACACAGTCGTACTCAATGTTCAGTTTGTTATCGTACGTGTTTATCTCATCGTGCAGTGTTTGAGATTTTTTATGTGATTATGATTCGGGGTATATCATTATAATTATAATCTTAATCGTAATCATTATAGTATCATTATTTATTAATTTATTTCTATCATCATTTTACCTTTCATTCATCGTTTAATGAAGTCGGGAAGCCAAGGAGGGAAAAAAAGAGGTGAGATGGGACTTCTCCTGTTCCCTCCTCTCTTCCCCTCATTCTTTCTCTCCTTCCCTGCTCTTCCCCGTTTCATCATTTTCCCCTTCTTCCTTCCTTCCTTTCCGATTCCTTCTTCCTCTCCTTCCCCTCCCCTCCCCTTCATTCCCCTCCCCCCCTTCTCTTCCCAAAACATCATCAAAGAGAGAAGACATGTTGCCACTTGACAGATTTACGACCTCTGTCCCCCCCTCCTTCATCCCCCCCACTTCCCCCTCCCCTGTTTCTCCATCCTTATCCCTTTCCCTTCTTTCCCTCTACCTTCTCATCTCTTGACCCTTCCCTCTCCCCTCTTTCACCTCATAGTCATACCTCCTTATCCCTCTGTCTTCCCATTCCCCCGTCCCTTAGGTGAGTCTCTTCTCCTCCTCTCCTTCCCTATTCCTATTCCTCCCCAACCTCTCTCGGCTTTCTCCTCTCCCTTTTCTCTTTCCTTATTCCCCGTTCCCCTTAACCCTCCTCTCTTCCTCCTCCCCACTTCCTCTCTCCCTTCTTCTTACTCCCTCCTCACTCCCTCCTCCTACTCTCCCCTTTCCTCACTCTCTCCTCCTCTTTCCCTCTTCCTCTGTCCCTTCTTACTCCTTCCTCTCCCCTTCTCTCCTCTCTCTCTTCTTACTCTCTCTCTCCCCTCCCCTCCCCCCACTTCCCTCTCCCCCCCTGCCCCTCCCGCCCCTCCTCTCTCCCTTTCCCCCCTCCCCTCTCCCTCCCTCTCCTCCTCTCTCCCTCCCCCTCCCCCCTCCTCTCTCCCTCTCCTCTTCTCTACCCACTCCCCTCCTACTCTTCCCCCTCCCCCTTCCCCTCCCTCCCCCTCCTCCCCCTCCCTCGCCCCCCTCTCTTGCGCATCACCGAGCATAGCACAACCTCCTCCGTGCCACCTCATTGGCTCTCGGCGGGCGTGAGTGGGCGTGAAGGGGGCGGGGAGTGCCAAGGGAGATGGGCGTGAGAAGGGAGATGGACGTGTGGGCGGGGGGGGGGGGAGGGAGAGGAGAGGGATGGGCATGGGTGGGGGGGGAGGGAGAGGAGGGGGATGGGCGTGCGAGGGGGAGAGGGAGAGGAGGTGGGTGGACGTGTGGGCGGGGGGAGAGGGATAGGAAGGGGATGGACGTGTGGGCGGGGGGATGAGAGGGAGAGGAGGGAGAGGGATAGTAGGAGGATGGGCGTAGGGGGGAGAGGAAGGGATAGGAGGGGGATGGGCGTGGGCGTCATCCGGAACTGATTGAGTGGGCGGAGAGGGAAGTGAGGGGTCAGTGAGGCTGAAAGAGGCGTTTTCTGAGGGGAACTAGGGGGTGTCAGCTGGGCGGGGGGTGGGGGGGGGGAGTGGAGATCAATCTTCAGGTTTTTATGTTAATGCTGCCATGTTGTTGTTCTTTCTGTTTCTCTCTCTCTTTCTCTCTTCCGCTTTCTGTCTCACTCTTGCTCTCCTTCTGTTTGTCTGTCTGCCTGTCTCCTCTCTTGCTTTCTCTCTCTCTCTCTCTCTCTCTCTCTCTCTCTCTCTCTCTCTCTCTCTCTCTCTCTCTCTCTCTCTCTCTCTCTCTCTCTCTCTCTCTCTCTCTCTCTCTCTCTCTCTCTCTCTCTCTCTCTCTCTCTCTCTCTCCCTGTCTCCGTATGTTTCTCTGTCTTTCTCTTGCTCTCCTTCTGTTTATCTGTCTGCCTATCCCCTTCTCTCTCTCTCTGTCTCTCTCTCTCTCTCTCTCTCTCTCTCTCTCTCTCTCTCTCTCTCTCTCTCTCTCTCTCTCTCTCTATCTATCTATCTATCTATCTCCCTTTCCTCTATCTATCTACCCATCTACCAATCTGTACATCTACTTATCTATCTATCGATATCTATCTATCTATCAATATGTATGTAAGTATGTGTACATGTATGTATGCACGCATGTATGTAATAATCTATCCATTTGTGTGTCTGTCTGTCTACCCATCCACCCATCTATCCATCCATAGTTGTGAGATTTTGCACAGAAGGACAAACAGACATACACAAGTCTTTCTCTATTCTCATTTTTTTTTTTTTTTTTTTTTTTTTTTTGCAAATTAAAAGAAAATTAAGCACGCACTTGCAGTTACGAGCCAGAAACTGACATTCACCTACTTTCATGTTCACAAAATTCGCATTCAGAAATTGAAATATACGTATTCACACACTCTCATACTCACACACTTACACTTTCATAGATTTATGTATCTATAGACTTACACATTCATACGATATCATACTCACATACTAAATTCATAAATTTACATACTCGTCGACCTACACATTCACACACTTTAATACTTACAAACTTCTACATCCACACACTCTCAAACTCAACATTCTTTCACATCCACACACCCTTATACTCAACACACCCACGCATCCTCATTCTCATACACCTACACATCCACACACCCACGTACCTTCATACTCAACACCTACCAGCACCCACGTACCCTCATTCTCACACGCCTACACATCCACACACCCTCACACCCAACACACCTACACACCCTCACACCTACACACATCCAC
>NC_091560.1:31275525-31278025 GCF_042767895.1 Penaeus vannamei
GAGGGATTTTTAGAGGGGAATATGGGAGAGGGTATGATGTAGAGGTGAGAGAGGGATCAAATAAGGGGGAGAGGAGAATAAGGCGTCAAAGAGAGAGGGGAGAGGGAAGAGGGATTTTAGAAAGGGAGATATAGGAGAGGGTTATAACGTAGAGGGGAGAGGGAAGAGCGGAATCAAATAGGGGGTGGGACAGGGGAAAGGGGAATGAGGGGTCAAGGTAAAGAGAGGAAGAGGGGAAATAAGGGTCAAAGAGAGGGTGGGGGAGGAGTGCCCTGATCGCGGCACCTGTCTCTCTCCAGACGTCACTCTCGCTTCGCTGGCACCGCGATCTGTCTTGGCACTCCGTCGCGTGACGTTTATGAGGGCCATCTTTCATCTCTCCTTTCCCTCCTTCCGTCTTCGCCTCGCTCGTGTTCTCTTCTTTCGTTCTTTTGTTCTTATCCACTTTCTTCTTTTATTCTTTCTTCTTCTTCTTCTACATATCTGATCTTTTATCTTAATTCTCTTTTCTTCCTCCTCTTTCTTCCCTCCTTCTCTCCCTTCTGTCTTTTTCTTCGTCTGTGTCCTTCCCTTTTTTCCTCTTTTATCTACTTTCTACCTCCCCTCTTCACCCCCTTTTCTTTCTCTTTCTCATTGTCCTTCTCTCCATCTTTCTCTCCCATAATTCCTTCCTTTCTCCTTATCCCACTCTCTTTCCTTCCTTCTCTCCATCTTCCTCTCCCTCTCTCCCTCACTCTGTCCTTCTCCCTCGCCTTTTCCCTCATCTCTCTCCCTCTCCTTCTCTTTATCTCCGTCTCCTTCCCTCTTTCCTCTCTCCCTCTTCTTCCTCCTTCCTTCCCTATCCCTCGTCCTCCTTCCTCCCTCCACCCAACTCTCCGTTAATTGTCATTATCATCCTATTGTTATCATTACTATCTTTATTGCTATCAGAGCTGCTGTTGCTGTAATTATTATCATCATTATTATTATCATTATCATTATTATCATATTATTTTTATCATTATAACAGTTATTACTAAGGCTTTATCAAAACTATCATTATAATTATCCCTATTATTATTATCATGATTATTATTGCCATTATGATTATCATTATCATTTTTCATTATTATCATCATTATTACTATTACCATCATTATTATCATAATCATCATTATCATTATCATAATAATTATTATTGTTATTACAATTATTATCATCACTATCATTATCTTTACAATTATTATTATTATCATTATTGTCTTTGTTACCATTATCTTGTTCTTATTGCTGTTATTATCATTATTATCATTATTATCATTATTATTATTATCATTATTATCATTATTATTATCATTATTATCATTATTATTATTATCATCATTATGATCTATGTTGTTGTTGTTGTCATTATTGTTATTATCATTATTATCATTGTTATTATCATTATTGTTATTGTTATTGTTATCATCATTATTGTTATCATCATTATTATTATTGTTATTATTATCATCATCATTATCATCATCATCATTATTGTTATTATTATTACTATCATTATTATTATCATCATTATTATCATCATAATAATTATCATCACTGTTATTATCATGATTATTGTTATTTTTTCATTATCATTGTTATTACTATTATGATTACCACTATCACTGGCATTTTTAATTGTTGTTGTTATTATCATTATCATTACCATCATTATTACTACTATCATTATCATTATCATCATTGTTATTATCATTATTACTGTTATTACTAATATCAGAACTATCATTAGTACCATTATTATTATCATTGATTTCTTTATTACTATGATCGTAATCATATAATATCATGGTTATTACTATTGTTGTATATATCATCATAATTAACAGAACCCTTTTTTCTATTATTATTGATATTATCATTATTAGTAGTATTAGCAGTATTACCATTATTATTATTATTATCATTAATGATATCATCATTATTGTTTTCATTTTCCTTATTATCATTATTATCATAATCAATATCATTGTTGTTATTATCATTGTTGTTATTATCATCAGTACTATCATTTTTATTACTGGTATTATCATTATCAGTATTATTATTAGTAGTAGTATCATCATCATCGTTATCATTACTTTTGTTACTCTTACCATTGTTATCCTATCAAAACGAATATCATTATCGTAATCATCATCATTAATAATGACTTTGGTGTTTAGTATCAAATCTTTTCCAATCTTGAATCTTTAATCAGGAAATTATATTATATATATGTATATATATATATATATATATATATATATATATATATATATATATATATATATATATATATATATATATATATATAAAACAGATATAAATATAAAAATAATGTATATAATCATGATATTAAATGAAATACATAAAAAAGATTTTTTTATTTCCGAATACTTTCTAAACTCAATATTCTAATTTTACGTTTTTCCCATTTAGGATTTTAAATCATGAAAGATTGGAAATAAAAAAAAAGTGT
>NC_091560.1:31285525-31290525 GCF_042767895.1 Penaeus vannamei
TTATTGTTATTACTATTATTATTATCTTCTTTATTGTGATTATGATAAATGCTATATGCAATATCATTGTTATCATCATTATTATTGTAATTGTCAATTTCATCATCTATCGTTATTATTATCATTATCATGTTCATCATCATTATTGATAATGATAATGATTGTTATGATTATTATCATCATCATCATTATTATCATCTCATCATAGCTGTTGTTATCATCATCTTTTTTGCATAATAATGGCATTTATGATTATTATTGTCAATATTATTCATATCATTATCATAATTGATGTTTTTATGTTATCATTGTCATTATTGCTATCATTACCACTATCGTTATCATTATTATGCCTGCAATAATCCTGATGAAGATAACAATGAAAATGATTATAGTGGCAGTAATATTGATAAATAGAATTCTCTCTCGCTGTTTGATATCATAAATGATGGTTGATGATACGTATGAGAAATACAGAAGATGGGAAGAGATAGAGATAGATAGATAGATAGATAGATAGATAGAGAGAGAGAGAGAGAGAGAGAGAGAGAGAGAGAGAGAGAGAGAGAGAGAGAGAGAGAGCGAGAGAGAGAGAGAGAGAGAGAGAGAGAGAGAGAGAGAGAGAGAGAGAGAGAGAGAGAGAGAGAGAGAGAGACCGAGAGACAGAGAGAGACAGAGAGACAGAGAGAGACAGAGAGAGACCGAGAGACAGAGACAGATAGACAGACAAACAGACAGACAAGCAAGACAAAAAAAAAAAAACACACACACAGACATACAGACTAACAAGAAAAAAATAAAAAAAGAAAGAAAATAAATAACAAAACCAAAATGAGAACGAAAGGAAAGGAAGAAAAAAAAGATGAAGAGAGAAGCCGGCTAATTTCACAGATAAGAATCGATCTTGTCACACCATCAAGACCAAGGCACGCAGAAGGGGCCAGGCAGCGAACTAGGTCGTTTTGTATAAGGACTCGGCCGTGTAAACAAAATTATGTACAGCTTTTTTTTTTTTTTTTTTTTTTCTTTTTTATTAATATTATTATTATTATTATTATTTAGATTTGTTTTTCTTTTCGTTTTATCTATCGTTTTTTTTGTTTTGTTTTTTGCTTTATTATTATCATTTTAGATTTGTTTTTCTTTTCGTTTTATCTATCGTTTTTTTTTTGTTTTTTTTGCTTTATTATTATTATTTTAGATTTGTTTTTCTTTTCGTTTTATCTATCGTTATTTATTTTTATTTTTTTCCTTTTTTTAATGTATTTCTTGATTTTGTAAATGATTTTCTGATCCTTCTCCCCCCACCTCCCTTTCCTTTTTCTTGTTTCCCTATACCCCCTACTGTTTCCTCCTCCCCCATCTCTTCCCCAGCTCCTCCTCCTCCTCCTTCTCTTCTTCCTCATCATCATCATATCATCAACCTTATTATTATTATTATTATTATAATTATTATTATTATTATTATTATTATTATTGTTATCATTATTATCATTATTATTATTCTCCTCTTCCTCCTCCTCTTCCTCGTCCTCCTTTCCTCCCTCCTCCTTCTCTTCCTCCCTCCCTCCCTCCCTAACTCCTTCCCCATTCAAAAAAGAAAAAAAAAAAATCATGCAAGTTCCCCGAGCAGAAGAGGAGTGCCGAAGGGTGCCAGTGAGTGCCAACCAGTGTGGGCGTCACAGTGAGGGATTATCACAGTGCCACTCAGTGCCTCCTCGCCAGGGTCGGGTCGCGGTGCCATCCCAGACCCTGTAATTATGAGACATTAATCGTGACAGTGAGTCGGGCCAGTCAGGGTGGGTCGTCTGAGGGTGCCAGTGGGTGCCAGGGGGTGGCAGGGGTAGTTAGGGGGTAGGTGGGGGGTGCCTTGGGTGGATAGCTGGGAGAGAAGTGGAAGGGAGGTGGCATGGGTGGTGTCAGGAGGGAAGGGGGGGGGGTATGGGTGGTGTCAGGAGGGTGTGGGGGTATGGGTGGTGTCAGGAGGGAGAGGGGAGAGGGGAGGGGGTAGGA
This sequence comes from Penaeus vannamei, assembly GCF_042767895.1. Classification (NCBI taxonomy): domain Eukaryota; kingdom Metazoa; phylum Arthropoda; class Malacostraca; order Decapoda; family Penaeidae; genus Penaeus; species Penaeus vannamei. The sequence continues at coordinate 31,287,539 of NC_091560.1, forward strand.
CTATCCCAGGGGGTACTAAGGGGAGGGGAGGGGTCTTGGGGGTAGGAAGGGGAGGGGAACCAGTGGAGGAATAAAGGAAGGGAGGGAGGGAGATTAGGCGGCGTGGGGGAGGGGGAGGGAAGGACGTAAGGAGATGGAAGACAAATAGGGAGAGACGAAATGAAAGAAGAGGGATAACTGATGACTTTACACTTGTGGTGCAAAGAAAAAGAGAGAGAGAGAGAGAGGAAAAAAAACACCGAAAAAAGAATAAACAAAAAGGAACAAAATAGGGGGGGGGAGAGCTAAAACACATTAATACAAAAAAAAACAAAAACGGAAAGAACGAAATAGAGAAAAAAGAAAAGTTTTTCCCATAAACCTTTAAAAAAACGATAACAAATTGCTTTATAGAGGAAGACGAAGAAGAAAAGAGAGATAGACAAGAGAAAGAGAGCAGAGAAAAAATCGAGACAAATTATGAGACAAAGACAAATAGAAGAGAGATGAGTGACGTGCACACAGACACGCCCCCGGGTACAACAACACGAGAAAGATAATTACAGGGTAGAGATGGAGGGAGGAGGAGGAGAAGGGGAGAGAGGGGGAAGAGGAAAGGGAGGGAGGGGATAAGAGGAAGGGGAGAGAGGGAAAAGGGGAAGGGGAGAGAGGGGAAAGGGGAAGGGGAGAGAGGGGATAAGAGGAAGGAGAGAGAGGGGAAAGGGAAGGGGAAAGAAGGGGAGATAGGGGAAAAGGGAAGGGGAAGGGGAGAGATGAGATAATGCACTGGGGGAAAGGAAAGGGGGGAAGAAATAGGGAAAAATGGGTGGGAAGAGAGAGAGTAGAAGGGGTGAAGAGGGAGAGGCTGATGGAATGGGGATATAGGAAGGGATAGCGAAGAGCGAGGAAAAGGAGAGAAAAGAGAGAAGAAAGATTTAAAAAAGGGAGAGTGGAAAATTAGAAAAGAAGAGAAAGGATAAAGAGGGAAGAATCAAATCTGGAAAAAAGAGGACGGGTGAAGGAAGGAGGGCGGGAAGGAAGGAGGGAGAGAGGGGAAGAGGGAGGGCCAAGGAGGCGGAGGGAGGCACCACGCTCTGTCAAGGGAAGCTGCAAATGTTACATCGTGATACGGAGTGAAACTTATTGTGGTAAATGATATTTCTTTGGCTCTTCGCTTTCGCTTTCTGTCTGCGCGGGTATGTGCCTGCATGAGGATGCGTGAGTCTGATATATGTGAATGTATATGTGCATTTATATATGTATATATATATATATATATATATATATATATATATATATATATATATATATATGTGTGTGTGTGTGTGTGTGTGTGTGTGTGTGTGTGTGTGTGTGTGTGTGTGTGTGTGTGTGTGTGTGTGTGTGTGTGTGTGTGTGTGTATGTATGTATACATATGTATATATATATATATATATATATATATATATATATATATATATATATATATATATATATATAAATGTATATATATATGCATATATATATATATATATATATATATATATATATATATATATATATATATATATATGTGTGTGTGTGTGTGTGTGTGTGTGTGTGTGTGTGTGTGTGTGTGTGTGTGTGTTTATTTATTTATTTATTTATTTATCTATTCATTTATTTATTTATATATAAGTATACATATATTCGTTTGTGTGTGTGTATACATACAAACACACACACACACACACATGAATATATACATAAATAAATAAATATATATATATATATATATATATATATATATATATATATATATATATATATATATATATATATATATCCGTGTGTGTGTGTGTGTGTGTATTTGTTGGTGTATATGTCTGCATGTATGGTTTATGCATGCATGTATGTGTATGAATGTATGTATGTGCTTTATGATAATGCAATGTAGGTATAAAATGCTTTTAAAATCACATGATTTAATTGACAGGCAAACTACTGGACCCTGTTGCTACAGCAGCAAAAAAAAAATGAAAGACAAAAACGAATTTAGTTATTAAGGGAAAGCAATTAATGATAACGTGATAAGACTAAGTCAGGGTCGAACAAAAAGCCACACAAATTTACGTATATTTTCGACTTAAAAGCAAATGAAAATGTTTTTTATTTGCACTGAAAAACCTCACTTTGGATATTATTGCCACTGTTTTCACTGTTGTCAATGGTGCCATTGTCGTTTCATTCTATCACTGGTCATAATGTTGTTTCTGCCGCAATCACTGTTGTCATCATGGCTGTTGTCAGTGTTGTCACATCCACCAGCATCCGTACCATCACAGAATCCATCCTTTTATCTCCTCATCTCCACAAACACCGTCTTACCACGCATATCCTTATCACTCTCAACGCACGCACTCTCTTACTCTAAATCTACACCCTCGTTGCCCTCAAGTGTTGTCAGGGTGTTGGCATTTACGTGTTTATGTGTCTCAGTGTTGTCTTACCAGTTCATGGCGTGTTGCGAAGAGATATTCAATTTGCACAAAAAGATTAACACTTTACTCAAATTATCTTTTATATATTTGCATGTGTATATATATACATGCAAGTTCTAATTTATCTAGTCATTTATGTAACTATATATTCCGTTTATCGATAACCAATGACTTCCAAAAAATGTAGATTCTATTTCTTCAGTCCACCGTCCTTCAGTAAAGATAATTTGTTGTGATATCTATTAATAACTAAAGTGCCATGACCGATAATATTGTTATTAAACATAATTACAAATATTCTTTCTATTATTATTATTATTATTAAATTTTATCAATATGTTCACGATAGCTATCACCGTCATTACTATGAGTAGTAACAGTAGTTGTAAAAATAGTAACATGGCTGTTATCATTGTTATTGTAGTTACTAGTGCTGTTGTTATCATCACTATCACTATTAGCATTATTAGCATTATCATCAGCAGCAGCTTCATGGGGATTATTATCAAAACTACCAAAAGCAGTACTAGTATCATTATTATCATCAT
>NC_091560.1:31298025-31300525 GCF_042767895.1 Penaeus vannamei
CCATCCCCCACCCCCACCCCATCTCCTGAAAAAAGGGTTGTGTTTAGGCTGGATATTACATTTTGTCTCCCCCACCCCCTTCTCCTTCTCCTCTTTCTCTTTTTCCTTCTCCGTTTCCGTTTTTTCTCTATATATCTAATTTTTATGCCTTTCTCTCTTCTCTCTCTTCTCTCCTCTCTCTCCTCTCTCTTCTCTATTTTCTCTCCTCTCTTCTATCTTCTCTCTCCTCTCTCCTCTCTCATTTCTCCTTTCTCCTCTCTCCTCTCCCCTCCCTCTACATCTCTCTTTCCCTTTTTCCCTCCCTTTTCCTTCCCTCTCCCACCTCCCCTCTCTCCCTCCCTCCCTCCCTCCCCTTCTCTTACCAGGCTGTCCCCCCTGCCTCCCTCCCTCCCTTCCCCTATTGAGGCCTCCCCTCCTGACATGCTAAAACAATGAGTCTGACAGCCGAGAACACCTTATGCCACCACCACCCCACCCCCTCCAGCCTGTCCAACCCCCCCACCCTATTACCACACCCCTCCCTCCCTTCCTCCACTCCCCTCCCTCCCTTCCACCACACCCTTCCCCCTCCCTTCCACCCTTCCATCCTTCACTTTCTTCTTAAGCTGACTTCTCTTTCTTTTCTCTTTTCCCCTCTCTCTACCTCTATTTTCCTTATCCCTCGTTGTCCCTTTTCCAATTTTCCCTCCCTCCTCTCCCCGTTTTCTTTCTCCTCCTCTGTTCCTTACTCCGCTCATTCCTCCTCTTTTCCTTATTTTCTTTACCCTCTCTGTCATCTCTCTCTCTCCTCTCCCTCTCTCTCTATGTTCCCTCTCATCGCTCTCCCTATTTTCGTCCTCTTCCCTCTCCCTGTCCCCTTCCTCTTCCCTTTTCCCCTTCCTCCCCCCTCTCTCCCTGTTCTCTCTCTCTTCCTTTCCTCTTCCCCTTCTCCTCTTCCTCTCCCCTTTTTCTCTCCAACTTTTCTTCACCCTCCCTGTTCTCTCCTCTCTCCCCTTCCTCTCGCTACCCCCTCACTCTCACTCTCCACTCTCTCCCTTCCCCTCTCTTTTCCCTTCTTTCCTCTCCTCCTCTCCCCTCTCTCTTTGTCCCCCACCCTCTCCCCCTCTCCCCTTTTTCCCTACTCCCTCTCTGTTCCTCACTCCCCTTCTTCTCCTCCCCTTCCCATCCTCTCCCTTCTATCCTTGTCCCCACCCTGTTCCCCTCTCCCCTCTCTCCCTTCCCTTTCTCTGTTCCCCTCTCCCCTAGTCCCCCACACGCTCCCCCTGCCCCCTCTCCTCCTCTCCCCTCTCCCCCTGGCCCCTCTCCCCCTGCCCCTTCTCTCCCTGCTCCCTCTCCTCCTGTCCCCGCCCTCCCTTCCTGCCTCTTCTCCCCCTGCCCCCTCTCCTCCTCTCCCCTCTCCCCCTTCCCCTCCCTGCCCCCTCTCGCCCTGGCCCCTCTCCTCCTCTCCCCTCTCCCCCTGCCCCTCCCTGCCCCCTCTCGCCCTCCCCCTCTCCGCCCTATTGCATGCGCAGCCAGACAGCTTGCAGGCTATCTTTTATCCTTGCTACCAGGGAGACGACAGCCTCACAGCGGCTGAAGAAGCGTAGCGCCCCTGGGGTGGCACGCCTGCTCTCCCTTCATCTCCCGCCTTCTTCTCCCCTCTTCTTCTTCTTCCCCTTACTCATATTCTTTTCCCCTCTGTCTTTCTATGTTATGTTCTTTATCCCTTTCCCTAGCTTATCTCCTTTCTTTTTCCTTGCCTTTCTCTGCCCGTTTCCCTGTTTATATCCCCCTCTCTCTCTTCTCCTTCTTCGCCTCCCTCTCCCCTATCCTCCTCCTCGTCTCCTCCTTCCCTCCTCCCTCTCCCTCTCCCTCCCCCCTCATCTCCTGACAATATATCCCCCTCTTTCTCTTCTGCTTCGCCTCCCTCCCTCCTCCTCCCTCTCCCTCCCCCATCATCTCCTGACAATTCTGCTTATGTGTCTAATGCACAGCCCTGTCTGACTGACACCTCTGGCCTGTGGCTGACGCTCGCACCCCGGTTTTAATGCCGCGGCTGACGTCCTCCTCTCTCGTGACTGATACGGACGTGTTTTATGCTGACAGCTGACGGCGGGAGGTTTTGTCTCGCTGTCGGGGAGGGAGAAGGCGCTGTTTTGAAGTCGGTTCTCTTGCTCTTCATTTAATGGTCGGGGAAGGGGGGGGGGGGGGGGGGGGTTACTTGCGTCTGGGTGTCGGGGTGTTTGTCCAAGCACGTGGAGTCGTGTTTGGTTCGGTGCGTGTGGGTGATGTGCTTGTGTGCGTGTGTCTCTGTGTGTCTACGTGTGTGTTTAAGGGCGTGTGTGGGTGTGGGCGTGTGTTTAAGGATGTATCTCTGTGTGAATGGATGGGTGATGTGTTTGTGTGTGTGTGTGCGTGTGTGCATGTGTGTGTTTCTGTCTGTGTGTGTCCATGTGTGTGTTTAAGTGTGTGTGTGTTTATGTGAGCGGGTGGGGGGGGGGGGGGTTATGTGTATGTACAT
>NC_091560.1:31317592-31320092 GCF_042767895.1 Penaeus vannamei
TTGCAAATTGAAACAAGAGTTGCAGCAGTCACGGCGCTAACTGGTTGCAGATGTAGATATGCTTGCGACGATGAATTTGTTACAGTGGGTTTGTGTTTGTGTGTGCGTGTGTGTATTTGTGTGTGTGTGCGTGCGTCTGAGTGTGTGTGTGTGTGTGTGTGTGTGTGTGTGTGTGTGTGTGTGTGTGTGTGTGTATGTGTGTGTGTGTGTGTGTGTTTGTGTGTGCGTGTGTGTATTTGTGTGTGTGTGCGTGCGTCTGAGTGTGTGTGTGTGTGTGTGTGTGTGTGTGTGTGTGTGTGTGTGTGCTTGCGTGTGTCTGTGTTTCGATATATTCGATGTTAATTTCAGCATCAACGCTGAATATATCCAGATAAATCAACATGAAATATGCTGTAACTTCCAACATACAAACATAAAAGATCACAATTTACCGCATAACCACATAACCTCACCATATAACGACGGTGAAATCCACCGCATAACTGTTTCTTTCCGGAAATTTAAATCAAAAGTCCGGACATAACACACGGAATCTTGGCGGCGCAAAATTTTCAGAGTAAGTCACAGTGATAAATTTCGCTTATAAACCGTAAGAAATTCCCGGATGTAAGATTTTCCATTTGAGAAAATATCAAGTATTTAATGAAGGCAGAAAAAAATAACAGGAGAAATCGTAACATATTTACATAACCGAAATAATTATGACGAACTTATACTGGTGATTTGAAAGTTTTAATTACTGGCGCCGATATTAATACGTAACAAAATATCGATGTTATAAAACGCTTCAGAAATATAATCGTTAACACATCAATATATATGTAACGGTTTGAAAGGAATTAATCGAATCGTGAATTATTGTAGCCAGCTGTATTTAAGTGTTTGGAAAGCGTGTGTTCAACTGAACGTATTTCGGTATAGTATGAACACCGGTCGTTCTACGTGTGTTTTACTTTCATCTATTGATTAATTCACATATTTAATTATTCTTTGAAGGTATAATCTATGCATAGTTGTGTCTCACTTCTTGAAGTTAATTATGAAAAGCATAAAAGTATTGAATAATCTTCTTATCACTATTATCAATAGTAACATATTTTACCTAAAAAATGAATACTAATAAAATAAAGATAAATAAATAAATAAACAACGAAACAAGTGATGTAAATGTCCTTGTTTTTACTGTCTGTCAGAACTGAAAATGTGTAAATTCTTAGAGAACAAATGCATTACGCACTATAACATAATATTAAACTGCCCATAACACAAATAAATTTTCAACGTATCACATGCCTAAAAGACAAATTATCGACTTAGAGTTATATCAAAGAATGAAAAATATTACTATCGTTATAAACTGAATATTACAGACGCACTCTATTGATTCTAATAATATGGTTATAGTTGGAATAGTTTACGAACTAAATATCGTAGTTATTACAATGAGCAACTTCCCCGAAATATTGCGAATAGAAATACAATTATTGCAAATAGGATACTGTAATCATTAGCTTAAGAAAAATAAATATATATATATAAAGAGCTTAGAAGTTACAACGGTTATTACAAACTGCAATTTGGATCATAAATCGGCGGTAAAGGTGATGAAATAACACCAAATAAAATAACGCAAAATCACTCGTGTTTCACTGTCTCTGATATTCTTAATTATTCATTAACTTTTCCGGTGTTGATCTTACCTTAAGAACTTATAAAACAATGTGCAATAATGAATCTCACTCTCTGATTTCAACAAATCTTAAAATCTATCACTTCACTGGAGATAATGTAACTTGTATTCAATTCTTTCATTTTCTGTCGGGTTGATTTTCCTTCTACATTTTCCTTCATTTTCCTGGCTTGGTTTTGAACAAGTTTATCGGGTAATGTATTTCTAGGACTAGAGATGGATATACAATTCAACAACAACAAGAAAGTATATTGTAATACACACACACACACACAGACACACACAGACACACACAGACACACACACACACATACACACACACACACACACACACACACACACACACACACACACACACGCACACACACACACACACAAACACGCACACATACATACATACACATATATATTTATTCATAAATGAATTGGTTACGAAAATATACGCAGTGACAAAGCGCAGTACATCGATATACCATCATATAAAACATCGCAATTTCCAAGAATAATATACTGTTATATTACATTATATGACATCATACAGACACCACCCAGTATGAAGATATATACGATAAGAAGAAAATAAAAGATATTACAAAGATCGGAATGGAATCACATATTTCTTCTAAGCTTTTAAGAGATGAAATATTTACAATAATAATGAAGAAAATATAATAGTAATGTAGCGATTATTAATGATATATAATTATAACAACTACTGTTAATGATACAATATTTATAAAAATGACTAGGATGCCATAGTCTATTAATAGTTATAGTAATAGTAATATTAATAGGTATAATGGTATTGGT
>NC_091560.1:31332592-31337592 GCF_042767895.1 Penaeus vannamei
CCATAGTGCAAGACCACGCCACACCACCCAAGCTACACAGGAGTGGGCGGCAGAAAGGGCGGTTTAGCTCAACTCAGCGACTGACTTTTCCACCCACATCGGAAAGTGCTGCCATCTGGTGACTGCGCGCGACACTAACGGGCGCATCACCTCTTCCTTTCTGAGAATTTTCGGGTCAAAATGTCTGTGATGTGTTTATTCTTTTTTGGGTTCGAATTTGTTCTTTTTCTTGTTTTTGATGTTGTTTTCGGAGAATGAGGGAGAGAAAAAAATAATAATTATGAGATGGTTTTTTAGGTGTTTATGAAACAGGAAGATAAGCGGTATTTTTTTTCAAATTTAAAGTATGGAGGAAGTCTTCGTTGTTCTTGGAATTCGACTTTTTTTTTTTGTTCAAGGAAATGCACGTGGGATTTTCTTTTCGTTCAAACGGCCCATTGTCATACATTCCCTGAAATAATAAATGAATTAAACATTTTTGCGAAAGACTTTATCAAAATAAAAATGGCGTTGATCTGAATCTTAGATTTATAATATCGCTTGTCACTGTTTACATGATTTTTAAAATTCATCTTATTTATTGTCTTTATTATTTTTGTATTTCAAAGTCGATGAATGTAATTTTACGAATATTTTGAAAATAAAAGAAAAAGGATTAAATTGATATTAGATAATTCACTTTTGAATATGTATTAAGATTACTCGACGTGTATCAGTATCAAAAATGTATATCTTTTTAGATATCTATTTGTTCCCTGTATTCATTTAAAGATTTCGAAACCTAGCGGATTAATTTTATACAAAAGATACAGTAATTATACAAAAAGTAAACAAAAGAAATTAGCTGCATATTTAATCACTTCTGCAAAAAAATCAATGATTCCCGTTCCTTTTCAAACAATATAAAACCCACAACGCATTGATAAAAAAGAACTTTGATATATAGTGCTAATCAAAATAATTGTTTTCACGCACGCGCACGCACAGACATCGGAGTTTCACACACACGCATCGCTCAATACCAGATGTTTCATATTCGTAACAGTGTGAAATTCGACGATTTTCCGCCATATCGAAATTAATGAACGAATTATTCCTTGTATTCTGGGCTTTCACACGTGATGTTCATTAATTTTTCGTTAAGGATTTATTATTCTCTGGTTATTTAGATACAGTTTGATATACGTTTTATACTTAGTGATCACGGGTGAACGTAGAGACGGGAGCGGAAAGGCAAGGTATGAGAATCTTTTACTTATTTCTGATTTATTGCCATTACAATTATATATAAAGGTGAAATAAATGGAAGTACAAAACGACGTTAATAATGATAATAATGATGATAATAATAATAACAATGATAATAGTGGTAATATGGATGATAATAATTATAATAATATTAATAGTAATAATGATGATAACAATGATGATAATGATGATAATATAGTAATAATAATAGAGGTTCATATTTCTGTGGTTATCAAATGATGTTTCGAATTGATTGAGGTAAACAAGCAAAGAAAAACAACAATCATAATGGTATTTGCATTAAATTCATATCATGATAATGATAATCATAATTAAAATTATCATTATATTTTTTTTTATAATATCGGTAATAGTATCAACAACAACAAAAATGACGCAGATGATATTCTTATCATCAATAACAATATTTCTGTACAAAAGAAATGCCGAACTTATAAAGGAATCTTATGTAAATACTTATTTATCTGTTAAGTATTTTTAGAATTTTATTCAAACCACTGCTTATGATATGATTTGAATTGTTATTATTATTATTGATTATTATTATTATTATTATTATTATTATTATTATCATTATTATTATTATTACTATTATTATTATTATTATTATTATTATTATTATTATTATTATTATTATTATTATTATTATTATTATTATTATTATCATTATTATTATTATTTTGCACAATTCACCCAGAAAAGAAAAGAAAACGAAAAGAAAAGAAATAGATTTTAGTTATTTAGAAATATTTAAAAATCGGCTTTGTGAGGAAGCATGCCTGCCTTCGCCACCTTAGTTCAGGCTGAATGCTTGGTTTCAGATTTTCCTCTATTGACAGTTAGCTTATTTGAGTGTATGAGTTTGATGGCAGGCGGAGACACAACATCTTATGCGGTGTATGCAGACACAGACGTACACACACACATGCACACATTCACACACACACACACACACGCACGCACATACACACACACATACACACACAGACATACGCACACACACATACATACATATACACATACACACACACATACACACACAGACACACGCACACACACATACATACACATACATACACATACACATACACACACGCGCACACACACACACACACACACTCACACAAACAAACACGCACTCGCATAAAAAAGCACATAGATAGATATATTGATAAATAGGTAGATAGATAGATAAATTGAGATAGATAGATAGATGAAAAAATAGATTTAGATAGATTAACAGATAGGTATGTAAATAAATTTAGATAGATAGATAGATAGTGGGAATTGTATGCAGACAGAAGGACGTATAGACAAATCAATAGATATTATATAGATAGATAAAATAGACTGACGAAGAGACATAGTCAGACAAATATAGATAACCAAATTGATACAGAATTATTACTGATATGCTGACGTCAGCATGTTGGGGTCAAAGTCGGGGCGGAAAGGAACTGTCCACCCGACATGCATCATCCCACGACTTTAAGAAGCATGTTACTCTGCGAACATTTCCCCTTTGTCCACATGGATATAGGGAGGAAGTTGACTTTTGAAAGAGAGTCGCGGAGAAAAAAGCAGAAATACAAAAAACTTTTATACATATGTGACTTTTGAAAGAGAGACGGAAATACAAAAACTTAAGCTGAAACGATATTCACACTCTATCCACCACGCACACAAAAAAGGAAGAGAAGGAAGCAAGAAAGAAAGAAATGAAGAGAAACAAAAGAAATGAAGAAAGAAGGGGAAAAGAAAAGAAAGAGAAAAACAGACACAATAAAAGGAAAGAACGATAAAAAATGAAAGAAAGAGAGAAACAGAGAGAGAGAGAGAGAGAGAGACAGAGACAGAGACAGACAGACAGACAGACAGACAGACAGACAGAGACAGAAAAAATAAAAGAAATATAAATAAATAGATTAAAAAAAATACTTCATAGGCACCCCCGACAGCCTGCATCTGCCCGCCCGCTCTCACACGTCGTCGCTGCAACTGTCGCCTGTTGATCTTTCCTTTTGAAATGTTGCAATTATCGTCACGAGTTGATTCGGCGGAGAAAATTGCACTAAGTGATGATGATTGATTAACGGAGGCGAAGTGATGGTGAAGAGGATGATGATGATAATGATTATGGTGACGATAATGATGCCGATGATAATAATGGTGATAATGATAATAATAATGATAATAGTAATAATAATAATAATAATAATAATAATGATAATAATAATAATAATAATGATGATGATGATAATAATAATATTAATAATGATAATAATAATAATAATAATAATAATAATAATAATAATAATAATAATAATAATAATAATAATAATAATAATAATAATAATGATAATAATAATAATAATCGTAGTAGTAGTAATAGTAAAATTGATAGTAATATTGATAATAATAGTAATTGTAACAATGATAATAATGTAAGTGATAATAATGATAATAATGATAATAATAATCTTAATGATGATAATGATAATGATAATAATAATAATAATGATAATGATAATAGTAATAATAATAATAATAATAATAATAATGACAATAATAATAATAATAATAATAATAATAATGATAATAATAATAATAATAATAATAATAATAATAATAATAATAATAATAATAATAATAATAATAATAATAATAATAATAATAATGATAATGATAATAATAACAATAATGATGATAATAATGATAATTGTAATAATAATAATGATAATTGTAATAATAATAATGATAATTGTAATAATGATAATGATTATGATGATGATAATAATCGTAGTGATAGTAATAACGATAATAATAATAATAATGATAATAATGATAGTAATAGTAATAGTAATAATAATAATAATAATAATGATAATAATAATAATGATAATAATAATAATATTAACAATGATAATAATAACAATAATAATAATGGTAATGATAATAACAATAATGATAATACTAATACTACTAATGATAATGACAATGTTAATAATAACAATAATAATAATGGTAATGATAATAACCATAATGATACTACTACTACTACTAATGATAATGACATTGATGATAATAACGAAATTATGGAACCTAAGATCAAAAATGAAAAAAAAGAGAAGAATGATGAATATTAAAATTAAATCGAAAACAGAAAAAGGAGAAGGAAGAACAGATAGAAAAAATAATGATATATAGATATAATAAGAAATATTAATAATAAAATCAAGATAAAAGAAATTGAAACAAATAATAAAACCCAATGTTTGAGAAGCGTGTGCGTGAATCGTTAAAATTATGATTTTTTTTCTTTTTTTTATATCTTTTTATTGCACATGCAAACTCATCATCTGGTCAGAGCAACAAACACATTAGTCAATTAACGAGTGTGTGAACACCATGATATGCAATATGCTTGCAATGTTGCATAAGTGTTGAGGAGGAGGAGGAGGAGGAGGAGGAGGAGGAGAAGAAGGAGAAGGAGAAGGAGATAGATGAGAAAGAGGAGAAGGAGGAGAAGGAGAAGGAAGAGGCGGAGGTGGAGGAGGAGGAGGAGAAAGAGAAGGAGAAGGAGAAGGAGAAGGAGAGGGAGAGGGAGAAGGAGAAGAAGAAGGAGTGGGAGGCGGAGGCGGAGGTGGAGGAGGAGGAGGAGGAGGAGGAGGAGGAGAATGAGAAGGAAGAAGAGGAGGCGGGAGAGGAGAAGGAAAATAAGGAGGAGGAGG
>NC_091560.1:31370472-31372972 GCF_042767895.1 Penaeus vannamei
CCTACTTCCAAGACGCCCACTGGTTTAACCTCCCCCCCTAAACCAATATCATCCCCCCACCCCCACCTCCCTTTGGGGACCCCCCTCGGCCCTCCCCACTCCCCTTCCCCTTCCCCCCCTTTCCCCCCCACCCCCCCCCCACACCCCCACCTCCCTGGGACTACCCCTACGTCCTCCCCCCTCCCCCCCCCACCCACCCTTCTTCACCGAGCTTTTCCCTTAAAAGGTTTGCGAATCGGTTGGTTGGCTGCTTAAGTAATTTGGGGGTGACTTACCGTGTGTGTGTGTGTGTGTGTGTGTGTTGTGTTGTGTGTGTGTGTGTGTGTGTATGTGCGTGTGTGTGTGTGTGTGTGTGTGTGTGTGTGTGTGTGGGTGTGTGTGTGTGTGTGTGTGGTGTGGTGTGTGTGTGTGTTGGTGTGTGTGTATGTGTGTGTGTGTGGTGGTGTGTGTTTGTGTGTGTGTGTGTGTGTGTGTGAGAGAGAGGGTGTGTGTTTTGTGTGTGTGTGTGTGTGTGTTTGGGTGTGTGGATGGGACATTTAATGATATACAAGCACACACATTTTCCCTTCAAAAACACATAAAATAAACATACACACATAACCACATGCAAAATATGGGTATACGTGTATATTATATACTTTATTTTACATTCTTTTTGAAAAAACATCCATCCATACATACATATGTATTGATATTTGTATATACAGTTATCTATCCATTTATGTATTCCTTTAAACATTTACTTATTGTCTATTTATTCCCCATATATTAATATAATTTCTCACTAATCTATTAATCTCTCCTTTTTTTAAAAAACTAAATAAAGTTCCCCATCTATGTATATACTAATTTATCCTAATTTATTCATCTATCCCCCTATTTATAATTCTATCAAAAAATTTAAATCTTTTTATCTACTAATATCCCTATTTAAAACTATCCACCTATTCATAAATCATTAAAAATTTTCCCCTTATTCATCTACTACTTTATATAATCTTAACTACCCTTTATCTATATTTTATTCATAAACTTATTCATTATTTTCATTTAAATACATTTCCTACTTTTTTCCCTGATTTAAATCTATTACCTTTAAAAATCCATTCATAAATTTTATTCATTATTTTCATTTGCACAATACATATCTTTCTTGATTTTTTAATCTATCCCCCTATTCATAAATCGATTCATAAATTCATAAACCCATTCATAAATTCTATTCTTATTTTTTTTTGTACTACAGATCTACTACTTTATTTCCCTAATTTATCAATCTATCCACCTATTCATAAACCCATTCATAAACATTCATTATTTCCATTTATACAATACAATACAGGCTAAGCACCCCTCAAACAGAAGGACAGCTTTTTCCCCGGTTTCAGTGAGAATTCACCATAAGGGTCCCTTATGCAAATGTTTATGGTGACAGACAGAACCCTCTGCTCAAAACCCTTAATTTATGATGTCGCTGTCGAAGCAAGGGGAGGGGGGGGAGGGGAAAGGATTGGGAAGGAGGGGGGAGGGGGGGGAAAAGGGGGAAAGGGGGGAGGGGGAGAGGAGGGGAAGGAGAGGAGGAGAAAGGGAATGAGGGGAAGGAAAGAGGACAGGGGAAGGGGGGAGTTGGGTAGAGGGCGGGCGGAGTATAAGGGTTGAGGGGGAAAAGGAAGGGGGGTTGGGGGGAATGGAGGGGGGGGGTATAGGGGATTGAGGGGGTAGGAAAAGGGGGGAGGATATGGGGGAGGAAAAGGGGTGGACAGGAATAGGGGGCAAAGGGGGCGAGAGGTAGGGAAAGCATTAGGGAGGGAGTAGGGTGGTCTGAGGGGGAAAGGGGGGGTATATATGTAAGGGGAAAAAAAGGGGCCCCAAAAGGGGAGTTTCACAGAGAAGCTGAAGGGTAAGAAAAATGAAAGAAAGGGGGGGGGGGGAGAGAGAAGAGGGAACTGGGAAGCAGGAGAAAAGGGGGGGAGAGAGGGAGGGGGTAGGAAGCAGGGAGGAAAGAGAGGTAAGAGAGAGAGAAAGGGGGGGGGGGAAAAAAGGGGGGGAAAGAGAGGAAGAGGGGGAGAGAAAAAAAAAGAAGATAAATGAGGCAGACGTGGAAAGAGAGACATAATGTCGAGAAGACTTTGGGGGGCGAGCGTCGTGTCTGGCAACAACCGCTTAATTATGGTTCTTATGAAGAGATATTATCTAATTTATCTGCGGCTGCGATGTTATCAGCTTATCACGGCCGAGGGGGAAAGGATTTCTTTCTCCTTTTTTTTTTGATCGACGTCGGGGGGGGGTTCGGGCCGAAACCAGAAAGGGTTTTTGTAGTCTGTGTTCTGTCCCTGTGCGTTTTGTGGTGGGGGGGTGAATAGGGGGGGGGAGGGGTGTGTTGGGGGGGTGAGTGAGTGTGTGTGTATGTGTTTGTGTATGTGTGTGTGTGTGTTTGTGCATGTGCTAATGTTGTGTCTGTTTATTATTTTTTTTTTAAAATGCATTTAGCAATTAAAAA
>NC_091560.1:31392972-31397972 GCF_042767895.1 Penaeus vannamei
TTTATTATCATTGTTTTTATTATCATTATTATTATTATTGTAATTATCATCATTGTAATTAGCATTATTACTATTATCATTATTAACATAATAATAATAATGATAATTATTATTATTATTATTATTATTATTGTTATTATCATTATTATTGTTATTGCTAATATTATTATCATTATTATTATTATTATTATTGTTATTACTAACGTTATTATCATTATTATTGTTATTATTATTATTATATTATTATTATTGTTATTATCATTATTATTGTCATTTTTGTTACTGTTAATTTTTAAATTTTCATCATTTTTATTATCATTATAATTTTCACTATTATTATATCATTATTATTGTCATTTTTATTACTGTTAATTTTTAATTTTCATCATTTTTATTATCATTATAATTTTCACTATTATTATTATCATTATTATTATCATTAATGTTGTTGTTGTTGTAATTGTTGTTATCATTATTATTGTTATTATCATTATTATTACTATTATTATCATTATCATTATTATCATGATTATCATCATTATTATTATTACTATCATTATCATTGTTATTATTATTATCATTATCATTATCATTATTACCACTACTATTGTTATTACTATTATTACTATCATTATTATTACTACTATCATTGTTATAATTATTGTTATTACTATCATGATTACCATTATCATTATCACCATCATCATCATCGTTATTTCTATCATCATTGATATTGTTATTATCATCACCATTATTACCATTGTCATTATTATCATTATGATAATTATTATTATTTTTATTGTTATTAATATTATTACTATTGTTATTATTGTTATAATCATTATTATTGTTACTATTATCATCATCATTATTGTTATTATCATCATCATTATTATCATTATCATTATTATTATTATCATCAATATTATTATTACTATTATTATTATCATCATCATTATCATTATTATTATTATTATTATTATTATTATTATTATTATTATTATTATTATTATTATTATTATTATTATTATTATTATTATTATTATTATTATCATTATTATTATCAGTATTATTATCATTATTATTATTTTTACTATTATTATCATTATTATTATCTTCATTATTATTATCATCAATATTATCATTACTATTATTATTATCATCATCATCATCATCATCATCATCATTATTATTATCATCATTGTTATCATTATGATTCCAATTGATATCATTATCATTATTATCATCATCATTATTATCATCGCTATCATAATCATTTTGGTTGTTAATATTATCATTATTATCATTATCTTTATCATTGTCATTGCTATCAAAATTAATGTTATTGTTACTACTGCTGCTGCTATTATTAATGTCATCATTATCATTATTGCTCTTATTATCATTATTACAATTCATTTTCCGCCCCCTGCTCTTTTTCTTCCTCCTCTTCCTTTTCCTCTTCCTTCCCTACTCCTCGTCCTCCTTCTTCTTTTTCTCCTTCTTCATCTCTTCCTCTTCCCATTCCTCCTCCTCCTCTCCTTCTTCTTCTCTTCTTCCTCCATTCTTCCTCCTCCTTTTCTTCCTTTTCCTTCTCTTCCTCCTTCTCTTTTTCTTCATCTTTCTCCCTCTCTTTCCTCCTCTTCCGATTCCTCCTCCTCCTCCTCCTTCTTCTTCTCTTTCTCCTCCCCTCCTCCTCCTCCTTCTTCTTCTTCCTGATTTTCCTCCTCCTTCTTCTTCTCCTTCTCCTCTCCCCTCCTCCTCCTTCTTCTTCCTCCTTTTTCTCTTCCTCTTCGTTTTCCTTCTCTTCCTCCTCCTCTTCTTCCTCCTTCTCTTTTTCTTTCTCTTCTTCTTCCTCCTCCCTCCTTCCACCTTTTCCTCCCCCTCCTCTTCTTCTTCCTCTTCCTCCTTCTCCTTCCCCGCCTCCTCCTCCTTATTTTCCTTCTCCTCTCCCGCCTCCTCTTCTTCCTTCTCATTCTCCTCCTCCTCCTCCTCCTCCTCCTCCTCCTCCACCTCCGCCTCCGCCTCCCACTCCTTCTTCTTCTTCTCCTTCTCCCTCTCCCTCTCCCTCTCCTTCTCCTTCTCCTTCTCTTTCTCCTCCTCCTCCTCCACCTCCGCCTCTTCCTTCTCCTTCTCCTCCTTCTCCTCTTTCTCCTCTATCTCCTTCTCCTTCTCCTTCTCCTTCTCCTACTCCTCCTCCTCCTCCTCAACACTTATGCAACATTGCAAGCATATTGCATATCATGGTGTTCACACACTCGTTAATTGACTAATGTGTTTGTTGCTCTGACCAGATGATGAGTTTGCATGTGCAATAAAAAGATATAAAAGAAAGAAAAAAATCATAATTTTAACGATTCACGCACACGCTTCTCAAACATTGGGTTTTATTATTTGTTTCAATTTCTTTTATCTTGATTTTATTATTATTATTTCTTTATTATTATTATTACTGTTATTATTATTATTATTATTATTATTATTATTATTATTATTATTATTATTATTGTTATTATCATTATCATTATTATTATTATTATTATTATTATTATTATTATTATTATTATTATTATTATTATTATTATTATTATTATTATTATTATTATTATTATTATTATCATTATTATTATTATTATTATTATTATTATTATTATTATTATTATTATTATTATTATTATTACTTTATTATCATTATTTAGTATATCAACTCTATATATTTTTTCTAAATTTTTTCTGTCTTTCTATCTGTTATTATTATTATTATTATTATTATTATTATCATTATCATTATTATCATTATTATTATTACTATTACTATTATCATTATAACTATTGTTCTTATCATTATTATTATTATCATTATTATCATTATTATTATCATTATTGTTATTATTGTTACTATCACCATTATTATCAGCAGCAGCAGCATTATCATCATTTTCATAATTATCATCTTCATGATCATTATCATCATTATGATCATTATCATCATCATCCTCTTCACCATCACTTCGCCTCCGTTAATCAATCATCATCACTTAGTGCAATTTTCTCCGCCGAATCAACTCGTGACGATAATTGCAACATTTCAAAAGGAAAGATCAACAGGCGACAGTTGCAGCGACGACGTGTGAGAGCGGGCGGGCAGTTGCAGGCTCTCGGGGGTGCCTATGAAGTATTTTTTTTAATCTATTTATTTATATTTCTTTTATTTTTTCTGTCTCTGTCTGTCTGTCTGTCTGTCTGTCTGTCTGTCTCTGTCTGTCTCTCTCTCCTTGTGTTTCTCTCTTTCTTTATTTTTTTATCCTTTCTTTTTATTCTTTCTCTTTCTTTTTCTTTTTCCCCTTCTTTCTTCATTTCTTTTTTCTCTTCATTTCTTTATTTTTTGCTTCCTTCTCTTCCTTTTTTATGTGCGTGGTGGATAGAATGTAAATATCGTTTCAGCTTAAGTTTTTGTATTTCCGTCTGCATCTCCCCGCGTCTTTCTTTCAAAAGTCACATATGTATAAAAGTTTTTGTATTTCTGCTTTTCTCCAAGTCTCTCTTTCAAAAGTCAATTTCCTTCCTATATCCATGTGGACAAAGGGGACATGTTCGCAGAGTAACATGCTTCTTGAAGTCGTGGGATGATGCATGTCGGGTGGACAGTTCCTTTCCGCCCCGACTTTGACCCCAACATGCTGACGTCAGCATATCAGTAATATCTAATTATTAGTAATAATAATTATGTGTGTGTGAGTGTGTGTGTGTGTGTGTGTGTGTGTGTGTGTGTGTGTGTGTGTGTTTATGTGTGCGTGTGTGTGTGTGTGTGTGTTGTGTGTTAGTATGTGTGTATGTGTGTGTGTGTGTGTGAACGTGTGCATGTGTGTGTGTACGTCTGTGTCCGCATACACCGCATAAGATGTTGTGTCTCCGCCTGCCATCAAACTCATACACTCAAATAAGCTAACTGTCAATAGAGGAAAATCTGAAACCAAGCATTCAGCCTGAACTAAGGTGCTGAAAGCAGGCATGCTTCCTCACAAAGCCGATTTTTAAATATTTCTAAATAACTAAAATCTATTTCTTTTATTTTCGTTTGATTTTCTTTTCTGGTTGAATTGTGCAAAATAATGATAATAATAATAATAATAATGATAATAATAATAATAATAATAATAATAATAATAATAATAATAATAATAATAATAATAATAATAATAATAATAATAATAATAATAATAATAATGATAATAATAATAATAATAATAATAATAATAATTAATAATAATAATAATAATGCAAATCATATCAAAAGCAGTGGTTTGAATAAAATTCTAAAAATACTTAACAGATAAATAAGTATTTACATAAGATTCCTTTATAAGTTCGGCATTTCTTTTGTAGAGAAATATTGTTATTGATGATAAGAATAATAAGATTGATGATAATATTGATGATAAGATGATAAGAAATCTGCGTCATTTTTGTTGTTGTTAATACTATTACCGATATTATAAAAAAAATGATAATGATAATTTTAATTATGATTATTATTATCATGATATGAATTTAATGCAAATACCATTATGATTGTTGTTCTTCCTTGCTTGTTTACCTCTAAATCAATTCGAAACATCATTTGATAACCACAGAAATATGAACCTCTATTATTATTACTATATTAACATCATTATCATCATTGTTATCATCATTATTACTATTAATATCATTATAATCATTATCATCATTATTACCACTATTGTCATTGTTATTATTATTATCATCATTATTATCATTATTAACATCGTTTTGTATTTCCAATTATTCCACCTTGATATATAAATGTAAATGACAATCGATCAGAAATAAATAAAAGATTCTCATACCTTGCCTTTCCGCTCCCGTCTCTACGTTCACCCGTGATCACCAAGTATAAAACGTATATCAAACTGTATCTAAATAACCAGAGAATAATAAATCCTTAACGAAAAAATTAATGAACATCACGTGTGAAAGCC
>NC_091560.1:31413399-31420899 GCF_042767895.1 Penaeus vannamei
GCATGATTCCTTGCGTGTGAAAGACATCCACCTACATATGACTCCTCTCGTGCAAAGTAAGACATCCACACACGCATGATTCCTGTCGTGTGAAAGACATATACACCTACATATAACTCCTCTCGTGCATAATAAGACATCCACATACGCATGACTCCTCGCGTGTGAAAGACATCCACCTACATATGACTCCTCTCGTGCACAGTAAGACATCCACACACGCATGATTCCCGGCGTGAGAAAGACATCCACCTACATATGACTCCTCTCGTGCACAGTAAGACATCCACACACGCATGATTCCCGGCGTGAGAAAGACATCCACCCACGCCAGGGATCCCGCGCGCGTGAGAGGCAGAGATAGACCTCCTCGGGAATGATCGCAACATGTAACGCGATAACAAGGGGACAAGGGCGTCACAGAACGGCCAATTCATAAGGGGAGAGGACGCCTGTGTTGATTCCTCTCCCTGTTGATCTATTTATCATGTATCTGGCGGTTCTGCAGTGCGTCAGGCGGGCAGCGGGCGGGCGACCCTCTTCCTTCTCCTCTTTCTTCTTTCGCTCTTTCTCTCTCTTCTTCTTTCTTGTTTTTTTTTCTCTTCCTTCTCTTTCTCCTTTTGTTTTTTATTTCCTTTTCTTCTTATATTCTCTCTTCTTCTTCTTCTTCCCTCTCTTTCTCTCTCTTCTCTCTGTTCTGTCCACCAATTCTTTTTTCATCCTTCTCTTCCTCACTTCCTTCTTTCCTCTCCCTCTCTTCCCTCTCACCTCCCTTCCCTCCCTTCCTCTCCTCCCTCCTTCCTCCCTCCTTCCTCCCTCCTCCCCCTCCCTCCCTCTCCTCCTTCCTCCCTCCCCTCCCTCCTCCCCCTCCCTTCCTTACCAACAGACCCCCCTCCCTCCCCCCTCCCCCGGGTGTCCTGCATGCCTGGTCTACATGCAAGGGGTAAGTGCCGGTAATTTGATATCAATTAACACCCCATAAATTCAAATTATATTTCGACAAATTAATCAAAAAGGTTTCGGGTAAGTTGGTATTTGTGTTTGTTTATGCCTGGTATGGATCGTGGTAGGAGGAGGTGGGGGATGGGAGGGGGAAGGGGAAGTGAGGGGGTGGAGGGGAAGGAGGGGAGGGGGAGAGGAGGAGAGGAGGAGAGGGAGGGGGGGGGGGGGGAGGGGGGGGAAGGGAGGGAGGGGGGGGGGAGGGGAAGGGAGAAGGGGGAGGGGGGGAAAGGGCTAGGAGGAGGAGGTAAGAGTGGTGGATGAATAGAGAGGGAGGAGAAAGAGAGAGAGAGAGAAAAAAAAAGAAAGAGAGAGAGAGTAACAGCAATCAAAAGAGAGGAAGATAGAAATAAAGAAAAATAAGAACCCACCGATAGAAAAGACGAGAAAGAGAGATAGAGAGAGAGAGAGAGAGAGAAAGAGAAAAAGAGCGAGAAAGATAAAAAAAAAAAAAAAAAGGCGAGAGAGAGAGAAAGAGAAAAGGAGCAAGAGAGAAAGAAAAAAAAAGCGAAAGAGAGAGAAAGAGAAAAGGATCAAGAAAGAAAGAAAAAAAAGGTCGAGAGAGAGAGAAAGAGAAAAGGAGCAAGAGAGAGAAAGAGAAAAAAAGGGACGAGAGAGCGAAGGGGGAAAGAGAGGGAGAAAAAGGAGAGAGCGGCCAGTGTTGGTGTTCATAAACCTTTTTGTCTCGGTTGTACACGAATGTAATTTGTATCGCCTGCAATCCGATCTCTGTCTCGGTCTCTCGCGGCGACTTGGCCTTCCTCTGCCTACTCCTGCTTCTGCTCCTGCCTCTGCTCATGCCTGCTCTCTGCCCCTTGCCTATGCCTGGGTTTATTACCTGCTTCTGCCTCTATTTTATGGTTGATTTGTATCTTTTATTGTTTCTGTTTACTGCCTGCTGCCGGGGTTGTTCATGCCTGCTTACTCCTGCTGCCAATGCGTCTACTTACCACCTGTTTCTGCCTTTATTCATGACTGCTCACATCTGCTACCAATGCCTAATCCTACTGCCTGCTTCTGTCTACCTACTGCCTGCTTCTACCTTTGTTCATGCCTGCTTACTCCTGCTGCCAATACTTACGCCTACCTACAGCCTGCTTCTGCTTCTTTCCATACCAAATTACTTTCGCTGCTAATGCGTTTACCTACTACCTGCTTCTCTGTTCATGCGTGCTTCCTCCTGCTGCAATCTCTTTCTGCTTCTTCTTTTGCACATACTTTCTTACTCCTGCTGTCTATACCTCTGATGACGCCATAAATAGCCTGCTTACCCTGCTTAATCTCTTTCTTCTTCTTCTTCTTCTTCTTCTTCTTCTTCTTCTTCTTCTTCTTCTTCTTCTTCTTCTTCTTCTTCTTCTTCTTCTTCCTCCTCCTCCTCCTCTTCTTCTTTTTCCTTTTCTTTTTTTCTTCTTCTTCTTCCTCCTCCACCTTCTCCTCTTCCCCATCATCATCATCATTACCATCACCATCTTTATTATCATCATCATCCTCTTCTTCATCTTCTTCTTCTTCATTCACTTCAAAAGTTACACGAAATCAAATAAAGTTGATAATTGACACAAAAGTTGTCGCAGCCTCGAGAGCGGGAGAGCGTGGGTGGCTCAGGCGGCTGCTGTGAAGATAATGGTTTTTGGCGGGAAATTCTTTGTGGGTCGTTTTAATGGTCGAATTTAATGGTTGTCTCCCCTTTCTTTCTTTTCTTTCCACTTCCTTTCTCCCTTGGGTCTTCTTCATTGTTTTTTTGCTGCTCTGTTATTCTCGTTTTTTTTTTTTTTTTGGGGGGGGGGCTTTTTTCTGTTTTTAAATCTCTCTCTCAATTTCTTTTTCTTTTATCTTTCACTTTCCTTTCTTTCTCTTTTTTTATTTAACTTTTTCTCTCTTATTTTCTTTGCCCTTCTTTTCTCTTCTTTCCATTTCCTTCACTTACGTTGCCTCCCCCTCTTTCTCTATTCTTTATCTTTTCCATTTTCTTTATTCTCAAATTCGTTACTACACGAAATTTTTACCGGAATTTAACCGACCGAATCTTGAATAATTTTGACAGTTTTTGTCAGTTTTAATATTATAGAAAGCTCATAATTATTTTTTCTTTTCATTTTCTCTTTTTTCATTACCATTCTCCCTCAAAATGAATTAATCTTTGAATGCATATATCTGCTTTTCTCTCTTTCTCTCTCTAATTTCCCTCTCTATCTCTCCTCAAATTAATTAAATGATAACAAGGATATTAAATAACCAATCCATCATCTTTTATTTATTTAGACTGACGCTCCCTTGTTAAGAGTGCATGGCGGCTGCATGGGAAATGAGGTCTAAGGGAAAAATTGCCGTTCGGGAGATGACTTTCGTAATGAAAGAGCTCTTCATTACAGGAAATGTTTCGGTGGTTAAAGATGTCTAATTTCTTTTTCTCTTTTTCTTTTTCTTTCCTTCTCTCTATTTCTATTTTTTCTTTTTCTATCATTCATTCAATCTCTCTCTCTCTTTCTCTTTCTCTTTCTTTCTCTTTTTCTCTTTCTCTCTTTCTCTTTCTCTTTCTTTCTCTTTTTCTCTTTCTCTCTTTCTCTCTCTCTCTCTCTCTCTCTCTCTCTCTCTCTCTCTCTCTCTCTCTCTCTCTCTCTCTCTCTCTCTCTCTCTCTCAATCTCCCTCTCTCTTTCATTTTCTTTTGGGATGTGTGGTAAATTATATTCAGTTGAATATACGTTTATTCAGGCACTTAATCGTTCATTCATTCATTCCCCGTGCACTTCGGTCCTTCATTATTCCTAAGTGCCATTTCTGAGTCGTTAACATGGACACACTTCGCAAACACACACTGGCATCCTTGAGCAATGGAGTGCCAACTATCCTGATTGCAACCACGAACTCGGGACTCCATGTGACACCTACTTGCTCCCTCTGACACCTTCTGACTCCTTGCATACTCTCGTTCCTGCCGACACTCCTTTGCACCTTCTGACACCTATTGGCACCCTCAGAGACTGGCACTGGGGTACAAGGCACTCATAGAGGGCATCTTGTCCTTGGTCGATCATTGTGTATTGTGCAGGATATCGGCACCTTTCAGTAGCGGGAATCCAGGGACAGTAGTGACACTCCAGGGCGTCTGATTTCGACTTGGCACTCCTGGTCGTCTCGTTTCGACTTGGCACTCCTGGTCGTCTCGTTTCAACTTGGTACTCCAGGTCATTTCATTTGGACTTGGCACTCCAGGTCGTCTCATTTCGACCCGTTGGATTTCTGCTTGGCACTCCTCCTCGGGGTGCCTTTCCCTATTTTCCTGTTTCCTTTTTTGGTATCTTTCATCTGATATCCTTCTATCCGCTTCTTCGTTTTCCTCTTTTTCTCTCTTCATGCGGTGTGTGTGTGTGAGTATGTATGTATGTGTGTGTGTGCTTACATACATATATACGTACACAAATACATACATTTATCCATACATACATAGGCCTACAAACACACAGTCTCTTACGCGTGTTTACCTTCTCTATCCATCTGTCTGCCTCACTTACACTCAAAGATCCAAACACCAATGTCTATCACTGCCCCGCTACCTTCGCCTTATATGGCCATCACACATTTCTTCGTGCCCCCCCCCCTCCTGCATATTTCACGTCCCATACCGCCCTCTCCCCCTCCTTCTTTCCTTACCTTCCTCTTACCCTTCCCTCAACCTTCCTCCTTTCATGTTTTCCCCTTCCCTTTCCTTCTCATTCTCTTCTCTTCTCCTCTCCTCTTCTTCTCTTCCCTTCTCCTCTCCTCTTCTCCTTCCTCTCCTTCTCCTTCTCTTCTCTTCCTCTTCCTTCCTCCTCCTCTCCTTTACCTCTTCCCTTCTCTTCCTCTCCTCATCTCTTCCCTTCTCCTCCTCTTCTCTTCCCTTCTCCTCCTCCCTTCTCATCTCTTCCCCTCTCCTCCTCTTTTCCCTTCATGTACTTCATCCCTTCCCTTGGACTGTTTCCCTCTTCCTTTTAACTCTGTCCATTCCCCTCATCAACCCCCTACCCCTTCCCCTCAAACCCCCATACCCCTTCCCTCACAACCCCTTCCCCCTCATATCGTTTCCCTTCTCTCACACCCCTTCCCATCATACCCCTCACACCCCTTCCCTTCATACCCACCCCATACCCCTCCCCTCACACCCCTTCCCCTCATAACCCTCATACCCCTTCCCCTCATACCCCTCCCCTTCAAACCCCTTCCCCATACCCCATCCCCTCAAACATCCTCCCCTTCAAACCCCATACCCCTCACACCCCTCCCCCTTATACCCCTCCCCCCATACCCCCATACCCACCCCATACCCCTTCCCCTCATACCCACCAGCGGTCACTCGCAATTACCGCGAAGGCCCTCTGGCGACGAGCAGTGACGTTGACGGAGCCGGAGAGTCTGTGGTATTTCGTGGTATCGCTTTTACGGTATCGGCGGCGGGGCGGGGGCGGGAGGCCTTTTCGGGCGGTGGTGGGCGGCGTGGTGGTGGGTGGCGGGTGGGTGGGTGTTAGGATGCGTGGGTGGTGGGGGTGGGTGGGTGGGTGGTGCGGGGTGAATGCGGATGGCTGGGGGGTGAGATGGGATGGGTGGGATTGGTGGTGGTTGGTGGGGATTGGTTTAGGATTAGTGGGGGATTGTAGGTGATGGGGGATTGGTGAGTGGTGGGGATTGTAAGTGATGGGGGATTGTCGAGGATTGGTAGACATTTGCCGCTTGTTAGTAATTAGTGACGATGATAATTATCGGAAACCAGTCCTGATTAGCGACTGGAGATGCCAAAGGGCTGCCATAGACGGGACTCTCTGTCTAACGATGGGCGGCAGCAACAAAGGCAGTGGGCGGCAGATCTAGCGGTCGACTTGCGGGCGGCGGGTCCTTGTCGGTCGAGTCGTTCGCCGCTGAGTCCTTACATGACCCAATTAGGACTTCCGGGAGGAGGAGGAGGAAGGAGTAAAAGGGAGGGGAGGGAGGAAGGAGTGAGGGGGATGGGGGGGAAGGAGGAGTGAGGGGGATGGGGGGAAGGAATAGGAGGTGGGAGGGGGGAAAGGAGTGAAAGGGGAGGGGGGGAAGGAGGAAGAAGGAGGAGGAGGAGAGAGAAAGTAGTGAGAAGGGAGGGGTGAAGAGAGGAAAAGAGGGGAGGAAGGAGAAAGGGGAAAAGAGGTGAGGGCAGAGGGAGGAAGAAGGGAGAAAAGAGGGGAAGGAGAAGGAAGAAGGAAGCTGTTGAGTCGGTGCTTGTTCCAAAGAATCTCGTTAGGAGGAGGAAGGGGGAAGGGGGGAATAAAGAGGGGAAAGAAGGGAGGAGGGAGGAAGGGAGAACGGGAGCGAACGAGAAAGGAGAGATAGGATAAAGTTCGAGAAAATAAGAAGAAAAGGAAGTAATAGAGTATAGTCAGACAGAGAAATGGTTATGAGAGAGAGAGAGAGAGAGAGAGAGAGAGAGAGAGAGAGAAAGAGAGAGAGAGACAGACAGACAGACAGACAGAAATAGAGAGGAAGAATTCGGTGTGAGCCCTGTTGTGACGAAGGCCCTCGAGACATCTGAGATTTTAATTGCTATGGAGCGGCAAAAGGGAGAAAGAGGGACAGGGAGAGAGAGAGAGAGAGAGAGAGAGAGAGAGAGAGAGAGAGAGAGAGAGAGAGAGAGAGAGAGAGAGAGAGAGAGAGAGAGAGAGAGAGAGAGAGAGAGAGAGAGAGAGAAAGAGAGAGAGAGAGAGAGAAAGAGAGAGAGAGAGAGAGAGATGAGAGAAAGAACCAGGAACAAAAAGAAAGAAAAAAAACACAAGACAAATAAAACCCTACGTAGACAGAAAAGGGAAAAAGAAAGGAGAAAAAGGTTTAAAACAAAGAATGAGAAAGGGATAAGAAGAACGACAAACAAACGACGATGGAAAGACACAGATAGACACGTCACTGGAAGAGAAGTTCTTCACGCTTATGACGTCACGGTATTTAGCTCAAGGTCCTCCTCCTCCTCTTCAGATGACGTAATCACGCAACGCACCAATCGCAAGCGCCGAACGACCGAATTCAAATTTAAAATCCCGCGCCTCACCTGTCCAACGGCCGAAGAGAGAGAAAGAGAGACAGAGACAGAGAAAGAGACAGAAAGAGAGAGACAGAGAGAAAGAGAGAGAGCGAGAGGCAGAGAGACAGAGAGACAGAGATAGAGTGAGAGAGAGAGAGCGGGGAATGAAGGAATGCCACAGAGACGAAATATTTCTATAATTCGCCCACGAGTCTGACGAATTCCTGGGGAATGACGTGACGTAATGAATGCAGAATGGGCGCCCACAAGGAAGCGTTTAAAGCAAGGACTCCCTGCCTTAGGATGCCAGATTTTAAAAGGAGTTTCAGGAGAGACCTCTTTTTTTTCTTTCTTTCTTTCTTTCTTAAGTCTCTTCTTTGTTATTATTTTCTCTTTTTTTTCCTAATCCTTGGGTTTCACGAGAGATTCTTCATTTTTTGCTTTCTTTCTTGTCTCTTATTTTATCATTATTTTCTCTTTTTTT
>NC_091560.1:31425899-31430899 GCF_042767895.1 Penaeus vannamei
GGGGGAAGAGAAGGAGGAGGACAAAGGGGAGGAGAAAGATGAAAGGGAAGAGGAGGAGGAGGAGGAAAAGAAGAGGAAAACGAGAAGGATGGAAAGATCGGATATGAAGCAGGAAAGGAGAGAGAGGGAAGAGTGTGAATGAAAAGGGAGAAGGGAAAACAGAGAGAAAGAGAGACGAGAAAGGAGGAGTACAAGGAAGGGAGAAAATAGAGAAAATGGAGGAGGAGAAGGGCAGAAGAAGAATGCAAAAGAAAGAAAGGGAGAGAGCCAAGAAATTAAAGGAAGAGAAGAGAGAAGGGAAAGGAACGGGAGAGGGGAGTCGAGGAAAGAGAGAGAGGATAAAGTAAAGAGAGCGATAGAGAGAGAGAGAGAGAGAGAGAGAGAGAGAGAGAGAGAGAGAGAGAGAGAGAGAGAGAGAGAGAGAGAGCAGAGAGAGCGAGAGGAGCGAGAGAGAGAGAGAGAGAGAGAGAGAAAGAGAGAGACTAAGAAAGAAAGAAAGAAAGAAAGAAAGAGGACAAAGCGAGAGAGAAAGAAAGAAAGAGAGAGAGAGAGAGAGAAGAGAAGACGAGGGGAAACCAATCCATCTTCACGCCCGTGTTATCTCTACCCCTTTACCCACCCTAGTTATCAGCGTTTCCCCTTACCGCGCCCTCCTAAACACCCTCATTCCCCTCCCCCCCTCCCCCTCCCCCCCTCTCGGTATGTAAGCGACCTCCTCATCATTCAAATATTTCGGAAAAGGTCTATTTGATGGGTTTATCGGCGGCTAGGATTTATTGTTATTGGTTTGGTCGCGTTTGTGTCATCTTCTTTTTCTTTTCTTCTTCTTCTTTTTATCTTTTTCTTTTCATCTTTTTATGTACTTTTCCTCTTCTTTTTATTTTTTTATTTTCTTATTTTTATTATTTTATTTCTTTTTTTTCTTTTTTTTCTTATTATTATTTCTTTTCTTTACTTCTCATTTTTTTCATCTTCTTAATTTTTTCTTTTCTTCTTCTTTTTCCTTTTTCTTCTTCTTCTTCTTTTTTTTTTTCTTCTTCTTATAATTCTTTTTCTTTTTCTTCTTCTTCATCCTCATCACCACTATCATGCTCATCACCATTGCCACCAACCCTATCATAATAACCATCATCATCACCACCACAACCATCATCACCACCATCATCACTATCATAATCACCATCATATCACCATCATCACCACCATGCTCATCAGCATCACCACCATCACCATCATCACTCTCATCACCAACACCACCATCATCAACATCACCTCTACCATCACCACCATCATCACCACCATGCTCATCACCATTCGCATCCCTTCACCGCTCCTGATAACCCGAAAACCAAGAGCTCCTCATATTTCACATGCGGCGCCGCGGTCAACCACTTGACCTGGCTTGACCTCTTAGGGGGAGGGAGGAGGGAGGTAGGGAGGAGGGGAGAGGGAGGAGGGAGGGGAGAGGGAGGAGGGAGGGAGATAGGAAGGGAGGTAGGGGAGGGGAGAGGAGGGAGGGAGGGAAGGGAAAGTGGTGTGAATGTATTAACAGAAGCTCTGAGAGAGGGAGAGATAGAGGGGATGAGGAGGGAGAGGAGGGAGAAGAGGTAGAGGGGAAAGGGAGGTAGAAAAGGGAGAGAAAGAGGGGGTGAGGAGCGAGGGAGAGGGAAAATGGGGAAGGGAGGTAAAAAGGGGAGAGAAAGAGGGGGTGAGGAGAGAGGAAGGGAGGAGAGAGGGGGAAGGGAGGTAGAAAAGGAGATGGGTGAGGAGGTATAAAAGAGAAGAAGCAAGGGAATGAAGGAGGAGGAGAGGTGAGAGGGCGAAAGGGTGGAGAAAGAAGACAAAATACACGAAAAAACAAGAAAGTAAAGAAAGGCATATAAAGAAACAAGCGTAAAAAAAAAAATACAAACGGGAAAAAGAAAAGAAAAAAACTAAAAAGAAAACGAAAAAGGGTAAAACGAGGGGAAACTAAAAAAAAAAAAAAAAAGTTTATGACAGCAGGAAATTGCGTAGACGTCTCTCGTGAAATATCTTGGCAATGCTCGAAGATTTACCGTCGGTCTGAGGAGGAGCTTCCGAAGGTACTGATCGTATTTCATACATGTGCTTGATAGATGGATAGATAGAAAGATGGATGGATGGATAGATAGATAGATAGATGGATGGATGGATGGATGGATAAGTGGATAAATGGATAATTAGATAGGTAGATGGATGGGTGGGTGGATAGATAAATAGATGGATAAATGAATTCATAGATGGCTGGCTAGATGGATAGATAGATAGATAGATAGATAGATAGATATATAGATGGATAGATGGATGGATGGGTGGATAAGTGAATAAATGGATAATTAGATAGATAGATGGATGGGTGGGTGGATAGATAAATAAATGGATAAATAGATTCATAAATGGCTGGCTAGATGGATAGATAGATAAATAGATAGATGGATAAATGGATGAATGGATGGATATGTAAATAAACATATAAGTAGATAGATAGATGGCTGGATGGATGGATAGATAGACAGATAGATAGAAAGATAGATAGACAGATAGATGGATGGATGGGTGGATGGACAGGTAGATAGATAGATGGATGTATAGACAGATAGATAGATGGATGGATAGACAGATAGGTAGGTAGGTAGACAGATAAATATTAAGATAGATATGTAGATAGATAGATAAACAAATAGATAGATAGATAAGCAGATAGATAGATCAATAGATAGATAGATAGATAGATAGACAAAATAGATAGATGCATCCATAAACGCACAGCTAAACAGATACATAAACAGACAGACGGACAGACATACAAACAGATAAAAAAAAAGATAAACAAACAAACCCGATGTATCCGTGTCGGTGATTCATCTCAACCTCCGCCTCTATTTGTACGTCTTATCAGCTATAATGACGTAAAACCCATGCAAATATGCTCCTTATCGCCGTTATCAAATTTCACTAAGACGGTCTTCGTTAGCCAGCCTCTTCGTTATCGCCAAGGATATCGCTTTCCTCCGACATTACGATAATCAGCAAGGAATGAAATATATATCGTTGTTAAGTACTTCTCAGCTGTTGCGTGTGGAGTGTAGGGGGTGGGGAGAAGGGGTGGGGGGGGGGTGGGGAGAGAAGGGGGTGGGGGGAGGGATAGGAGGGAAGCAGCTGGAGAATAGGGAGTGTGAGGAAGGAGGGAAAGAGAGAGCGAGCAGAGAGAGAGGGAGGGGGAGAGAGAGAAAGAGAGAGAGAGAGAGAGAGGAGAGAGAGAGAGAGAGAGAAGAGAGAGAGAGAGAGAGAGAGAGGAGGGTAGATATATATCTATTGTATAGGTCTAGCTATATATCTGTACTTCTCTCTCTCTCTTCTCTTCTCTCTCTCTCTCTCTCTCTCTCTCTCTCTCTCTCTCTCTCTCTCTCTCTCTCTCTCTCTCTCTCTCTCTCTCTCTCTCTCTCTCTCTTTCTCTCTCTCTCCCTCTCTCTTTTTCTCACATGCTCCCTTCTTAAACATGTTAATAACGCTAGAACACATAAAGAAGAAAGCGAGAAAGAGACACATACACACACACAAAAAATAAAGCAAGGTCGAGAAATGTATCCCAGAAAACAGATATCTTTTAAACCCGGGTCACATACGAGCGGTTTGCGCTAATGAAAATGTCAAAGTGGTGAGAGAGACAACCTACCCCCCTCCCTCCCCCTCCCCGGTAACCCCCTCCCCCCGCAACCTCTCATGTCTCTCTATGTTATTCTCTTTCTCCATATATCTTGGTCATTCGCCGATTTACTTTGTCTGTTTATATATATTTTTTTATGTATATGTATATGTATTTGCTTATATCTTGTCTTCTTTTTCTCTCTCTCTTTCTCTCGTTTCTTCTTCTTTTTCTCTCCCTTTCTCTCGCTTCTTCTCTCTCTCTCTCTCTCTCTCTCTCTCTCTCTCTCTCTCTCTCTCTCTCTCCCTCCCTCCTCCTCCCTCCCTCCCTCCCTCCCTCCCTCCTCCCTCCCTCCCTCCCTCCCTCCCTCCCTCTCCTCCCTCCCTCCCTCCTCCCTCCCTCCCTCCCTCCCTCCCTCCCTCCCTCCCTCCCTCCCTCTCCCTCCTCCCCCCCTCCACTCCCTCCTCCTTCCCTCCTTCCCTCCCTCCCTCCCTCCCAACCTCCTTCCTCCCTCCCTCCCTCCCTCCCTCCCTCCCAACCTCCTTCCTCCCTCCCTCCTCTCTCCCTCCCTCCCTCCCTCCCTCCCTCTCCCCTCCCTCCCTCCCTCCCTCCCTCCCCCTCCCTCCCTCCCTCCTCCTCCCTCCCCCCCCTTTCCTCCCCCCCTCCTCTCCCCCTCGAGCGTCGTAAACCTCGACTGCCCAGTATAGTTGTTCCTCGACGGTCGTCTGTTTACTTTAATTTTAAGTAAGAGCGAAAATGTTGTATTAAATTCTGCGCAAGTGATGGGCGTTTTGCGAGAACGTGGCGGTGGTTCGTAAAATTTCTTTGTGTATTTATTGATATCGTGTTGGTATTAGTATTGATATTGTTGTTTTTACCATTAGTGTTATTATTATCATTATCATCATTAATATTTTTATTATTATGATTATCCCTATTATCATTATCATTGTTATCCTATCCATCATCACCATCATTATCATTATCATCACATTATCATCTGGTATCATTATTGTCATTTCTGTTATTGTTGTCATTATTATTATCAATATCTTTAATAGTATTACTATAAATGTTATCATAATGATTATCATCATCATCATTATCATTATCATCATCACATTATTACTTGCCATCATCCTTGTTATCACTATCATTTTCATCATCATACTTACTGACATTATATCCATCATCATCATCATACTTACTGACATTATATCCATCATCATCATTATCCTCATCCTTATTCTTCCCCAAATTACCCGCAAACCCGAAATGAAACCCCGTCGAACCTCCGATCAAATCCCGTTCCCACCATGACCCAAAATACCAT
>NC_091560.1:31435899-31445899 GCF_042767895.1 Penaeus vannamei
GGCGGGCAGCGAGGTGAAGCGACCTGAGGTGTGGGCGTGGAGCGAGACAGTGGGCGGGGGCGGGGGAGGGGGTGGAGGAGAGGGAAAGGGAGAAGGGGAGGGAGGGGGGTTCAGATGCTGGTGGGAGGTCGTGTTAATGTGTGTTTGGGGGGGGAGGGAGGGGGAGGGGGTATGGGGGTGTTCTTTGGTTTTGTTTCTTCGTCTTTTTTCAATAAAGCGATTGGTCTGTGTGTGTTTATGTTTTTTTGTTTTTTTTTACATTCGGTATTTTCTTTTTCCTTTTTTCTCTTTTCGTTCTATTTCTATTTCTGTTTTTTTTTTTTTTTTTTGTCTTTCTATTCCGTTCCTATTTGTCTTTCTCTTTCACTTGCTCTCTCTCTTTCCTTCCCTCTTCCTCTCTCTCCTCTCGCCTTATCCTTTTTCATCTCTCCCTGTCCATCTAATTTTCCCTCTCTCTCTTCTCCTCTCCCTCTCTCACCCTCACCCCTTCCGTTTTCTTCTTTCTCTCTCCTCCTCTCAATTTTTTTCTCTCCTTTCCCTCTCCCTTTTCCTTTTCCTCTCCCACCTCACCCCTCTCCCTTTTCACCTCACCCCCTCTCCCCCTCTCCACACCCTCACCCGATTTTCTCTCCCCTTTTCTCACCCCCCTCTCCCTCTCCTTAATTTCCTCTCCCTCTCCCTCTCTCCTTTTCGCTCTCCCTCTCTATCGGATCGAGCCAATACATCGCTTCTCCTCTAATTCTCGAGAGAATGTGAGACTTTTATTACAGATGTTTCTATTGCATCGCTTTCTTGTTTATCTTCGGAAGGAATCTGATCGCTGAAGCATCCGATCGCTTTTTTTTTAATTTAAGAGGAGCGTTCAGTCCTTTATTATGTTTTCTTCTTCTTCTTCTTCGTGTTCTTTCTTCTTCGTCTGCGTCTGCTTCTTCTGTTTCTTCTTCTTCCTCTTTTTTAATCCTTCTCCTCCTCTTTCTTCTTCTTCTTCCAATCCTTCCTCTCGTCTTTCTTCTTTTTCTTCATCATCTTCTTCTAATCCTTTTCCTCCTCTTTCTCCTTCTTCTTCTTCATCTTCTAATCTTTCTCCTCCTCTTTCTTCCTCTTCTTCCTCTTTTTATTCATCATCATCTTCTTCCCCTTCTTCTCTTCTTCTTCTTCTTCCCTTCCTCTTCTATTTCTTCTTCTTTTACTAAATATCTTCATATCTCCATAAGCCTTCGGAATTTTCGCGGCTAAGAAATAAAAATAAAACAAAAAAATTCCCACCATTATTCTCATCTTATCACGTGATCACTTATTATTATTGTTGCTGCCGTTGTCTTCTTCTGTCATTAGTGTCATCAAAAAGAAAAAAAAAATAACCAAAGAAGAAGAAGAAGAAGAAGAAGAAGAAGAAGAAGAAGATGAAGAAGAAGAAGAAGAAGAAGAAGAAGAAGAAAGAGAAAAAGAAGGAGAGGAGGGAAAAGAAGAAAAAAGGATATTTGCAAATACTTTCTCTCGTTTTCGTGAGCGCTGCAACACATTGGCATTTCTTGTCTAAACAATGTTAAAAGCTATCGGTTTTTTGGTCGTTTCTCCCTTTAGTTTCTTCGAATTGCGATTAACCTCACGTTTATCGGCATCATTATCATTTCCGTTCGCAGACGGAGGTTTAGTCTCGCCCTCCTGCTCCTTTCTTCTTTTTCTTCTTTTTCTTCTTCTCCTTCTTCCTCCTCTTCCTCTTCCTTCTTTCTCTCTTCTTCTTGCTCTTGTTCTTTTTTTTCTCCTTCTTCTTCTCCTGCGCCTTCTTCTTCTTCTTCTTCTTCTACTTTTCCTTCTCCTTCTTCTCCTGCTCCTTCTTCTTCTCCTTCTACTTTTCCTTCTCCTTCTCCTGCTCCTTCTCCTTCTTCTTCTTCTTCTTCTTTTCTCCTTCTCCTTCTCCTAATTCTTCTTTTTCCTATTCCTTCTTTCTCTCTTCTACTTGCTCTTGTTCTTTTTTCTATTTTCTCCTTTTTTCTTGTTCTCCTTTCCTCCTTCCTTTACTATTATCGTCATTATTATATTATCACCTCATCATTCATGTTATCATCATTATCATCATCACTGCTATAATAATTATTATCATTATCATAATCATTATCATCATTATCATTTTTATCCATACCATTCTTTTCCCTTCTCCCCATCTTCCTCCTCCATCATCCTCTCTCTCTCTCCCCCCCTCTTCCTTCACCCCTCTCCCCCTCCCCTCTCTCGTCCCTGTTTTTTCTCTCCTCCTCTTTCTCCGCCCTTTACCTTTCTCTTCATCTTCGCCTTTCACCAACACGGTTCTCCCTCACGCCAACACTTTCTTGATCCGCTTTCAACGACATTCTTCCCTTACGACTTACTTACTCCTTCTGTTTGGCGCTACTTTGCCCATCTCTCATCAGCGCCATCTACCTTACGTCTCTGTCACTCCTCCCTTCTCTCTATTCTCCCTTCTCCCTTTTTCCCTAGCGTTTTTTCTTTCTCTCTCGGTTTCTCTTCGTCGTTTTCGTTGTTGGTTTCTTTCTGGTTTGTTTTGTTTCTCCGGTTTGTTTGTTTGTCTTTTTCATTTTTTTTATTCGCCTACACTTCCTTTTTGTTTCTCTTTGTATTTTTTGTTTTTCTCTCTTTTGACTACCTTCTCTTTCTGGATTCTGTTTCCCCTATCTTTTATATTCATTTCCTTCTTCTCCCTCACCTTCCTCTTACCTTTTTGATCCTTCCCTTTCGCCTCTTCCCTTCCCTCTTCCGAACGAGTGAAACGAAAAATCTCGTTCGTTATTTAGTGACAGTCGCGTCATCGCCAGTTTAAATAATTACAGAGTTGTAAATTAAGAGGATCATACAGTGACATTTCCACCTCACCTTCACAACCAGAACATAAATATATTAGAACTGACAGGTTAATTCACTCTATTTGGTTCTAACGAGGAACTACGTTTGCCGCTCTTCATTTCCTTTTTTTTTTTAATCTATATTTGTAAAAGTTTGCTGTGAAATTTATGTTGAGAGAGTTGGTGCGTAATGTGGTTAGCTTCGTTACCCCCGGCGGCCATGTTTGTGTGTTCTTCCGCCTCCCCTTCTCCATTTTCTCTCTTTTACTCTGCTGACGCGGAAAAATATGGAACAGGAGACACGAAATACAGCAGATTAAGGAAAAGGAAAGGGAGAAGGAGAACTATTAATTCGTACTTGATATCCGAAATACCCCGTTCTACTCCATCCGCACAGTATCTGCCGCCCCTTGCACTCTGCCAAAAACTCAAAGCCCAATGACTCGTCAAAGGCTTTAAGGTGGAAAGAGATAGCACAGTCGGATCAATTTCTTTGCAGCATGTTGCAGAGTCTCAGCTGTGCAGGAAACACGTTCTCCGAGTGACAGGTAATTGACGGAGGATGTTTTGGCGGGAAAGTTACACCGAGGAGCAGCCGCGCGACGCCACTCTTCCGCGTCGTCAACTAGGACCTGATAACAGTGAAATGCACGAGGAAAATTGAGAGTGCGAGAGAGAGAGGGGAAAGGGGGGAGAGGAATAGGGGAGTGGAAATCGCATTTTGAACTTCTTTCAACCTTTTTTTTTTTACTTATTTACCTTTTTATGTAAATTGAGAAGGGGAGAGAGAAGGAAAGGGAAATCGCACTTGGCACATTTTTTTCTTTTTCTTAGAGGGTTAGGTTAGGTAATTCCCCCGCGCACTTGGCAGGGAATCCATGTATATCGAGAACTGAAAGCTGAACAAATTTGATACAACCCAAAGTGTCATCATAAAGCAGGACTGGCAAAAACCTCCTTTTCAAAGACTTTTCGCGCCGTTTTAATCGACAAAAAAATGTAACCTGTAACTCACACTTATCGCCAATTGTCTTATGTCTCCTTTGGTGTGTTTTACATCACCCTGTAATCCTTCTGAAGTGTCTCTTTCTCTCTCTCTCTCTCTCTCTTTCTCTCCCACGTGTCTTGAACAACCTCGGGAAGTTTGCCACAAGTTCGAGAAATTTACAACCGCCACCTTTTTCCCTCCTTGTCTCCTCCGTCAGCTGCCTTCCTCAGATGAACAATGATAATTCCATCTGATGCATGGGCGCGCGCGTAGTAATTTGCCCGCCCGTCGCCATAAATAATCGAGATTCTTTCGCGATGAGGGAAAAGGAGAATTAGCATTATCCACAATTAGTGTGCTCGATTCGAGGTTAGGTCGGGAGTGTTTTCAGTGCGTGTGGATGTGTATGAGCTTGTGTGTGAGTGTGTGTGTGTGAAACTGTGTTGTTTGTGTGTGCGAGTGTGTGTGTGTGTGATTGTGTAAGTTTCTGTTCATTAATGTACAGCCTTTATGTGCAATCTCTTGTTGTGACCAGATACTTATATCTTTTTACAGAATAACTGTGTAGACCCTCATATATGCATATATATATATATATATATATATATATATATATATATATATATATATATATATATATATATATATGTATGTGTGTGTGTGTGTGCGTGTGTGTGTGTGTGTGTGTGTGTGTGTGTGTGTGTGTGTGTGTGTGTGTGTGTGTGTGTGTGTATGCGTACAAGGGAGTTTACATATCTGTACACGTAAATGTGTGTATATCTCTGTATACGCAACGTATATATATGCGTCTATGTGTGTTTGTATGCGTGTGTGCAAAGTATAAATGTACTATTATGTATTTGTATACGTGTGTATTCGTGTATGTGCTAACGTGTGTGCGTGCGTGTGCGTGTAACTTCCCCCCAGCGATCCCGAGTTTTCCAAGATAATAATTAGTGGCAGACGGCAGGTGAGGGCAGGTGTTTGAGTGACGTGCGCGGAGGGGCGGCCGCGAAACCGATCCCGTTGAA
This sequence comes from Penaeus vannamei, assembly GCF_042767895.1. Classification (NCBI taxonomy): domain Eukaryota; kingdom Metazoa; phylum Arthropoda; class Malacostraca; order Decapoda; family Penaeidae; genus Penaeus; species Penaeus vannamei. Next base: position 31,440,759 of record NC_091560.1, read on the forward strand.
CACCGACTAAACGAGGTGTTCCTTTGATAAAAATAAGAAAGAAAGAAAGAAAAAGGGAAGAGAAAATAATGAAAAAAGAAGTGAAAAGAAACGGGGAGAGGAAACACTAACGGGAAAAAAGAAGGAAAAAAGGAGAGAAAAGAAGGAGGGAGGGGAAACACACGGGTAAAAAAAGAAGAAAAAAGAAAGAGAGAAAGGAAACATACACGGGGATAAAAAAAAAAAGAAAGAAAGAAAGAAAAAATAAAAAATAGAAGGAGAGGACACACTAACGGGAATAAATAAGAAGGAAGGACACGGAATAAAAAGAAAACGAGAAAAGAAACAAAAAACAAAGAAAATAAAAACAAGAACCACACACACGAAAAATGACAAAAAAAACTAAAAAATAAAATAAAAAAACAAAAAATTACCCCCCCCCAAAAAAAAACGAAAAAAAAGTAAAAAAAAAAAAAATGGAAAAGATGTCCCTCTCGCCCTCCTTCCTCCAGCGTCCCGAGGGAAGCGGCGGCCGGATATAAGGGAACCACTAAAGCGAATGCAGTTAGTAGTAAAAGAGGACTCAGAGGGAACCCTGTTAATCGGGAGGAATGCGAGACCCAGAATAGATGGCGCTGTGTGTATTTCGGGGCCCGTGTGCGTGCGTGTGTGTGTGTCTGTTTGTTTGTTTGTTTGGCGTTTGTTGGTTGGTTGGTTTGGTGTGTGTTTGGGCATTTGTTTGTTTGTTTGGCGTTTGTTGGTTGGTTGGTTTGGTGTGTGTCGTTTGTTCGTTTGTTTGTTTGGCGTTTGTTGGTTGGTTGGTTTGGTGTGTGTCGTTTGTTTGTTTGTTTGTTTGGCGTTTGTTGGTTGGTTGGTTTGGTGTGTGTCGTTTGTTTTTTTTTAGCGTTTATTGGTTGGTTAGTTGGTTTGGTGTGTGTTTGTGCATTTGTTTGTATGTTTGTGATTGTTTTGGTTTTGTGCTTTTGTTTGGCATGGGTGCTTGTGTGTTTGTTTGTTTTGTCGTTTGTTTATTTGTGTGTTTGTGTTTGTTGGTTGGTTGGTTTGTCGTGTGTTTATGTCTTTGTTTGTCATGGGCGTTCGTGTGGTTATTTGTTTGTTACGGATGTTCATGCGTTTGTTTGTCGTCTGCGTTTGTGTGTTTGTGTTTGTTATTTTCTTTTATTATTTTCTTTTTTTTTTTACTCTTCCTTCAAATTAGATATTTTTCTATGTTTTTCTTTGTAAAATATCCAAAATAAGACACAGCTAGAAAAATAAAATCACGTCAAGGTTTTTACGCCAAAACGAACCAGCTTTTACACTAAGCACATAATTCTTTGTTATTGTTTTTGTTGTTGTTTTGTGCTTTCGGTGCTTATTTAATGCATCCTCCTGGGATATCTGTTTATTTCTTTCTTACTTCCTTTCCTTCTTTTTTATTCTTTTTTCTTTACTTTTTTTCTTATTTTTTCCTTATTCTCATTTTCTTCTTTTTAAATTTTTCTTCATTTTCTTATTTTCTTTTTTTCCCCATCTATATCTCTTTCATTTTTTTCTCTCTCTTCTTTTTCCTTTTTTGCTTTTGCATTTTATTACTCCAGTATGTATAAAGTGACCCTCGTGAGCAGATATTATGAAGAGTTGACGTGGTCTTAATCTTATTTGTTTTTCTTTATTTTCTTTCTTATTTAGCATATTGTGTGAAAGAGAGGGAGGGAGGGGGGAGGGGGAGGAAGGAAAAGGAGGAGGGAGAGGGAGAGAGAGAAGGGGGGAGAGAAAGAGAGGAAGGGGGGGGAGAGAGAGAGAGAGAGGAAGGGGAGAGAAAGAGTTGGTTATAGAGCTTATATATATATATATATATGTTTAGAGAGAGTGAGAGAGAGAGAGAGAGAGAGAGAGAGCAGTTATATAGATAGAGAGAGAGAGAGAGAGAGAGAGAGAGAGAGAGAGAGAGAGAGAGAGAGAGACAGCGAGAGAGAGAGAGAGAGAGAGAGACAGACAGACAGACAGACAGAGAGATATAGCCTATGTTTGTGTTGCATGCATCCCTCCCTCACCCTCTCCCTCTCCCTCCCTCCCTTTCACCCCAGCATGCTTCTCAACCCTCTCTTATCTCCCTCCGACACCGCAGCGAAGACGATAGCAAGTGTTCCCTATCGCCTGATCTCGACATAACTCGGGATCAACTCCTAAGGACCTTTTGAGACGGACATCAACATAGGGACTTGCTGTGTGTGGCTGTTTGGCCGAGGCGCTGATTTCTGTCCTTGGCGGGATTGTGTCATCTCTCTCGCTCTCTCTCTCTCTCTCTCTCTCTCTCTGCTCTCTCTCTCTCTCTCTCTCTCTCTCTCTATCTCTCTCTCTCTCTATCTCTCATCTCTCTCTCTCTATCTCTCTCTCTCTCTCTCTCTCTCTCTCTCTCTCTCTCTCTCTCTCTCTCTCTCTCTCTTTCTCAACATGCCTTCATGCTTAGCCCTCCGAATATAGCTTCACAGCGTGCTTGTAAATCCGAGATGAATTCGACTCCCACACAGGCCGTAGCGAGTCAACAGGAATACATTATCCAAACATAATTAAGTAACCCCGAGAATTGCGTGCTAGGAGGAGGGAGGGAGGAGGGGGAGAGGGGGGAGAAAGGGAGGGGGAGGAGGGGAGAGGGGGTGTCCGATACCCAAAGTTTTGTGGGGCACGTGTTGGGACTCCCCTGGGTTTCACTGAGGTTTCATTGGGGTTCCTTTGGGAGGTGGTGGTGGTGGCGGGGGAGGGGGGGGGAGTAGGGGGATACTATTCTCCTTTTTGTTTCCCCTCTTTCTTGTTACCACTTCCTCTCTCCCCCTTGTGCCTTATCCCCGCCCATCTCTTCGCCTTCCTTCCCTGTCTCCTCTCTCTTTCCCTTACCTGTTCCCCCTCCCCTGCCTGTCCTCACCCCCCCCCTCACCTCCTAACTATCCTCTTTCTCTCCCCTCCCTGTCCCTACATACCTTTTTTTCCTTCTCTTTTTTGTTCTCATTCCCTTACCTCCCCTCTCCTCTTTCTCTTTCATTCCCCTCTTTTTCCCTCACTTCCCTATCCCAACCCCCTTTTCCCTTTCCCCATCTTTTTTCCTTATTCCCCCAACCTCTTCCTCACCTTCCCCTATCCCCACCCCCTACTTCCCTCTTTCCCTCCCTTCCCCCTTCCCCTCACTTCCCTATCCCCACTCCCCCTCACTTCCCCCTTTCCCTCCCTTCCCCTTCCCCTCCCCCTCTCCTCCCCTCGGATCCTAACTGAAGGCTTACCTAATGAGGAGGCACATGTGTTCCCCTTACTCCTCCCTGGCAGAGAGACTTACTCTGTTTTGTTTTCTCTTTTTTCTCCCCTCTTTCCCCTTCCCCTCACTTTCCCTCTCTCCCTCCTCCTTCCTTCTCCTCTCCCCATCTTCCACTCTCTCTTCCCTTCTACCCTCCTCCTCTCTTCCCCTCTGTCCCCTCTTCCTCCCTTCCCCTCTTCCCCTCCTCCTCCCTCTCTCACTCCTCCTCCCTTCCTCTCTCCCTTCCCCTCTTCCTCTCTGCCCCCCCTCCTCCTCTCCTCCCTTTCCCCCTCTCCCTCCCCCTTTTACCTGTAATAGGAAGGGGGGCATAGGTATGTGGGGCATAAGAGGACGCAGAGAGGGGTATGAGGGGCGTGGCTGGGGGTTGAAGGGGGGGGGGGAGTAAGGGAGTGGGAGGGGGGGGGGTGAAGGGGGCGGGGCGCTAGGGCGGGACGAGCTCTTTGACTTGATGGTTTGAGTCGATCGTGTGGAAATGCGTGTGTGTGTATGTTCATGAGTATATACATACATACATGTCTATATATATATATATATATATATATATATATATATATATATATACATATATATATATATATATATATATATATATATATATATATATATATATATATATATATATGTATATATAGTATATATATATACTGAGAGAGAGAGAGAGAGAGAGAGAGAGAGAGAGAGAGAGAGAGAGAGAGAGAGAGAGAGAGAGAGAGAGAGAGAGAGAGAGAGAGAGAGAGAGAGACAGAGAGAGAGAGAGAGACAGAGAGAGACAGAGATAGAAAGAAAAAGAGAGGAAAAAACATTTAGTATATAGATAGACACATGGATTGTATAAAGGAGCTTAACTTACATTGACATTTTTTTTTTTTTTTTTGTCTTTGAAGAAAGTCGTTTGTGACATCTACGAGATAAAGAAACGATAAGAAAATGGCTCAGACAGACCAAGATGAGGGTAAAGAAAATATTTTAGAAAAATAAGAGGGAATTATACTGAAAAAAGTAAAGACTTCAGTTTGTTTCTGTGATCTGTAAATGATAAGACAAATAAAAACCATAAGTAGACGATAACGCAAACCAAAGATAGTATAAAGCAGAATTAGAATAATAATAATAATAAAAAAGAAAGAAAGAAAGAGGAAAACAAAAGAAAGAAGGAAAGGAAAGAAAGAAAATAATAATCCACCATTCAAAATATTTCCAGTCCAAAAAAAATGAATACAAGTGAAACAGATTCCCCGCGAGAGACAAAAGGACCAGCGGGGCATGAAATGAATCCGTGATTTGTGTCCTTTCGCCCGGGCATAAGGAGCGCATCCCGGGCATCCTCCGCAGCCTGGCATAAGCGTTACTACAGTCCGTAACGATGACACTGTACACCTACAACCGCTCCTTGGCGAGTCTCATGTGCGGCCGAGGGGTCCCGAAGGTCGAAAATCCCCTCGGTGGCGGAGGGAGAACTCGACCATACCGACCGGCTGTCACCAGAGCGTGTTTACATTAAACGTATTCTTGCTGTGCGACTTGCGTTTCTCGGGGTAACGTCATCTACCAAAGATCTTTTTTTTTCCGAGGGGAAATTTATGCCTGGGGAGGAGTTACCAGCGTTCCCCTCATCTGTTGTTGAGGGGAAGCCGAGGGGAGGGCATGGGAGTGTCGGTTGGACGGCGTTTAATGTGCATTAACTGCCTCAAAGTTAATGGTAATTATTTTTTAGGTGTTTCGTTTGGCGCTTCTCAGTGTTTCGTGTTTTTTTTTTCTTTCTTTCTTTTTTTTTTTTGGGGGGGGGGGGGTAGGGGTAAGGATAGGGAGGGGGAGAAACTGTTATTTTGATATGTGGTTTTCTGGATTTTAT
>NC_091560.1:31450899-31458399 GCF_042767895.1 Penaeus vannamei
AGGAGGGAAGAGATGGCAGTGTGTGTGTGTGTGTGTGTGTGTGTGTGTGTGTGTGTGTGTGTGTGTGTGTGTGTGTGTGTGTGTGTGTGTGTGTGTGTGTGTGTGTGTGTGTGTGTGTGTGTGTGTCTATGTATGTATGTAGTTATATCCATGAACATATACCTGTGTGTACAAATCCCACCTTACATATATACACACACGCATCCCTGTTCGCAAACCTACATAACCGCCCTCCCCACCCCCTCCCCCAACCCCCTACCCCTCCTCCTCTCCCCTCCCCCCAACCACAACCCCAACAACCCTCCTGACGATGATAAACAACCCCGCCCATTCAGCGAACCACCTGAATTAATACGGTCCTTAGCACAACAACCGGCAAAATATTGTTCTAGCGCGTGGGACCTCAGAACGACTTGCGAATTTTTACGTATTTTCGGCCTCCACGCAACCTCATTACACTCGCGACAAGACTAATGAAGGTAAATTCTAGCTATAAGAGGCTTCACGACGAATGGTCTGGTTAAGTGGTTACTACTTGTCACTCTCTCATTCTGGACGGTCGGCTTTAAATTGAATTGTCGTTTTCTTCTTCTTCTTCTTCTTCTTCTTCTTCTTCTTCGTCTTCTTGTATTATTTCTTCTTCCTTATTGTCTGTAGGGAAGGAGGGGGGAGGGGGTCGTTCGATGATTTCAAACATATCATTGTATAATTTCCCATTATCAAAAGACATTCAATCAATTTTCATCAAACTAGCGATAAGAAAGTCAACCAACGTATAAATCACCGAATGTATAAATAGATAACCGTAAAAAGAACTTAAAAACAAAGAGGAAATAAATTCCCCTGACCTCCATTAAAGAGTGACCTCGTATCAATCGAAGAGAAGCAACATTTATATCTCCCCTGTGTAAACAAGACCCCCAGGGACCCCTTCCTTGTCACAGGGTCTGTTGAGACGTGAGAGTACACTTGTTAACCTGTTATTTATTTGATCCTGTAGCTTACGGTAGTCTTCATAACTCTCGTTTTTCCCCTCCCGTCGTGTGTACTCTGTTTTTGGTACTTTTGGGATAGTCTTTCACTTTTGTGGCAGAAGGAGTTATGGTATTTAGCTTTTTTTATTAATGTTGATATGGTATTTGATGTTTTCGTGGACGTTTTAATCGTTTTTCAGAAGTAATTGCTTACTTTAGTTCGAAATCTTACTTCCTTTGTTTTTTCCCGCCATTCCAAGATGGCGGATCACTAAACTCTCGAAGCCCGCATATCGACGCCGAACTCTCCTCCAGTCGCCAATAAAACATCGAGAATGAGAATCCGATCCCTTATCTACATAGTCCGGAACCTAATGAACCGATGCTTGCGCCATTAAACACTTTATCTCATCTGTTTTTTGTCTTTTTTTTCCTGCTCACATAGTCCGAGTCGGAGGGGCAAGGTGAGGGGAGGAGAAGGAGAGAGGGGAAAGGGACGGAGGGGGGGGGGGGTTGAAGGGGAATCTGAAGGAGTCTTGTATATTTAGCTCTCAAAGGCCCCCCTCCAACCCCCCCACTCATTCCCCTCTCCCCCCTCCTTCCTCCCTCCTTCCCCCTCATGAGAACACGTGTCGCGGCCTGCCTAACCTAAGACCTTGGCATCCCGGGAATTCCCTTTGATCCGGGCACCGAAATTTGTTATATATGGAGGCGCTTCCCCCTCTTCTTCTGTTCTCTCTCTCTCTACGTGTAACTTCTCCCTCGCATTTTATGGGGAAGGGAAAAATAATGGTGGAGTTTTGTTCTTTTTCGCTGTAACGATTTGGAAACGAGAAAAGCACTGACGTTTTTTTTTTTTTTTTTTTTTTTAATTCTTGATCACTTACGATTTATGGTAACTTTTTTGTCTTAGGCAGAGAAGGAGAGAGAAAGAGAGAGAGATAAGGAAATAGACCACAGAGTCCATCAAAACATCCCCACACGATCTTTCAAAACTAACCCTTAGCAAGACGGTAGAAATGACACCATAACAATCATGAAAATTCCGCCACCTGCTCTTTTTCCCCCGATTATTTTCCCGCCCAATAAATCCTCAACCACCAAGACAGATTTCCCCTCAACCAAGACCCGGTAAACAACACAAAATATTTTTTCCCCTCGAGAGCAGAGTCATGGACATCAGACTTAAATGATTGTCGTACCTCTGACAACCTTCTCCTGGCGACTTTTTGAACAGATGCCAGTTTGCTATTAATTAAATGAGCACATGAGGGTTAGTACCCGAGAGGAGAGCAGAGAGAGAGGGAGAGAGAGAGAAAAGCAGATCAATTTGGTTGCAGAGAGAGAGGAAGAGAGAGAGAGAGATGTTGATCAGTTTGGCTACAAATACCCAGCGAGAGACAGACAAACAGACACACAGACAAACAAAGGAATACATATCCACAAACAACCAAACACAGAAACACCCCCCCAAAAAAAAAAAAATAAAATAAAATAAAAAAAAATCCCGATTAGAAAGAAAAGAAAAGAAAAAAAAAACAGAGATGCAGATCAGTCCCGCGGCAAAATATACCGGCTATTGAGTCCATCTTTTGCGAACGTAAATGCCAAGACTCTTCGACCTGCCCCAACCCCCCCCCCTCCCGCACCCCACCTCCACACCCCCACCCCCGTTTTATCTGGCTACAACGGACGATGGGAGTTACATTGAATTACGATTACATGGTATTAAGGAGGAAAGTTGGGGGAGAGGGGGAGGGAGGAGGACCAGGAGGAGGGAGGGAGGGATGGGGGAGAGGGGAAGGGAAAGGAGGGGAGGAGGGGAGGAAGAGGGGACAGTGGAGGGAGGGGGAGGGAGAGAAGGACCGGGAAGAGGAGAGAGGGAGGGAGGAGGGAGGGGGTAAGGAAGGGGGAGGGATGGAGAGGGGGTAAGGGAAGACAGGGATGGAGAGGGGAAAGAAGAGGTAGGGAGGGGAAGGAGAGAGAGGGATGGGATTGGGAGAGAGAGAGAGAGGGGGATGGGGAGGGAAAGAGAGAGAGGGAAGGGGGGAAGGGGAAAGAAAACAAGTCAGGGATAAGAGAAGACAGGGGGGGGGAGAGGGTAAGTGTGGGGGGGGGAAGGTTAATTTGAAAACTTCTGTTAAACGGATTCTTTTCTTTTTCCTCCAATTGTTCTCCTTTTTTTTCTTTGTCTTCCTCTCTTGTGTTCTCCTATCACTGCAGATAAGCTAGAAAGTGATAAAATAAATGGAAGAATTAACCTCAGGGCCAAAAAAAGATTGATTTCGAAAAATCTTTGCCTAATTAAATCTTTCAGTTCCTCTTTATTTTCCTTATTCTCTGTCTTCTTCTTTTTTATTCTTTCTTGTTATTTTTATTCCCATCTGGAGAGAGCATGATGATAAAACGGCGAAGGTAATCGAGCGGGGACGCACCTGCAGCCTCTCTTGTTTTGCTCTCTCTCTCTCTCTCTCTCTCTCTTTCTCTTTCTCTTTCTCTCTCTCTCTCTCTCTCTCTCTCTCTCTCTCTCTCTCTCCCATTCTCTCCATTTTCCTGCTTATACTTCTTTGCTCTAAAAAATATCTTCATATCCCTCTTTTTTACCTCTCTATCTACGTACCAATCCCTATCTATCTCTACCTACCTCTCTATCTACACTTTTATTCCCCCCTTTCCTCTTCGCCCTCCTTTCCTCCTCTCGCGCAAGATAATGACGATGATTTAGCGACCACCTCAATCGAGCGGAGACGCACCTGCAACCCCTCTTGTTTTGCCATCTCGCGATCTCGTTTGTCAAACACGAGGAGCGCCGAGAGATGAATGGAACCTCTTTTCAGGACCGTGATCTGCGTCCGAGGATGAACAACTGAAATGCTCTGATTGGGGTGGTGGTGGTGGGGGGAGGGGTTGGAGGTTGTGGAAAGGGGAGGTAGAAAGGGGGAGGGGGTAGGCAATGGGGGGATGGGGGAAGAGGTCTATTTTTATTTTTCTTTTCTTTTTTTTCTCTCTCTTTCTCGCTTTTGTTTTATTTTTTTTTATCTCTTTCTTTTCTTTCTTGTCTCTTTTCTTTTCTTTTTTGATTTATTTTCTATCTCTTTCTCATTTTGTTATTTTTCCTTCTCTCTCTCTCTCTTCATCCTACATCAGTTTCTCCTCTAATTCACACCCATACTTCTTCTTGGTCTCATTTCTCTTTCGCTTTCCCTTACTCTTCCGATTCCTTCTCTTCCTCATTCTTCTCCTCCTCCCTCTATTTTTCTTCGTCCTCCTCCTTCCTTCCTTCCTTCCTCCTTCCTTCCCTCCCTACCCTCCTTCCTTCCTCCCTTCCTTCTATCCTCCCTCCCTCCCTCCTTTCTCCCCCTCCTCCTCCCTTCCACCCTCCACCTCCCTCCCTCCCTCCACCTTCTCCACCTTCCTCCCTCCACCTCTTCCCTCACCTCCTCCCCCTCCACCTCCCTTTCTTCCTCCCTCCCTTTCTCCCCCTCCCCCTCCACCTCCTCCTCCCTCCCACCTTCTCCACCTTCCCCCTCCAATTCCTCCCTCCCTACTCCTCCTCCACCCCTCCACCTTCTTCCTCCTCCCCCTCCACCTCCACTTCCCCCACCCTCCTCCCTCCACCCTCGCCATCCCCCCTCCTCCCTCCTCCCCTCCACTCCTCCTCCTCCCTCCACCTTCTCCACCTTCCCCCCTCCACCTCCTCCCTCTACTCCCTCCCTCCACCTCCTTCCTCCTCCCCCTCCTCCCCCTCCCCCTCCACCTCCTCCCTCCCTCCAATCTTCTCCACCTCCCTCCCCTCTCCTCCCTCCCTCCACCCTCCACCACCTCCCTCCCTCCACCTCCCCCCTCCCTCTCCACCTCTCCCCTGCGGTAATGTAAAACTCCTTTTCCCCGGAGGTTTAAACGCCTCCGTCCGGTAATCCATCACCTTAGGCACTGGTCGCCCTGCCTCTATTACCCTTCATTAACCCTTCTGTCGGGGGGAAGGAAGGAAGGGAGAAGGGGGGGGGTCAGGGGGGAGGGGGGAGGGAGAGGAGGCAGGCATTTCTACCCCATGTCTTTTCCCCTCTTTTTTCCTTTTTTACTTTTTTCTTTCTCTTTTTTATTTCATTTTGTTTGTTTATTTGGATATTTTTTCTTTTTATTTTTGTTTTGTTTTTGTGTATTCTTTTCCCCGTTTGTTATGTATGTATTAATTTCCTTCTGTGTGCATGCTATGTATATTTATTCTTATCTACATATCTAAATGTCTGTCAACAAGTATGCCTATCTATCCATCAATCCATCACACACACACACACACACACACACACACACACACATACACACACACACACACACACATACATACACACACACACACACACACACACACACACACACACACACACACACACACACACACACATACACACACACACACACACACATACATACACACGCATACACACACACATGCACACACACTCACATATAAACATACACACAAATGCGTCGCTGCGTCTCAAAAGTTTAGCGAACGTGTTCCAAACATGAAATACAGCTATTGTTGTTACGGCGTTCTTCAGGGCGAATGTTAGGCGTGTGTTCCGCGTCTATTTGTGGGGAAACTACGGTCGTGTTTTGTATCTTTTTAGTTCGTTGTTTGTCTTTTTATTCTTTTTCTTTTATCTTTTTTTTCTTTTTCTTTTGTCTTTTTTCTTTTTCTTTTCTTTTCTTTTTTCTTTTTTTTTTGGTATTGTGATGGTCTTTGTTATTTTCATTATCAGTTTTAACCATTATCGTAATATCGTTATTGTTATTGATATCATTTTCTCTTTTATCTTCTTGAGTGTTTTCCGATCTGCATTTTCTTCCTCCCTGTCTGCTCTTTTTTCCGTCACATATTCCCCTTTCCTTTCTACCCCTTCTTCTATGTTTATAGATTTCCTCTACTTCTTTTCTTCTCTCTGTTCCTGTTCCTTCCACTTCTTCACCTTCCCCACCTCCATTCTTTATCTCCCTTTTCTTTCTACTCCTCCTCCTCCTCCTCTTCATCTCCCTCTTCTTTCTCCTCCTCCTCCTCTTATTCATCTTCTCCCTCTTCTTTCTCCTCCTCCTCTCTCTTATTTATCTTCCCCCTTTACTTCTTGTTCCTCCCCCTGCTTCTCTTCAATCTCCCTCTCCCTCCTCCTCATCATCACCATCTTCCTCCCTCATCTTGTCTCCCCCAAATCACCCAAACCCTCTCTGTCTCCCCCTCCCCCCCCACCACCACCCCTCCCATATCTCTTCCTTCACCTCTCTAGTTTAATACGAACATCCCTTTCTCGTCCCTGTGAACAAATATGTTTTTGCGCCACGGATCCGAACACATAAGTCTTTCCCAAACACCAATCACACTTTAAATATTGTTCCTTTCGCTTGTTGCAACCACGGCGTCGACTCGGGTGTTTTGCTCGACTATTAATCTGCATGTCAGAGATGTTGCATTTCGTCCTCTGCTGTTGCTGCTGATTCTGATTCTTTTTGGTTCTTTTATTTCTAAGTTTTGGGGTTTTCTTCGTCTGATTCTTCTTTTTTTTTTTCTTTCTTTTTCTTCTTTTCGTCTGATTTTCAGTTTCTCTATTTTTCAGTCTCATTGTTTGTTTCACTATCCGTTATATCGCCCTCCTCCCTCTTCTCCCCATCCTCCTGACCTCTCCCTCCGTCTGCCTCCCTCTCCTCCCTCTCCCTCCCTCCCTCCTTCCCATCCCCCTCCTCTTCTCCATCTTCCCCTCCCTTCCCTCTTCTCCCCCTCCTTCTGCTGCCCATCCTCCCCTCCTCTCCCTCCCTCTCCTCCTCCTCCGCCCCTCCCTTCCCTCTCTTCCTCCCTCCCCATCCTCCTCTCCCTCCATCTCCTCCCCACCCTTCACTCTCCTCCACTCCCTCTTCCTCCTTTCCTTCCTATTCCTCTATTCTTTCCTTCTTCTTCACTCTCTCTTCCTCCCTCCCTTCCCTCTCCTTCCACACTCCTCCCCTCCCTTCCCTCCCCCCACCCTCTCCTCTTCCCATCCTCCTCCTTATCCCCCATCCTCCTCCTCCCTCTCCTCCCCATCCTCCCCTCCTCTCGCACCCTCTCCTCCTCCCTCTCCTCCCCTCCTCTCCCTCCCTCTCCTCCGGTGCAACTGAACTTTCTACCAGATGTGCAGGGTCTTTAAGGAGGAAATGGAAGCAATGATTTGCAAGTAACGATGCCGACACTAGGGTAGATGGGGGGTGGGGGGTGAGGGGGGAAGAGAAGGAGGGTGATGAGAATGGTCTCTCTCTCTTTCTCTCTTTCTCTCTCTCAATCTCTCTCTCTCTCTCTCTCTCTCTCTCTCTCTCTCTCTTTCTCTCTCTCTCTCTCTCTCTCTCTCTCTCTCTCTCTCTCTCTCTCTCTCTCTGTCTTCTCTCTCTCTCTCTCTCTCTCTCTCTCTCTCTCTCTCTCTCTCTCTCTCTCTCTCTCTCTCTCTCTCTCTCTCTCTTTCTCTCTCTCTCTCTCTCTTTCTCTCTCTCTCTTTCTCTCTCT
>NC_091560.1:31460899-31470899 GCF_042767895.1 Penaeus vannamei
AAGAGAATAAAACAAACAAACTAAAGAACAAAAAAGAAAAAAAGGAGGAAGAAAGTCCTCGAGATAACCTTCAAGGAGCACAGTGTTGACTCTCGATCAATTTTGCCTCGAGGATCATTGATCATAAACGTCGTCCTCGGAGACCCACCGCTGAGCTGACGAGTTACGGTCGAGGAGGAGCATTCCGTCTGCTGACAATGACCCTGGCTTATGCATTGCTGTTCTCGATTGGGTTTTGTGGGGGCGATTTTGGGCTATTTCGATGTCTCTCTATTGTAATTTATTTTTCTTAATTTTTTTATCTTTTATTTTTTATTTTTATTTTTTCTTTGTTTTTTTTTCATTTCTTTTCTTCATCTGTTTTATCTTCTATTATTTCTTCTCCTTTTCCTTCCCTACTTTTGTTCTTTCCTTTCTTCTTCTTCTCTACTTCTCATCCTCTTTCCCACTCTCTTCCTCTGCTATTATTCCTTCTCCATTTCCTTCCCTATTCCATTCTTTCCTTCCCTCTCCTTCTCTATTTCTCATTTTCTTTCCTTCTCTCCTTCTTCTCTCCTATCATTCCATCTCCTCATCCTTCTCTACTCTATCCTTTCCTTGCCTCTCCTTCTTTATTTCTCATCCTCCTTCCCTCTCCCTTCTCTCCTATCAATCCCTCTCTTTTCCCATCCCTATTCCATTCTCTCCTTCCCTTCTCTATTTCTCATTCTCCTTCCCTTTCTCCCTCATTCCATTTTTCCTTCCCTCCTCTCTCTCTCATTCTCTTTCCCTCTCCTTCTCCCTCTCCCATTTCGAGCATCAGTAACAGACCTTTTCCCCCATGTGGTTAGCCGCCAGTGCCACGGACTTCACGTGAACCCCATGCCCACTGAAACCCTGGCACTGGGTTGCGTCACTGTGGCACTGTTCACTGGTCCCTCCCCGCGTGTATTAAGTCACTGCTAAACCCTCAGTGCCTCTCGTTGCAGTTCATGCGTTGTTCATGTTGTTCATTGGATTTCGTTGCTGTTCGTGTTGTTTGAACTTTTTGCGTTGATTTTTTTTTTTATTGTCTATTTTTCTATCCTTCTGTCCGGCTGTCTCTGTCTATCTGTCTGTATGTCTCTCTCTCTCTCTCTCTCTCTCTCTCTCTCTGTCTCTCTCTCTCTCTCTCTCTCTCTCTCTCTCTCTCTCTCTCTCTCTCTCTCTCTCTCTCTCTCTCTCTTTCTCCCTTTCTCCCCCTCCTTCCCCCCTCCCTCTCTCTCCTCCTCCCCCTCCCTCTCCCTAACCATCCCCCTCTTACCTCCTCCACCTCCCTCTCTCCCCCTTCCCCCTCTCTTCCTCTATCTCTCTCTCTCACTCTAATTATCAATATCTGCCTGCATGTGTCTCGCCACGTATTTACAAACGCTAACTTACTACGTACTTACACACTCACACATGGTCTCACTTACAATCAATAACACTCTGAACAGATTAGCTTTCAAGATGTACCAGAGGCATCCGCTGTGAAGTCCAATGCGATAGAGAGCGAGAGATTAAAGAAATAAATAAATCGAGAGTGAGAGAGGGAAGGAGGGAGGGAGGGAGACGGGGGAAGAGGGAGGGAGGGAGGGAGGGAGAGGAAGAGGGGGGGAAGAGAGAGAGAGAGAGAGAGAGGGGAGAGAAAGAAAGAAAGAGAGCGAGAGAGCGAATAAAAAAACAAAGAAAAAAAAACAGACAGAGAAAGAGAAAGAATGAAAGAACGGCAGAGAAGCCAAAGAAACAAAAAAGTCAAGGAATAAGATAATGATAATATTCAGCAGCGGCCATATGGGAGTATTTAAATTCTTTTGGAAGAAACTAACCACCATTGCTGTCACTCACTCGTCTTCCCCGAGAATCCCTGGGTCGCTTTGAAACACGACCTCGAAAGCCAACTCTTCGGCAGCGACAGGGAGAGAGAGGGAGAGGGAGAGGGAGGGAGGGAGAGAGGGAGAGGGAGAGAGAGGGAGGGAGGGAGAGAGGAAGAGGGAGAGAGGATGAAGGAGAGAGAGAGAGAGAGGGAGAGGGGAGGAGAGGAAGGAGGGAAAGAGCGGGAAAGGGAGGAATGAGGAGAGGGAGGTAGATAGGTTGAGGAGAGGGAAGGAGGAAGAGAGAGAGGGAGAGGGAAGGAAGGAGGGAGAGGGAGAGAGAAGGAGACGGAGAGAAATGGGGAGAAGGGAGAGAGGGGAAGGAGAACAAAGACGGGAAAGAGAGAGAGAGGAAGAGGGAGGGAGAGAAGGTGATGGAAAGGGAGAGAGAGAGAGAGCGAAAGCTAGCGAGAGAGAGAGAAGAGATTTAGCCTATAAAATTATGACAACATGGCAACATCGCACCACCACGCACTCACACTTCATTCGGAATCCGGAATTAAATATTTTTTTAATCTAATTTACAAAGCCGTAAAGCGTACAAGAATAATTTAATTCTCATTCCTTCTATTTCATTCATTAGGGCGCTCCATTCATTACGATTCTTTGGGGCTATTTCCACGTAAGAAGCAGCATTTTGTCCATCCGTTTAGCAAATTACGGTTTGATGTAGTTCCCCCTGAAAAGTTAAAAAAAGAAAACGAGAAGGCATTTTTAAACATCTTTTATATGGAGAATAAAGGCATTTATTCCCAAAGTCACGAAATGTTATGATTTCATCTAACGCAGCGCTTTGTAATATGAAGACCTTGCTATAATGGCCACGCAGTTAGGCTCCATTTTCTTTGCTTCTCGCCCCCCCCCTCTTCCCCCTCTCTTCTCTCTCTCATTCCCCCTCATCTCTTATCATTAGGTTGTTTCTGTGCCCTCCTCCCCCCCTTCCCTCCCTTTTCCCACCTCACCCCTCCTTCTCGTCTCTGTCTCCCCCTCTATCTCTCTCCTCCCCTCTCCCCCTCCTCCCCTCTCTCTCTCTTCTCCTTTCTCTCTCCAACCCCCTTTCCCTTTCTCTACCTCTCCCTCCCTCTCTCTCCCTTTCCCTCTCTCTACCTCTCCCCCTCGCCCTTTCCCTCTCTCTTCCTCTCCCTTTCCCTTTCCTTTTCCCTTTCTCTCTCTCTCCCCATCTCCCTTTCTCAATTTCCTCTCCTCCCTTTTCTCTCTCCCTCCCTCTCCCTCTCTCTCCCTCACCCCTCATCCACGTGCCAATCTTATGCCCTCACGTTCCACCTCTCATTCTCCCCCCTCCCCCTCCATCATGGCCCCTCCCTCCTCCCTTTCTCCTTTCCACCCCTCTTTTCTTATCATTAGGCTTGTTCCTCGCTTTTCCTCACTTCTCCCTTCCTCTCATTTCTCCTCACTTCTTACTCTCTCTCCTCCCTTCCTCTCACTCCCCCTCATTTGCCTTCACTCTTCACTCTCTCTCATTCCTCTCTTCCTCTCACTCCCCCTCATCCTCCCTCACTCCTCCCTTCCTTTCACTCCCCTTCATTTCCCCTCACTCCTCACTCCTCCCTTCCTCTCCCGCTCCTTCATTCCTCACTCCTTTTCACTCATCCTCATTCCTCCCTTCCTCTCACCCCCCCTCATTTCTCCCTTCCTCTCACTACCCCTCATTCCTCACTCCCTTTCACTCCTCACTCCTCCCTTCCTCTCCCTCCCCTTTTATCCACGTGCCTCTCGCTATGTTCTCTCTCCCCTTCCCCCTCACCCCTTCCCCCCTTCTCCCCTTCTCCCCTTCTCCCCCCTTCCATTCATCTCCTTAGAGGCACGAGCGAGCCTAAGAGAACAAGCGTTTGGAATGGAGGGGGAGAGGAAGGCGTAATGAATGAGGGAGGGGGAGAGAAAGCGAGAATAAGGGAAGGATGGAAGATTTTTTTATTTTCGATTTATTTTTGTTTTTCGATTTTTGGAGGAAGGTATAATTCGAAGGTTTCTGGGGGTCGGTGTTTTATGCTTGTTTGTTTGTTTTCCTGTTTGTGTTTCCTGTCAGTCAAGTTTCCTTCGGTGTTTTACTAAGACGAATGATAAGGATGATTTATAACTCAATTCTATAACAAGAAAACAAAAAGAGCCACATAAAGCGAGTGAAATCAACAAACCCAAACACAGAACTTTAATCATTTGGTCGGTCACTCATCTGCTCCTGTTGCCAGCCTTTCCACACCACCGGAGTGTCATTAGAATACCATTATCTTCCCCCCGATCAATTCTGGCCGGATACCATTACCAGCCTTAGTAACGGAGTAACACAAGCCTTAGAAACATTACTTCCTCACTAACTTCCGGTCGTCCAGGTTACCTCCGGCGGGCGCAAATATTTTGGGAAGTAATGAAGGCTTGTCAGGAGGGGAGACGGGCCAGATAAACCCTTCAAATAACTCAATATGTCTCCCTGGACCGCCGCTGAAGCCCCCGCCAACCGCGAGGCATTTTGGGGGGGAAGTTGACCGACCTCCGCCATGTTCCCGCGCTCTCTCCTCCGCTCGCTTGTAAACAAACGCGGGAATTTCTTCTTCCTTTCTTTTTCTCTCTATCTCTCGGTCTTATTCGCTTCTTATCTCACTTGTTGACTTTTTGTTGAAGCTTTTTTCTTACTTAGATGAATAAATATCGTTGGGGTGTTTTAGGATTATGAGTCTGTGATTTGAATCTAACCTCGAAAGAGAAACGACGGATAATGTCAAATGCACATACTGGGTGTCAAAACATTTACGAAGCCAGCGAGTGGGTGTTCTAAGGCGGCGGTTGGCTTTTTGTCGCGGGGTTCTGTCTCTCGTTAAGATGGAAATTACAGATCTTAATCCGCTGGCTCTGAATGTCTGAAGACGATAGAGCGAGTGTCCAAACATTTAGCCTCGGTGTTGAATGCGCGCCTCGTGTTTTGGGTGCCAGATGTGGGCGCCGTGTGTCTCCGCCCATGCAGTGTCCAGTCCACAGGGGGCGTGGCTGGCATTCCGCCTCCCGATGCGTGGATGTGACTGTGACTTCGACTTCGACTCTGCTTTCGACATCAAGCTTTCTTAACAAGGCGTTCGTTGCACTTTAATTTCTTGCGAATTTCTTTTGATTTTTCTCTCTTGTTTGTTTTTCTCTTTTCTCTTTGCATGAACGCTAGACTCAATAACATTTTCTGTTTGTTTTTTTCTGCATTATTTTTCCATTAAAACCTGATTAAGAAATCAATGTTATATTCTTTTAAATTGTTTTAGTAAGAAAATGAAATAAATCAACCAATGAACTTGTAAACTAATGAAATAAAACAAAATAAACATAGTGAAATAGAAGAGGCCACTACTTTCAAAACACGAAACCTTACCCAAGTGTCCTCCTTAATAAATAGTGAATGAAATGAAAAAATATATATATTGATAATGATAATAAATCAGAGAACTAAAAAATAAAATGCCCAGACCAACAAATTTAAGCCCCGCCCCCCCAAAAAACACAAAAAAAATAAAATAAAAATTAAAAAGAATATAGATAATAATAACAATAGAACAACAATAACAACATCAAACCCAACCCACCCCTAACCACCCCCTCCCCCTTTCTCCCACGCCCACAGACCCACAAATCCAGCAATACGGCGAAGTGAATCAGCTGGGCGGCGTGTTCGTGAATGGGCGGCCCCTTCCGAACCACGTGAGGATGCGCATCGTAGAGTTGGCACAGCTGGGCATCCGTCCCTGCGATATCTCGAGGCAGCTGAGGGTCTCCCACGGCTGCGTCTCCAAGATCCTGGCCAGGTAAGAGATAAGAGATAAGAGAGATATGTGTGATGATAAGGGATATGTAAGAGGGATAAGAGATAAGAGAGATGGGCGTGATGATAAGAGATACGTAAGAGGGATAAGAGATAAGAGAGATGTAAGAGTGATAAGAGATAAGAGATGCCAGGTGGGTGATAAGAGAAAAGAGATAAGAGAGATTTGTATGATGATAAGGGATATGTAAGAGGGATAAGAGATAAGAGAGATGAGTGTGATGAAAAGAGACATATAAGAGTGATAAGAGATAAGAGATGCCAGGTGGGTGATAAGAGATATGAGAGATATGTGTGATGATAAGAGATGAGAGAGATAAGACATAAGAGAGAGTGATATGGGATGTGATGATGATAAGACATAGCTAAGTGTGATGATAAGAGATAGATAAGTGTGATAGATTTGTGATAAGAGATAGGAGAATGTGACAAGAGATAAGTGTGATGATAACAAATATAAGTGTGATGAAAGATGTGTGATAAAAGGTAAGAGAGTGCGATAAGAGATAGACAACTGTGATAAGAGTAATGTATGATAATATTAGAGTGTGATATGAGATAAGTGTGATGAATGATGAGTGTGGTGAAATTCAAGTGCGATAAGAGATAAGTATGAACATTACGGATAGATAGATAGAGGCAGATTGAAAAAACAAATCTTACTCATTTTTTTAATAACGAATGAATAAGCTTTATAAATAGACATAAAGACAAATAAATAAACAGATAGATAAAGAGGAAAGAAGTAAATAAATAGATGAAGAAAGAAAGTAGTAAATAAATCGATAAAGAAAGAGAGTAGTAAACAAATAGATAAAGAAAGATGGAAACAAAAAAAATATGAATAGATAAATAAATAAACGCAATCAAAAAAAAAAAAAAAAAAAACATTTTCTCAACCCTCTTCTCCTCCTCCGTCGCCTTCTACAGATACAACGAAACGGGGTCCATCCTCCCCGGGGCCATCGGGGGCTCCAAGCCCAGGGTGACGACGCCCAAGGTGGTCAACTACATCAAGGACCTCAAGCAGAAGGACCCCGGCATCTTTGCGTGGGAGATAAGGGAGCGACTCCTGAAGGACGGCGTGTGTGACAAGTACAACGTGCCGAGTGTCAGTTCGATCTCGAGGTAAGGAGGGGTTGGGGAGAGAGGAGTGGGGTGGGGGTGGTGGGTAGGGGGATGGGGGGGAATGTGAGGTGTTAAAAGTGTAGGGAGTGTTATGATGGAGGTGTTGAGGGTGAGGTGTTATGAGTGTGTTAACTGTTCGATTTCCTGGTAAGGAGGGAGGGTATGGTGGGTGTTGCTGTGGGTGTGATGTGGTAAGTGTAGTGAATGTTACGTGGGTGGTGAGTGTGTGGTGTTAAAGTGCGGGGAGTGTTATGTGAATTAAGTGTTCGATATCCAGGTAAAGAGGCGGGGACGGTGGTCGTTGTGGTGAATGTGATGTGTTAAGTGTATTCTTATTGAGTATTATGAGTGTGTTAAGTCCGATGAGTGAGTTAAGTGTTTTATTTCCAGATAAGGAGTTGAAATTATGATCATTATGTTAAACGTGGTAAATGTTAAGTGTGATGTGTTAAGTGTGGTGAGTGTTATGTATTAAAAGTTCAATTTCGAGGTAAAGAGTGAGGGATAACGTTGACTGGAATAAAAACAGAATGGATGAGAATGAATATCTTGAACATTGTTTGAAAGAGAGAATAGGGCGTAAGATAAGACTGAAGGATGACATTGAGAGATATTTCCTTACATCTATTTTACTGTCTATCTTACACCTACTTACATACTTGTAGGATGCATCTGATCTATTTGTAAGCCAATATTTCAGGATATACTGTCTGTAGGTGAGGCCATACTGAGGGACATATTCGTAGAATATTTGATATACTAATTGGATATAATAGATATCAAGGATCGATTGATATATAGGATATACTTGTACGGTATACTTGGAGGATATATCCGATCAGTCTGTAAGATATACTGTAAAATATATTTCTGGTAAGATTATACTTACGGGCAATACTTATAGGATATATTGTGTTTAGGAGAGTAAGGATTATATAAGAGCACCTATGCGTATTTTAGCTATATTTCAATATGCGTTATTCATATTATTCATTCTCTCTTTCTTTCTTTTGACTTGTTATCTTTGCCTATTTCCTTTTCTTAGATGATTTGCTGCTATAGTTCTTAATCTCCCTGTTAATCTTGAGCTTCGTTTTCTTCATCTCATTATCCTTATTGTAATTATAATCATTGTCATTATTACTATTACTGTTATTATTGTTGTTGTTATTATTATTATTGCTATCATTATTATTATCATTATTATCATTATCATTCTTATAATTATCATTATTATTATTATTATTATTATTATTGTTGTTATTATTATGCATATTAATATAATTATTATAATCATTATTATTGTTGTTATTATTATCATTAGTATTATTACTAACATTTTCATTGCTATTAGCCTTATTGTAATTTCTTTATTGTTATTATCACTGTATTGATAATTTACTTAAATAAATACGCGTGTTCTTAATCACAATATGATACAGAAGCCACACACATCCTTTACTCGTAATAATCATCAGTTTATATGAATTTGTTTGAATATTTGACTATTGCTGTTCGATTTTCCTTTCGTTGCACGCCTCACCAGGACCTCACGCCCCTCCAAGGTATGGTCAGTGAGTCTCCTCGTTGTGTGGGAACATAAATGGCTAGAATAAAGGATGACACGAAGCGCCCGCGCCTCGGGCCTCCGCCTTCACCCGAAGGACCGGCGAGAACCTCGATCTGAGTCCTTTGCTTGTCTCTCCCGCAGGATCCTGAGGAACAAGATCGGGTCGCTGCACCACCTCGGCTCGCAGAGCCCCTACGACGTGAAGCACCCCGCCTCCTCGCTCTACAACTCGCTCTACCCGGCGGCCGCAGCCTACACCGCCGCCGCCGCAGCCTACTCCTCGATGGCGCCGCCCGCGGCCATGCAGCAGGGCTCCGCTCAGGTCCCGTCCGCGCCCGTCCCGCCCACGAGCGCCGCCGCCTCCGGCGCGGGTGGCGTGAAGGCGACCACCACGCCCTCGCCGCCGGTGTCGGGCGCCACCTGCGGCATGGGCGGCATGCGGCCCCACTGGCCGTCGTCGCACACGGTGTCCGACCTGCTGGGCCACGTCAACATGGCCGCCGCCGGCCTGCCGCGCCACCACCCGATGCAGGACGCCAACAGCTACAACTACTACATGTACTTCCAGTCGTGCGGGCCGCAGAACAACTCGCTGGCGCACAACGGCCTGCCCAACCACCTCTCGTCCTCGCTCGCCAACGGCTTCTCCAGCCCGCTCGCCAACCCGCTCTCCAACGGCCTCCCCAACGGCCTGTCCAGCGGCCTGGCCAACGGCCTCTCCAACGGCCTCTCCAACGGCCTCCAGAACGGCTTCGGGAACCCGCTCAGCTCCATGATGAGCGGCTCGGCCCTCACGCCGCAGACCGCCACGCTCTAATGCAGGCAGCGCCGCCCGCGCCCTCACGCCCGCGCCTCCAAACCTCAAGCACCAATTAACCACTCACGCCACGCCCTTCCCATGTTCCCCAACCACGAAAGTGACAAACGCAAAACAATAAAAAAGCGAAAAGACGAGAAAATACAGTCGGCGCTCGAAAAAGCCGCCCCCGACAGACGAGTTTCCAACGCGGCGGCAGCGCCTTCCCGCGGTGCCCAGCGCCTTAATTCGGGCCATGTGGCGCAGCCGGTACACTGCATACCCCCAGCTGGTACACACTGCATGCCCAGACGGTACATTTACATGCTTAACTAGCTATTAAAACGGAAAGCAACAAAGTGTCGAACCTCTGCGAGTGATTTCTTTATTTGACGCAGACAGAGAGTAAAAGGTCGACCGTGAAAAAGGTGTCGCTCGTTAAGTACAGTTATTTGGGACTTGAACTTCTGTTTGTTATGGAAATGAATCCAGCCTCCTACCTCTAACAGTGTTACTTCATCCAGGATATTCGCTCCTGGTGAGTGTTGTGTACATATACATATGTATATATATATTGTAAATGTGTGTCATGTTTCATTATTCTTGTTAGTTGTTAAGAAGTGAAAATGTTTGTGTACCTTACTCTTTGTTCATGTTAGTGTGCGAATGAGAGAGCGAGAGAAAGAGAGAGAGAGAGAGCATTATCATCTGACCAAATAGATTAGGAATTCACAATGTACACGTCATTCATACCATCAAGGGTACATTGCGTCATACGTCATGCAGATATTATGTCAAATGTCCATGTATATGTG
>NC_091560.1:31493399-31495899 GCF_042767895.1 Penaeus vannamei
CAAAACTATAAAAAAAAAGCATCGCGCAAGAGGGATTCGAATCTTTTCAACAAAGAATTCGATCCTCTCTCTAAACCTTTTTTATCGTACTCCTAGGAATCCCTCTCCCCCTATCGTAACAATCTATGGCGCCAGTGAGTCATGCGTCCTTCGCTAATTGTGAACCACGTGCTCTCTTCTGCGAGTGCCAGTTACCCGGACACAGCCCCATTAAACGGAGCTCTCTGTTCAGGTACGGCCTCGCTACTGGCCGCCCGCGATGATAAGCTAGTCATGGGGCAACAGGTCAGGTCAGGTCAAGCCGGGCTACGGGTCGTGGTTATGGAAATGAGATTCAGATGTTCACGCAAGGACCCCACAGATGCAGTTGTTAGCGTCGAAATAAGCATTTAGATTAAAAGGAGGAGGGAAATAATTAAGCGACCGGGATGCAAGAAGAGGTTTTTTTCCACTCGTGACAAACCCAACGCAAACCTTCCTCGCTCTCTTGACGGTCATGGGAAACTGTCTCTCAAGATGAAGAATGAGAAGCCCAAAGGAAGGAGTTATTACGTATTCATGAGAAGTGTCAGCTGTCTCATTTTTTTTTTTTTTTTTTACGTTTTTTTTCAGAAGGGAAAAATAATACTATTGGGGGGCAATCTCGTGTCATTTTAATTAGACGGGATATTCGAGTAATCTCGCTGTTATTTCCGGCTACTTGGCAAGAGTTTTCAAGCGTGAGTTTATTTGATTCGATTGCATCACGCTCTTAAAATGTAGACGATACTAATCTCTATTCCAACTAGCCAAAAGAAAATACAAGAAAAAACAGTCGCACTGAACAAATAAGAGAATGAGACAATCTTAAAAATTACATTCGAAGCGCTTGTAACTTTAAAATAATAAAGTTAATCGATATCAAGTTCCGATATAACCCCCACCCCACCCCACCCCCACCCCCACCCCTTCCCTCTTTCCTTCCGTCCTCCCATGGCCGATAATTCACGCGAAATTAAAACATCTGAACTCCATCCACACGAGGGGGTAACTGGCCATTAAACTTCCCCTTTTTTAGACGTTAAATATCACCCCGTTTACAATTCCCTTCTTGCCAAGATTTACCCATATGTAACCACACGTCATGAGACTTTTGAGCGCCTACTCACAAGCCCTTGCTGTTATCGTCCATGTGCAAGGCATATATTCCAATTACTATTCTAATTCATGAAACTCGTGTGCTTATGTATTCATAAATTGAATACGAATCAAGGTCTCTCTCTCTTTCTCTTTCTTTCTTTCTTCTCTCTCATTCTGCTTCCTTGTTTACTGCGTTGGTTCTCTGCGGTTTGTCTGTTCTGCTCTGTCCCTCTCGCTCTGTCGCTTTCTCTTATCGTCTTTTTTACTCTGTTTTTTATGTTCTCTCTCTCTCTCTCTCTCTCTCTCTCTCTCCCCCTCTCTCTCTCTCTCTCTCTCTCTCTCTCTCTCTCTCTCTCTCTCTCTCTCTCTCTCTCTCTCTCTCTCTCTCTCTCTCTCTCTCTCTCTCTCTCTCTCTCTCTCTCTCTCTCTCTCTCTCTCTCTCTCTCTCTCTCTCTCTCTCTCTCTCTCTCTCTCTCTCTCTCTCTCTCTCTCTCTCTCTCTCTCTCTCTCTCTCTCTCTCTCTCTCTCTCTCTCTCTCTCTCTCTCTCTCTCTCTCTCTCTCTCTCACCTCTCTCTTTCTCTCTCTCTCTCTCTCTCTCTCTCTCTCTCTCTCTCTCTCTCTCTCTCTCTCTCTCTCTCTCTCTCTCTCTCTCTCTTTCTCTCTCTCTCTCTCTCCCTCCCTCCTCTCTCTCTCTCCTCCCTCTCTCTCTCTCTCTCTCTCTCTCTCTCTCTCTCTCTCTCTCTCTCTCTCTCTCTCTCTCTCTCTCTCTCTTGTTCTCTCTCTCTCTCTCTCTCTCTCTCTCTCTCTCTCTCTCTCTCTCTCTCTCTCTCTCTCTCTCTCTCTCTCTCTCTCTCTCTCTCTCTCTCTCTCTCTCTCTCTCTCTCTCTCTCTCTCTCTCTCTCTCTCTCTCTCTCTCTCTCTCTCTCTCTCTCTCTCCTCTCTCTCTCTCTCTCTCTCTCTCTCTCTCTCTCTCTCTCTCTCTCTCTCTCTCTCTCTCTCTCTCTCTCTCTCTCTCTCTCTTTCTCTCTCTCTCCTCCCTTCCCCCCCTCTCTCTCTCTCTCTCTCTCTCCTTTCTCTCTCTCTCTCCTTTCTCTCTCTCTCTTGTTTTAATTCTCTCTCTCTCTCTCTCTCTCTCTCTCTCTCTCTCTCTCTCTCTCTCTCTCTCTCTCTCTCTCTCACTCTCTCTCTCTTTCTCTCTCTCTCTCTCTCCCTCCCTCCCTCCCTCTCTCTCTCTCTCTCTCTCTCTCTCTCTCTCTCTCTCTCTCTCTCTCTCTCTCTCTCTCTTCACCTCTCTCTTTAATTCTCTCTCTCTCTCTCTCTCTCTCTCTCTCTCTCTCTCTCTCTCTCTCTCTCTCTCTCTCTCTCTCTCTCCCTCCCTCC
>NC_091560.1:31503399-31505899 GCF_042767895.1 Penaeus vannamei
TGAGAAGAGGAAAGAGAGAGAGAATAATCGAGAAACGGAGAGGGAAAGGAGAGAAAAGGGAGGAGAGGTTTGGTAAAGAGGGGGAAGGCGAGGGATAGTGGAGAGGGGAACGGAGAATGAAAGGAGAGAGAAGGAAGGAGTGATTAATAGTACAGAGAGGGGAAAGCGAGCGAATAAACAAGAAACAGAGAGAGGAAGAAAAACGTAATTGAAAAAAACGGAGAGGAGGAAAGAAATTGAGATAAGAGAGATCTTAAGAGATCTGGAGAGGAGAAAGAGGCTTAGGGAGGAAGGAAAGATAGAGAGAAATCAAAATAAATGAGAGCAAACGAAAGACATGTGGGAAGAAGAAAGAAAGAGAACAGTGGAGCGGGAAAGAAGAACGGAAGAGAAGAAGAAAAAAGAAAAAAAAAGAGAGAAGATAACGGAAGCCATAAACTAAGAACGAATAGAAGCAGGAAATTAAAAAATATATATATAAAAAAGAGAAGAAAACCAAAAATAGAAAATGCTAATAAAAGAAGAAAAGAAAGGAGAGACAAAGAGGAAAAAAATCAAGAATACAGAAGAAGAGCGGGTATGAGAAAGAGGAAATAAAGAGAAAGGGAAACAAAACGAAAGAAAAGAGAGAGAAACGAGGAAAAATAACATCGACCCAAAATGGGGAGAATAGAAGATAGGCGAAAAGGAGAACAGCACAAGAATACAGAGAGGAAGGGAGAGAGAGAGAGGTGGGGAGGGAAAGAGAGTGAGAAAGAAAGAGAGAAACAAACAAACAAAAAGAAAACAAACCACCCAAAACAACCCCCCCCCCCCCCCCAAACCCAACCAACCCAACCTCCCCCTCCCCACACCCTCCCCACCCACAAAAACACCCCAAAAACACCCCCAAAAAAAATCAACGAAGAGAAGGTAAAAGGCGAGAGCAGGGAGGCCGAGGACCGGGCCAGACGGGTCAGGGTGCCGGAATAGCGTCATCACCTCAGATAAGAGTTTAATCCCCTGTAAACCGAACGCGCCAAGGGAAAACACCCCGTGACAGAGTGTATGTTGACTTTGACCTTTAAAAATTGATACTCCCCTCCGCTCGCCGACTCCCTCGCGCTGCCGCTTGCTTGTTCGCTTACTTTCTTACTTGTTTGTTTGCTTATTTTCTTACTTGTTTGTTTGCTTATTTTCTTGCTTGTTTGGATACTTATTTACTTGCTTGATTACTTATTTTCTTACTTGTTTGCTTATTTTCTTACTTGTTTGTTTGATTATTTTCTTACTTGTTTGTTTGCTTGTTTTCTTGCTTGCTTGCTTATTTTCTTACTTGTTTGTTTGCTTATTTTATTACTTGCTTGCTTGCTTATTTTCTTACTTGTTTGTTTGCTTATTTTATTACTTGCTTGCTTGCTTATTTTCTTACTTGTTTGTTTGCTTGTTTTCTTGCTTGCTTGCTTACTTGTTTTCTTACTTGTTTGTTTGCTTATTTTCTTACTTGTTTGTTTGCTTATTTTCTTACTTGTTTGTTTGCTTATTTTCTTACTTGTATGCTTACTTATTTACCTGATTGCTTATCTACTTATTTACTTGATTGTTTGTTAACTTATTTGATTACTTATTTTCTTACTTGGTTACTTATTCACTTGATTGCTTATTTACTTGTTTGATTACTATTTTTCTTACTTGCTCACTTATTTACTCATTGTTTACTTGCTTTTTTTCTTGTCTGCTTACCTATTTACTTGATTGCTTGCTTGCCTGCTTACTCTCTTGCTTTCTTGCTTGCTTGCTTACTCTCTTACTTGTTTACTTATTTTCTTACTTGCTTACTTTCTTGCTTGCTTACTTATTAACTTGATTTCTTGCTTGCTTGCTTATTTACTTGCTTATTCATCTACTAAGATGTATATTTATTACTTATTTGCTTAACTACATACTTGATAACTTATTTACTTAGTACATGATTGTTTATCTGCATACTTGCTTACTTATTTGTTTACTTATCTACTTAGATGTAACTTATCAATTAATTGTTTATCTCTATACTTACTTGATTATCTACTTACGTAGATGTATACTTGTTACTTGATTGCTTATTTACTTTCTTTCTTGCTTGGTTACATCTACTTTCTTATCTACTCCCTTTCTTACCTGCTGATTTACTTAAATGTATACTTATTACATATTTGCTTATCTACTTATCTTATCTCCTCATTATTTTCATTATCATTACTATTGTTATTATCATTATCATTATTGTCATTACATTGTTATATTTATCATTATTATAATTTCTGTTATTGTTTTTATCATTATTATTACTTATATTATTATCATCATTGTTATTGTAATTTTTGTTATCATGTTTATTATCATTGTTGTTATTATCATTATCATTATCACTGTTATTATTATTATTATAATTATTATTCTTATTATGATCATAATCATTACTATCATTATTTTTTTTATGATTATTATTGTCATCGTCATTATAACCATTAGCATTAGC
>NC_091560.1:31525899-31528399 GCF_042767895.1 Penaeus vannamei
TGTCCGCCAAGCAACTAGTATGATAGGAATACTACCCAAAAACACACCCGAAAAAAATACATACGAAACGGCAGCACTTTCCAAATGAGACAACGAGTTCCTATCGATTCACCTCCTCCTCTGTCAGAGACAGCGGAGACACCTTCAGATCCCCGTACTCCCTTGGCGTGTGGAAACTCCTGTAGCCATAAGCCTCGAGGACGTCCCCGCACTCCCTCTGGATCCTCTCCATGTCTCGGAAGGGGAGGTGCTGGCGCCACGCGAACACAGTCGACTTCGAGTTCTTGATGGTGCTATAAGGGTGGTCCTCCTCCTCCAGGCGTACGGTGTGGAAGGCGACCGCGCTGGCAACGGCCGCCGTGTAGGGCAGCCGCATGAAGGGGTACAGGCGCCGCATCACCCGCTCGGCGTCGAGGGCGAGGTCTTCGTACCGGACCAACACGTACCTGGAAGCAACATTAAGCTGTGAGGGCTGATTATCCACGCGGGGAATGAGTGTCAGCTTTAATGATACTAATCAGTCATCAGTATTATCAATGGATCGTGTTTTTTCTCACTTTCCCTCTCTCTTTTACAGTGATGGACGCAGGTTTATAAACACATTAACGAAGTACAGTATAAAATTCCTAGAGATTTTGATCGCTTCGTGTTTTGAGAAATGGCGTCTGACCAACTATGCGACAAACAACACCAATAACAACTTGGCCGGCTTCTTATTAGTACAATTTCTGTTCATTTCCTTGCAATATCTTAGTCCAATTTAGAAGTTCACAGATAACACGAAATCATATTGATAAGATAAAGATTTAAAAGAATAATATTATTTTTTGAACGCCTTACATTCTCGTTTTGGTCGGATTTTGATTGAATTCATAATATAGATAATGACTGATGAATATCCTAACCACTGAATAATAATGATAATGATGATACTAATAATCATAATAATAATCATGCTAATGAAAATGACACAGATAATGATAATGATGATTATAATGATAACAATAACAATGATAATGTAATGATAATATTATGATAACAATAATAGTAATAATAATAATAATGATAACGATAATTCAACAATATGATAAAGATGATTGGATTGATAATAATCATGATCAGGATAATGATAATTATAATAATGATGATGATAATGACAATAATAAAAATAGTGATAATGATAATAATAATCTTTATGATGATAGCCATAGTAACAATACTAATGAAAACAATGATGATAATAAAACCACCAACAATAATAATACTAAGAATGATTACAATAATACTTACATTACTACTTATAACTATAATGATCAAAAAATGATATTGACAATAATGATGCCAGTCATGATAATTATGATGGCAATGATAATAAAAGTAATATTAACTATTATTATTATTATCATTATTTTCATGATAATAATGATAAAGACAATAATAAAAATTATATTAATAGTTTTCATGATTGTTATCATTTTTGTTATTACTGTTTTTGATGATAATAATAATATAAACAATAATACTAATCACCATAATAGCAACGAAATTAATCATCATGATTTACAGTACCTGATGATGATCATCATCATCATTATAAAAACAGTGACAAAAATGATAATAATAATAACAATAAGAATGATAATAGTATTAAAAAATAACAGTAATGATAATAATTATTATTATCATTATCTTACAAAATAGTAATACTAATAGTAATACTACTACTACTATTACTACTACTACTACTACTAATAATAATAATAATAAGAATAATAATAATAATAACAATAACAATATAAATGATAATGATAATGATGATGATAGTGATAATAATAGTAGTAGTAGTTGTTGTTGTTTGTTATTGTTGTAGTAATAATCACGAGAATGATGATAAATATGATGATTATCATTATCGTCATCATATATGATAAAAATGATTATTACTATTATCATTATTATCATTATTATTATTATAATGCTGATGATGGTGATGGTGATGATAATAATGATGCGGATCACCACCAAGAGTTAGGTTGACACACACCTCGTAAAAAGGGAAAAAAATAGATAAATAAAAGTCTGATCTTAACTCTGAGTTATCTAGCTAACAACAAATAAACTAACCAATGCTACCAAAAACATAACCTCCTTGGCTGAGGCAATAATAACAATAATGGTAACAACAATTAGTAATACCATATATAAAAATAATGTTTTTTCTTGTTATCATTATGATTATTTTCATTCTCATTATCGTAATTATCTCAACCAAGGAGGTTATGTTTTTGATAGCGTTTGTTTGTTGGTTAGCAGGATAATCTAGAAAGTTCAGAGCACAACTCAGAAGCCATTAGATTTCGGTGATGGTCCGGATCCAGGAACTTCTTAAAGGATTCGTTAGCACAGCGGGGGAAGGAAACACGGACGCCGCCTGTGCCCTTGAGGAAAAGGGGATTCTAATGTGATGCTTCAAGTGTAGATAATTCCATTGCATCAGTGA
>NC_091560.1:31543399-31548399 GCF_042767895.1 Penaeus vannamei
AGCTCGTGGACGCCCTCGTCATCTCGCGCCCCTCCGCGCATGTATTCCAGGCCTCTAGATCTTCCAGTATGTTCATGGTGTCCATGGCGGTGTCCTGGGCGGCGGCGGCGGCCATGGCGGTGACGGTCCTCGTGTTCATCCCGGCGTCTCCGGGCTGTGGGCCTTTCAGGGGCCTGAGGGTCGCGTGGTCCGCCCTCACGAGCGCCGTCTGCGACCTGAATGGCTCGCTTAGGTAAATCTACGGGTTTTAAGGGGTTGGGGGGGGGGGGGGGGGTGGAGGCTGTGTGAAAACCATTTGTAGTTTTTTCTTTTTGTTTGGCTTTGTCTCATCATCAACAACAGCAACAACTGTATCATTAGTATTGTCAATATTATCAATATTATTATCATTATTATTAACACACACACACACACGCACATTTATATTCATATATACACGCCATCCACAGAGATGTACTATTCGCTCTGGACGACCTCTGGGTGTCTCTGGCGCTGGCGGGGGCGCTGGCCTGCTTCGCGACCTACTACCTGCTCGTCCTCAGTTTCCGCAAAAATGTCATCAGGCGCCTTGAAGACCGGCTGAAGGAGGTGGCCATGGACAAGGCCTTTTTCAGGAAGAAACGCGAGGCTTGGTTGGAAAATGGGCGCCGGGAAGAGAAAGGGTTAAAGTCCGTGATCTATTTCAAGAGGAATAAAACCCTCTGAGAATCTTGTATTGTCATTATTATTATCATTATTCGTTTGTAATAATACTTTGGTACAAAAAATATTTTTACTACACATCCCTGTAATTTTATACATTATTGGACCTACGATCACAAGGCTAATGAAATGTGATTGCTTGTAGGAAGGAAAGAAACTACAAAACTAAAGACGCTATAAGAACTAGAAGCAGTCAGAGAGCGCATACCTCTGTCAAGGCAATGGATTCACTGATGCAATAAAATATTCACACGAAGAATTACATTAAAGATTATGATAATAGTAATTATTATTATTATTATCCGTGTCAAAAAGTTAAAGTCGTCTCTCCCGCAATGCTATGAAGCCTTCAAAGAACTCCTGGATTTGGATTTGGATCTGGATAACCACCAAATCTAATGGCATCTAAATTGGACTAAGTTACACCTCTGGTAAAATAAGTAAATAAAAATCTGTTCATATCTTGCTAACCAACGAACGAATAAACTAACCAGCGCAACCAAAAACTTAACATCCTTGACGGTGGTAACTATAAAAAAATAAACGCATTGCAATGTTGTGTAGTTTTTGATTGATAGAAATATGACTATTGATGATTCTTCATAATGATATGATGTATTATCTTATGAATAAAGTATATGCAAGCTCTTGTGTCACGACCTTCCTTATACATATGGCAATAATTTTAAGTAAATAGAAGCCAAAGAGTTTAATCAAAGGGTTCATTGAGAAGGATATTAGTTTTATTTACGTTCTCTTTAACTATCAGTGAGCTCACTTGATGCAGGTGGAGTCCCATACATGACTTTGAACCTTTAGCCCTACGGCAGACTCACTATGAATAATCGTATACTTTTTTATTTATCTTTATCTATCTATTTATTTATTTATTTTCATTATTTTTATTTATCTTTTATTTATTTATTTTATTTTTTGATTTTTTTTTTTTTTTTTAATCAAGTTTACAGGTTCAATGTCGCATTTTCTTGTTATACATCTAATAAATTTTCTATAGAAAGATGCGGTTGCACTTTCTGTTGTTGAATGTTACATTACAAAGAGTTAAAAGGCTAGGTAATATTAAAGTTATTTGAACTGTGAAGGGACGCATACATAAAAATCCCCTCCGATGAAATCCCCGTAATATCGCACTATACTTTCCAAAATCAAAAGGGGATTCAGCAACATTGGGTTAACATCATTGGATTGGTTTGTCCTTTGTACAAATATTAACTTTACTCGATAATTTTCTGTTTTATTCTGACAAGGGAGTCATGCCGTAGATTTTTTTCACTTCATTTGGGGTTCCGTGACTTTAGCACTAATAGCCTCTGACAACCCTTAGGGTCAACAAGGTACACTGCACGCATAAGCAGCATACAGAATACCCATTTCCACACACATATGTAAAAAACGAAGTGAATAATACATACGTACGTTCGCGTTCTTGTAATTGCTTCGCGGCCGGCTTCACGAACGCTCCCAGCTGATTTATGTAAACAAACAAGACGCAAGAGAGTGTGCGGCAATGGTTGGTCCTAGACAAATGATGGCAAATCAGATGAAATTGTTACGAAATTTGTGGGCAAGATCTAGATTCATGAAAGATGTAATGGCTTATCATTCATTCCCTCTTGTAAAAACGGAGAGAATAAAGTTAATAGGAGTCCCTGAAAGATGGGTATCAAGGTAAATGAGACTATTTTTCGTATAATTCCAAACGTAATGCTAGTTTTCTACATTCTATAACTGTAACAATATTGTGACTATATTTGATTGTCAGTGATTCTTAGGGGTTCATTCGGTGATATTTTAGTAAATGCCTTAATCAAATACATAGAATCACAGCAGGCCATCTTGGAGAACAACAATCTTAGAGGCAAGACATTTATGTAACACAATTTCTGCAGTCATTATAATTGCAATAGATATAACCAATTATTTATCTATAATTATTTACATTTTTATAATGTCTTGAAGGGTCATACTTATTAAGCATGACAAATATCCTGTGCATGAAATAGTAATCATAATGTAACTGATAATGCCTTTACTAATTGACTCAATTTTTCTTCTTAGCACAAGTGTAATTATGAAAGAATTGAGTTTAGAAGGAAGCAGAGGATTGAATTTAAAATTGGAACAGACTCCAATTAATGAAGTGTCAAAGAGTCATAGTGATACTGCAAAAGAAAGGATAACATCAATACAGAACACTTTTGCAACTCTGACAATGAAGCTAGAACGTCTCGGCTGTATAAATGCTAAAGATATATTGCGAGCCATAAAAGTCTTTGAGAGCTGTGCTGAAGACATTACTAGTAAAGATTATCAAAAGCTCTTGCAAATGACGCTCAGGATGGTAGAAGAAGAATATCGGTCTTGTTCCAGCCATGTACAAAGAATATGGAAGCTCACAGAGGGTAGAGGTAGGTGTTTATGCTGTGTTTAGATGAGTAGATGGGTGCAGAGGTAAATACAGAATGGTTGGATGAAAAGAAATTAGAATAGGATAGAAAAAAAATCCTTGCTTGTTGTGTAAGTAACTTTATATATATCTGCTTTTTTATATAGTGGTTCATTATTAATAGAAAATAAAACTAAATGCAAAAGGAAAGAAATAAAAAAGTATGTGTATGTATACATGTGCATAAATATACATATATATGTCTATATATATATATGTACATATATCTATATCTATCTATATCTATCTATCTATCTATCTATCTATCTATCTATCTATCTATCTATCTATCTATCTATCTATCTATCTATCTATCTATCTATCTATCTATCATCTATCATCTATCTATCTATCTATCTCTATATGTATATATATTATATATATATATATATATATATATAAATATATATTTATATATATGTATATGTATATTTTATATATATATATGTTAATATATATATATTTATATATATATATAAATATATATATATATATATATATATATATATATATATATATATATATATATATACAGGCACACACACACACACACACACACACACACACACACACACACACACACACACACACACACACACACACACACACACACACACACACACACACACACACACACACACACACACACACACACACACACACACACACACACACACACACACACACACACACACACACACACACACACACACACACACACACATATCTGAAGGAATTGGTAGAAAACCTGCGTAGAAATACAACAATTCAGAGAGAAAATATGGAGAAATCTGACCTGAAAATTAAAGAACTAAAGGAGAAGTTAGAAGAAGCTGAAACCAAAATTGGCAGCGATAGTGGAACTGAAGCAAAAAATCTTCAGGAAAAAGTTGAGGAGGTCATCAAAGTCCAAGAAACTGTCAAACAGATGGAAAGTAATTTGTCAAACAGCCAAGCTCAAATAATGGAAGAAGCCAAGAAAATGACAGCTACATATGCAGATGTATCAAAAGTAAAGGAAACCGTGAATGAAATGGAAAAAAAAGATAGAACAAGACATCAAGACCACAAAGGAGGAAATTAAAACACAGCTTGCAGCAACGATTAAGAAGAATGAATTCAAATCCCACCTTGGGCAACATGCAAGAAATATTGCTAATTTGGCTGACGTAAACAAGGACATAGTAATATTGGGACACGAAGAAAAAGTTGTAGAAGATGGAATTGAACGATACAACGAAGACAAGAAATTAATTGTAGATATTCTCAAGGTCATAAATCCCGAATTCGCCGATCAGAATATCATAGCTCACAGGAGGCTAGGATTATTCGAAAAGGGAAAGAAACGGCCTCTAAAAGTAACATTCTTGAATAAGCAAATAGTAACTGATATAATAAAGAAAGCCAAAGTTCTGGCCACCCATGAGGAATACAAAAAAATCTGGATAAGAGAAAACATGACCAAAGATGGCAGAGTAACGCTACAAAAGAAATTGGAAGAAGTAAAAAACAAAAATGAACAAAGGACTGAAGAGGAAAAAAACTTATTTATTTGGAGGGTGAGAGGTCTCCAAGCAAAGCAAATATACTATCGGAACCAAAATGTAGAGGCAGACAAACATTAACCCTGCAACCAAATTGAATACCTAAAGATTATATAGAAATAGTTTACACAAATATTGATGGTCTATCTTTGAAGTTGCTTGAACTAGAGACAATAATTGATATGGATAAACCGGATGTAATATGCATCACTGAAACCAAACTGGACCCCTCCACAGGCGATGTAACATTAGGGCTTAAAGACTATAATATTTGGAGAAAAGATAGG
>NC_091560.1:31558399-31565899 GCF_042767895.1 Penaeus vannamei
TAGTAAATCTTATGACCACATTTTTCCTTGAAATAGCGGGAAAACTTTTTTTTTACTAATGCTTTCAATATTGACACTGTTATTTTTGTTCTAAACATTACAATTACTTTATTGTTATCGACATTACTAACAGCATTATTAAATGCTAGAAAATATTATCGAGAATCAAAGAGAAGGATAAACAGGTGGGACAGGTAGTTATTGTTATTGGCCCATTGATGACTTTGTGCTTGCGGAGCAATCTATATGTAAAAAACAATTACTAAATTAAACACACAGTGGGCATGGTATGTACACACATGCCATCCCCGGCAGCAAGTGGTTAAGTTTTCTACATACATGCAGGATATATTTTGGTGTAAATGTGCTGAAATGTAATATGGGACAAATGTAACTGGATTTCATTGACTATTTTCCATTATCAACAGGAACCAGACTTATTGGTGGAAATGTGTAATGATATACGAAGTCAAGAAATAAACCAGTACTCCCTAGAAGTTGCTCTGGAATGTGCTCTGGGAGAACACCGAGAGGAGTTGGCCTGGGCACTGATCAGAGCTCTGAAAACTGTGGGGAATCCCGTGAGACAGCATTATTTCTGGCCTCTTCTTCATTACAATGCTCTTACTAGCAATTCTTCAAGTAAGCTGAACATAACATGAATGCAATAAAGTTGAAAAAATCATAAGTCTCAGTGAAATGGAACACAATAAATTCTTAACTTTTTAAGGAAAAAAGTATTTCTCCTCTTCTGATGATAAAACCAAAATGAACCAATGTAGTTATGTTCTATTTCACCCCTTGTTACTTTGGGGGTTGGTCATCTAGTATCTTTAAGAATGTATATTTTCAGTGGTTGTGTTAACTTGGCTCTGCAAACTACATTGAATTTAGATTTGTACAAAGAGAGCAGTGATATTATTGAGAAGTAGAAATTTTCATACTGTCTTTCAGGAATATGTTTCTAAAATTTTCAGTACATCAAAGCAGTACATTGCTTGTTCTTAATACACATATCTGTTTCTACAAGTAATGCCTCAGAATCCAAATGCATTTAGATCAAAATAAAACCCTGAATGTTCTTTTGAATAAATGAGATAAATACAAAAAACTCTATCCAGATGTATTCCACAGAGTTGCTTGGGTGTGTCAAAGAAATGGTGAAATTGGATATTACACCAGACCTGGAGACTCTTCGTGATCACGTGATACCAGGTCTCATTATTAACCACCCTATGTTAACGCTAGAAATGCTTCAAGGAGCTGGCTTAACAATCTCTCAGGCAGCCACACCTATACTCATTATCCTCATTCAGAATAAGATGTTAGACCAGTGTTTTGAGTTTGGTAAGTTAGAATGTGCAGTATGTTTTTTCTTTCTTTCTTTTTTTAATAATTTGTAATAAATTTAGTGCAACTACTTAGTTGTATCTGAGATGACTTTCAATTTCTGAATTTCTGTTTCTCAGTATGAGATGTTGTGCCTTGAATATAACTTGGGCTATACAGAAATATAACAGTAGTAACCTGTAAAAGAAAAAGTCATTGTTAAACACAAATTCTAAAGGCAGTACAATTTTGCATGTTATCTTTTCCACACAAGTATTTTCAAAGGATCATGTTATCTCTAGAATATTTGAATGTAAATGTGAACGTTGTCATTCCCAGTTAGAGAAGTGAAGCTGTTATCCCTGCGAGACATCATTGCCCCGTTGGCATCAATCTGGGCAGTCAGTCCTCAAAGGGTTATATCTCTTTTGGGCATCCTAATAGATATGAATAGAGCAGTAAGTTTTGTCAAATGTAAAATTGTTCTTTATGAGGATTTCATTATGTTTTGTTATATTTATGTGTTTCATATTATTAATATTATGTAGGTTTCACATATGAGGTCAGACAAAGACAAATATCTTCGGTTTTCTGAATTTTGTTTCAGGGATTTTAAACATGAAGCTTCTTATCATAATTTTTTCTTTTTCCTTTTTCACTCCATTAGACTCTTAATGAGGGAGAGCTGGAGCCAGATTGGGGTGGGCAGTTTGTCTTAGACTTGTTGAATTCAAGAGCTGGGCTGAGTGTCAGTCAGATTCGCCCTCTATTTGGGGTAAGGTTGTGTAGAAATATTTTAATGTATATTTGCTTGGAATATATGAATCAGTAAAAATGAATGTAACCTCTTGGATACAAAATTATAATTTCACTATAGTTCACCAATTAATCTGCCTCTGCTTTCAGGAATTACACAAGCACAAGATCAAGATTTCTGAAAGTGCAATGGATATTTTGATGACCAGGGCCAACAAGGTAATCCAGCAAGCCATTCGGGACAATGTCAAACTTGTTTTTGATCCTTCTATAGGGCAGCCACCGAAGGAAGAAGAGTACAACCTCCTTCCGCATCCTGTGAGTGAGAAAATGAAAAGTTTTGTTTGAATGAATATTGCATAATTTAGCCTGTTAAAATTATGCTTGATTTTCTTTCTTTTTATGATTATATATTATTGTGTAAAGAGATTTTTTTTTTAGATAATTACCTTTTGTGATCCACTGAGTTATAAGTTAGATCATAATGGGAAAAGTGCTACATGCTTGTAAACTTCAGATATTATAGAAATTATAAGATGATGGATATATCAAACCCTAAAGTCTGAGGACACTGAATGTATTTGGACTTTTGATGTTTGATCTCAGTTGAGCATGGCCTCAAAGACTTGGGAAGAGTTTTACTACTTTTTTCTCACACTCTCTTTCCTGCCTTTTTCTCAATAAGTTGGAGGTAGAGAGTTTGAAAATGTAATTAAGGCTATGGTATTGCAATCTGTAGGAGTTAACAGTAGAGTGAAAGTAGTCTAATTATTTTCCAGTTGATTTGTCATCCATATTTTGTGGATTATGGCTCAGTGAATGACATTTTTATTATGTATTTATTTTTTTACAGAACAAAATGAATGTAGAGGAACTGGAGTGTCATCTTGTGGAGTTGCGTGCCAAAGGCCTGAATTCAAGAGGAACTTTGCGAAGACTGCTCCTCATGCATGCTTCGAATAACAATACTCAACGTGTTCTTGCACTCATTAAGGTAGTACTGTGAGCTATACTCTGAGTTGTGTATATAAAGATTAGTTGTTGTTTTTTGTGTGAAGAATCACTGCTGTCTGTGTCGGATGCATGTTGATAATTATTCATGATGATTTTATTCTTGACTGCTGGAATATGAGTAAGATTTAGGATTGGAGAAAAGCAGAAAGTCAATAGTCTTCAACTTCAAGAACAAAGTTTTGTTTTCTAATGAATTGTACATATATTTATAAAAAAAAAAGAGGATAGTAGTTAATGTGGAAGCACCTGAAGTGAATAGAGAAAACACTTTCCATAAAGTGTTAAGAGATTTGACACAAGGCAGATTTTTTCTTCTTCTTCAAGGAAGCAGAAGCAGATGAATTTAGTCTCAGTGGTGGCATGATGTCCAGTATCATGACTACTTTGGATGACAGTGGTAATGCAGACAGTGCTTTGGCTGTGTATAATGAACTGCAAACAAAATACCCCTCGTTTAACGTGGACGCTTACAAGGTTATTGATTTGTGCACACTCTTAGTGAAAAAGAAGAGAACAGAAGGTAGGTGATTGTGTAGTTGTGTGGTTATTAGTTTGTGCTGATATTGATGATTCATAAATATCATTAAATTTTACCGGCTCTGGTTGCCACTCACTAATCCAGCAAACTTGGGATCTGGACAGTTGCTGGAGTAGTGGATCTTTCTTATCTATGAAATGTAGGGTAAAAATGACAACATAATGTCTATATTGCACTATGCTATTGATACCACTATATTTCCAGTGGTATAAATCTGTCTGACTCTAAGTATTGATAGTCAACCGTTTAATGTTTTGCTCTTATTTGATTTATGTGCTAGTCTCTTAGGAGGCATATTAAGGGTAGAATGTAAATGAAGCAAGATAATATAGGATCCAAGAAGCCATCAGGCAAACTCTTAACTGCCAGATACTAGATTAGTGAAGTTCATCCACCACTATAATTTTTTGTTGGCTTCATCTTTGTTCATAAATGCATTAATATGAAACTTGCATTTTCTATATAGATAGTGTACAATATAAACGCAACTCTTAATGTTACCCAACATTGATTTCAGATGCAGTTGATATCCTGAATAAATATCTAGAAGACTCTTCAAAACCACATGCTAAAAAGGCTATCAAAAGAAATTGCTGGAATCTTTTAACGGCAGCAGCAGAAAATCAGGATCATAAATTTACAAAAATGATATTTGATATTCTTCAGACAAATAATGTAATAGATATAGATACAGTTATAGCAGGACCATTGATAAAAGCAAGACTTAATAGGTAAGTAGAGTAAGTGGTAATCCTCTGCAAGTTAATGATGAAACATGTCTGAACTACAATGAATGAAATCCCTCTTATAGGCTTAATTAGGCCTAGTACTATCTTTATTATATTGAATTATGACTCGGTAGTATCTCTGCTAGAAAGCCAAACACACATTATATGTGCAAGGTTGACCAATAGTCCTAAAACATAATGCCATGAACCCTGTGGAAGTTAGTCTTTACTTTTGTATCTAACCCCTCTACATCTTCAATCAAATGATAAAAAAATATTCTTGAAGTAAATGTAAAAATTGAAAAAAGGGTGTGGCTTTATTATTATCTTTTTAATGGACAAAGGATTCTGTATAACATACACTCATATATAGCATCATAAAATACAGTGGTCTTTAGAGAAATTTCTACTTTTTCTTCCTAGCTCATGCCCCCTGGAAATCATTTTTATCCCAAACTTTAGGCAACAATAATGGCAAAAGAAAAGGATGGTGCATATACAAAATTTTAGATGTATAGGAAAATAATGAGAGTAAAAATCAATTAGAATTCATTTGATAGCTCTTTCAGTTCCACATTGCAAAATTGTTATGCACTCATTATTATTAAGCAAATTTTCATGAATGTGTAGATGTTATTTTTTTGTCTTTATATATTTTTTTCTTTTATTTTATTTTCTTCTTTCTTTGTTTTTTTATATATATATATACAGAGCTTTTTGCCACACAATTTAATTCCATGTTTAAGTCACATTGTTTGATATTTTTTAATTTATATTTTATTCTATAGAAAGAGATGTTAGAATATGTTTGTCTTTGCCATCATGCAGTGGAATGTCAGTGGCATATAAAACAAACAGAGAGAAGGACCACATGCAATTAATGGTAGTTTAGTTTGTTCATTATTGAAGATATTATCTTTTTTATCCCATCTTTCTTTGTTTTATCCTCTTGTGTAATTACATCCAGATTTTAAGCAGAGAAATATGTGTATATATTTGTGTTATGTTTTTTGTTGGTTTCTATTCCCATGTGAACCATTATTATCTGATGTATTAATTCAGATTAATTCATATAAGTATGACATAATTTTGTCATGTATGTTAGCAATACAAAGAGTAAATTGGTCTTACAGCCCAGTGTTCATTGAATTTCAGTGGTGATTTGGCAGGGGCAGTCAAAGAGGCTGAATCAGTCTTTAAACAGTACAAGTGTTTACCGATGAGAATTGAAATTCTCGTCCAGTTGATTCTCCATTCAAAGCAAGGTGGTACAAGGTATGTGATTTTTAGTATTATCTTTAAATAGGATGGTGCTTGGGTTTGTTGATGCAAATATTTTCCTTTTTCTTCTCTTTCTTCAATAGAAAAAAAGAAAAAAGTCTGTTCTTAGGCTGAAGTTAAATCACTTCACAGTCTTTTATTTGCTAGGTCAGTGTCAGTGATCTAGATGCTAAGTCATGGATGACCAGCATAGAGGCATTGTTGGTCAAAGGATATTTTATATATCATTAATGAATATTTGACTTTCCCCATAAGGCTTAAACCCAAAGAATGACTGAATTCTGTAAAAATCCTGATACCAGTTTTTTATTACCTCATGAATGAGAAGGAATATCTTTACAATACAAGAGATGTATTTAACTAGTTTCAAATATATCTTACTTAGCATATATATATATATATATATATATATATATATATATATATATATATATATATATATATATATATATATATATATATATATATATATATCATACCTTTTCTATGACAGTTTGTTTCAAAGGAAATGTTTGATTAATTAAATTTTTAAAGAATTTGGTAAAATATAGTAATTCCTCACATAGCATCATCATCATCATCTGCCGATGACAAGGGCACATAGCCATATCCACCCTTCATTTCCATCTCTTTGGGTCCCTCATGGCGAACTACCAGGCAGGGACTCAGCCCATCCCAAGCTCCTCTTGTTGCATGTGAAATATAGATTAAAATCATAATGTTCCATGTAAAGAGACAAAGCACAAAATCATCTCAATTCCACAGTGTCATCATTTAACTAAATTCTCAACTCCCATGCTTCCAGCTCGAAGGAACATGAGAAACTTCTGCAGTTCATGTTGGACATAATTGTCTTATCAAGGGGTTCTCTTCAAGCTCACCATGACCTGCTGTTTGCTTGTTTGGAAGCTGGACAACCATCTGATGCTAAGAAAGTGCTACAGGTATGCTAAATCAATTTGAGATTAGGAAGGAAGTAAAAGAAATTTGTAATATAGGTATCAATCATTATGGAAGGTTGTTTGTAGATTTGCTAGTTATACTTACATGAATGATAACTGACTTTTGATTTGAATTACATTAAATATTTCAAATGCACATGCACTCATTTTCTCACATTTACATACTTTTATCCTTAAAAGTAGACATATAATCAGATGATCATTATATATCAGTAGTATCACATAAAAGATAAAGAATAAAGGAAATTAGTCGCCAGAACCCCCAATTTAGTATCTTGATTTGCCAGTGGCAATTTTCCATCTTTCTGATATGGGAAGTATTCACTTGTAATTTTTTAATCATGAACTCTGAGAATTAATAATAAACATGACATCTCTTCTTGCTCCAGAACATGGGTAGAAATGTGGACATGAGATTAGTGGAACGCCAATGTGACAGATATGCCAAGACAGAAAAGGATGAACCTCTTTTGCATTTCCTTACGGCATGTCGAGGAACTAATACCATTGACCAGTACAAAATCTACAAAGCTCTCCTCAATCTGTACTGTAAGTATTGTCATGTTTATAAGCTTCAGAGGTGAAATCTATTATATCATTTTTTAATACTGTACTGAAAGTAATATTTGTAAATGGTAAGTACTAGATTAATTTATACCATGAAATTAGTCATTAAAACTGATAACATTACATAAGCATTAACAATTCAAGTAATTCCTCATTATCTACAAATCTGCAAACCCTGCAGTTAAT
The DNA here is from genome assembly GCF_042767895.1 of Penaeus vannamei. Taxonomy (NCBI): domain Eukaryota; kingdom Metazoa; phylum Arthropoda; class Malacostraca; order Decapoda; family Penaeidae; genus Penaeus; species Penaeus vannamei. The sequence continues at coordinate 31,565,761 of NC_091560.1, forward strand.
GTTAACCTCTTTCAGAGAATGATAACTGACCAACTCTTACTTGCTGAAGATATCACCTGATTGGTCTGCCATGGTTTCCCACTCATCTTTATATGGCAGTATTGTCTAGCACAAATTATAAGCAAAATATTGCCTGATC
>NC_091560.1:31585315-31587815 GCF_042767895.1 Penaeus vannamei
CTATCGATTCACCTCCTCCTCTGTCAGAGACAGCGGAGACACCTTCAGATCCCCGTACTCCCTTGGCGTGTGGAAACTCCTGTAGCCATAAGCCTCGAGGACGTCCCCGCACTCCCTCTGGATCCTCTCCATGTCTCGGAAGGGGAGGTGCTGGCGCCACGCGAACACAGTCGACTTCGAGTTCTTGATGGTGCTATAAGGGTGGTCCTCCTCCTCCAGGCGTACGGTGTGGAAGGCGACCGCGCTGGCAACGGCCGCTGTGTAGGGCAGCCGCATGAAGGGGTACAGGCGCCGCATCACCCGCTCGGCGTCGAGGGCGAGGTCTTCGTACCGGACCAACACGTACCTGGAAGTAACATTAAGCTGTGAGGGCTGATTATCCACGCGGGGAATGAGTGTCAGCTTTAATGATAATAATCAGTCATCAGTATTATCAATGGATCGTGTTTTTTCTCACTTTCCCTCTCTCTTTTACAGTGATGGACGCAGGTTTATAAACACATTAACGAAGTACAGTATAAAATTCCTAGAGATTTTGATCGCTTCGTGTTTTGAGAAATGGCGTCTGACCAACTATGCGACAAACAACACCAATAACAACTTGGCCGGCTTCTTATTAGTACAATTTCTGTTCATTTCCTTGCAATATCTTAGTCCAATTTAGAAGTTCACAGATAACACGAAATCATATTGATAAGATAAAGATTTAAAAGAATAATAGTATTTTTTGAACGCCTTACATTCTCGTTTTGGTCGGATTTTGATTGAATTCATAATATAGATAATGACTGATGAATATCCTAACCACTGAATAATAATGATAATGATGATAATAATAATCATAATAATAATCATGCTAATGAAAATGACACAGATAATAATAATGATGATTATAATGATAACAATAACAATGATAATGTAATGATAATATTATGATAATAATAATAGTAATAATAATAATAATGATAACGATAATTCAACAATATGATAAAGATGATTGGATTGATAATAATCATGATCAGGATAATGATAATTATAATAATGATGATAATAATGACAATAATAAAAATAGTGATAATGATAATAATAATCTTTATGATGATAGCCATAGTAATAATACTAATGAAAACAATGATGATAATAAAACCACCAACAATAATAATACTAAGAATGATTACAATAATACTTACATTACTACTTATAACTATAATGATCAAAAAATGATATTGACAATAATGATGCCAGTCATGATAATTATGATGGCAATGATAATAAAAGTAATATTAACTATTATTATTATTATCATTATTTTCATGATAATAATGATAAAGACAATAATAAAAATTATATTAATAGTTTTCATGATTGTTATCATTTTTGTTATTACTGTTCTTGATGATAATGATAATATAAACAATAATACTAATCACCATAATAGCAACGAAATTAATCATCATGATTTACAGTACCTGATGATGATCATCATCATCATTATAAAAATAGTGACAAAAATGATAATAATAATAACAATAAGAATGATAATAGTATTAAAAAATAACAGTAATGATAATAATTATTATTATCATTATCTTACAAAATAGTAATACTAATAGTTATACTACTACTACTACTACTATTACTACTACTACTACTAATAATAATAATAATAATAATAATAATAATAATAATAATAATAACAATAACAATATAAATAATGATAATGATGATGATAGTGATAATAATAGTAGTAGTAGTTGTTGTTGTTTGTTATTGTTGTAGTAATAATCACGAGAATGATGATAATTATGATGATTATCATTATCGTCATCATATATGATAAAAATGATTATTACTATTATCATTATTATCATTATTATTATTATAATGCTGATGATGGTGATGGTGATGATAATGATGATGCGGATCACCACCAAGAGTTAGGTTGACACACACCTCGTAAAAAGGAAAAAAAATAGATAAATAAAAGTCTGATCTTAACTCTGAGTTATCTAGCTAACAACAAATAAACTAACCAATGCTACCAAAAACATAACCTCCTTGGCTGAGGCAATAATAACAATAATGGTAACAACAATTAGTAATACCATATATAAAAATAATGTTTTTTCTTGTTATCATTATGATTATTTTCATTCTCATTATCGTAATTATCTCAACCAAGGAGGTTATGTTTTTGATAGCGTTTGTTTGTTGGTTAGCAGGATAATCTAGAAAGTTCAGAGCACAACTCAGAAGCCATTAGATTTCGGTGATGGTCCGGATCCAGGAACTTCTTAAAGGATTCGTTAGCACAGCGGGGGAAGGAAACACGGACGCCGCCTGTGCCCTTGAGGAAAAGGGGATTCTAATGTGATGCTTCAAGTGTAGATAATTCCATTGCATCAGTGACCCCGTTGCCCTGGCGGAGGTATGCGCTCTCTGGGTGTTTCTGGTTATTATTGGTTTTACTGTCAGTATTATCATTATTATCCTTATTATT
>NC_091560.1:31602815-31604411 GCF_042767895.1 Penaeus vannamei
GACGCCCTCGTCATCTCGCGCCCCTCCGCGCATGTATTCCAGGCCTCTAGATCTTCCAGTATGTTCATGGTGTCCATGGCGGTGTCCTGGGCGGCGGCGGCGGCCATGGCGGTGACGGTCCTCGTGTTCATCCCGGCGTCTCCGGGCTGTGGGCCTTTCAGGGGCCTGAGGGTCGCGTGGTCCGCCCTCACGAGCGCCGTCTGCGACCTGAATGGCTCGCTTAGGTAAATCTACGGGTTTTAAGGGGTTGGGGGGGGGGGGTGGAGGCTGTGTGAAAATCATTTGTAGTTTTTTCTTTTTGTTTGGCTTTGTCTCATCATCAACAACAGCAGCAACTGTATCATTAGTATTGTTAATATTATCAATATTATTATCATTATTATTAACACACACACACACGCACATTTATATTCATATATTCACGCCATCCACAGAGATGTACTATTCGCTCTGGACGACCTCTGGGTGTCTCTGGCGCTGGCGGGGGCGCTGACCTGCTTCGCGACCTACTACCTGCTCGTCCTCAGTTTCCGCAAAAATGTCATCAGGCGCCTTGAAGACCGGCTGAAGGAGGTGGCCATGGACAAGGCCTTTTTCAGGAAGAAACGCGAGGCTTGGTTGGAAAATGGGCGCCGGGAAGAGAAAGGGTTAAAGTCCGTGATCTATTTCAAGAGGAATAAAACCCTCTGAGAATCTTGTATTGTCACTATTATTATCATTATTCGTTTGTAATAATACTTTGGTACTAAAAATATTATTACTACACATCCCTGTAATTTTATACATTATTGGACCTACGATCACAAGGCTAATGAAATGTGATTGCTTGTAGGAAGGAAAGAAACTACAAAACTAAAGACGCTATAAGAACTAGAAGCAGTCAGAGAGCGCATACCTCTGTCAAGGCAATGGATTCACTGATGCAATAAAATATTCACACGAAGAATTACATTAAAGATTATGATAATAATAATTATTATTATTATTATCCGTGTCAAAAAGTTAAAGTCGTCTCTCCCGCAATGCTATGAAGCCTTCAAAGAACTCCTGGATTTGGATTTGGATCTGGATAACCACCAAATCTAATGGCATCTAAATTGGACTAAGTTACACCTCTGGTAAAATAAGTAAATAAAAATCTGTTCATATCTTGCTAACCAACGAACGAATAAACTAACCAGCGCAACCAAAAACTTAACATCCTTGACGGTGGTAACTATAAAAAAATAAACGCATTGCAATGTTGTGTAGTTTTTGATTGATAGAAATATGACTATTGATGATTCTTCATAATGATATGATGTATTATCTTATGAATAAAGTATATGCAAGCTCTTGTGTCACGACCTTCCTTATACATATGGCAATAATTTTAAGTAAATAGAAGCCAAAGAGTTTAATCAAAGGGTTCATTGAGAAGGATATTCAGTTTTATTTACGTTTCTCTTTAACTATCAGTGAGCTCACTTGATGCAGGTGGAGTCCCATACATGACTTTGAACCTTTAGCCCTACGGCCAGACTCACTATGAATAATCGTATACTTTTTTATTTATCTTTATCTATCTATTTATTTATTTATTTTCATTATTTTTAT
>NC_091560.1:31652392-31660620 GCF_042767895.1 Penaeus vannamei
ATTCATTCTTTTACTTTTTTATATACCTGCCACAATAAATTCAGTACTTCAAGAATAAAAAAAGTAATAACACTTATTGATGACAACACAGAATCATAATCCTAACAGCATAGTGGAGTATTGCACACACACACACACACACACACACACACACACACACACACACACACACACACACACACACACACACACACACACACACACACACACACACACACACACACACACACACACACACACACAAGAAAAAAGTAGGAAACATGAGATGAATGGGCACATAAAATGAGACAAATGTACCTCCACAGAAGTAATCCACACTTACACTTTATACGTCTAGTAAGCAAGGGATCACAAGCCTTATGGCAGGTCTCTCCTCTTGCTCTGAATGATAATGATAATGTTCCTAATGATAACAAAGATGGGGATATCAAGAAAATTAATCTTTTTGCCTGGCTCTACAGTTCCCAACTTTTGAGAGTAATCCTGATCTACAAATATACCTACTGCTCTTTAGTCACCACTTTATGTGCATATTTTGCCTGATTTCAAAACACTTAATTTCCTAAGATATGCCCATGACGTAATTCTGAAAGTCACCAAGAATTATCCAAGACCGGTTCTTGCTCTCATACCAATTTTCAGAAAAAAAACAGAAAAGAAGAAATTGCAATGGCCATTGATATCAGTTACTAAATGTGTAATTAGAAAAAGGATCATTTGCTCACAAACATATTTTCCTAAAAATACAGAATTACAAATGTTGGCTCTGAAAGGAATGTCGATAAAGAAAGCTTGTGAATGGTGTGATGTAATAGGCAATGAATAATTATTGTGTCTAGAAACTAAAAATTTGAAAAGGTACGGCAAACTAATATTTTTTACAATTTCAGTTACATTGCATAACTACAACTGGACAAATGAAAAACCTCGTCCTTATAAATATACACACTAATATTTTTTACAATTTCAGTTACATTGCATAACTACAATTGGAGGAATGAAAAAACTTGTCTTTATAAAACATCTGTATATACACTGTACAGACTCCAATTTATTAAACATATACACATGACAACAACTTTCATTATAAATATCTACTGTATATATTTACATAAACAATCACTGAATAGATCTCTCTCATTCTATTGTGCATAAAACTCAATAAATAATAAATAAAATCCCATGCTATGAAACATGAAAATACTATTGAAAGGCATGGGACTTTTTCTGCAATATTATGAAACCATTAATTCAATTATAAGTAGATAGCAATCACTTGATCAGGCTGTCTAAAAAATTTCCAATAAAAATTTAGTGTAATCACAATCAGTTAATGTTACTGGAAATAATAATAATAATTGTACTAATAGAAGTAGTAGTACTAATAATACTAATAATACCAGTACTACTACTTGATAATAATAATAAAAATAATAACAATAATAATATTAATAATATACAATAATATCAATAATAACAATAATTACAATAATAATAATTACAATAATAATAATAATAATAATAATTACAATAATAATAATTATAACAATAATAATAATAATAATAATAATAATAATAATAATAATAATAATAATAATAATAATAATAATAATAATAATAATAATAATAATAATAATAATAATAATAATAATAATAATAATAATAATAATAATAATAATAATAATAATAATAATAATAATAAGAAGAAGAAGAAGAAGAAGAAGAATTATAGTAATAATAATAATAATAATAATAATAATAATAATAATAATAATAATAATAATAATAATAATAATAATAATAATAATAATAATAATAATAATAATAATAATAATAATAATAATAATAATAATAATAAGAAGAAGAAGAAGAAGAAGAAGAAGAAGAAGAAGAATAGTAATAATAATAATAATAATAATAATAATAATAATAATAATAATAATAATAATAATAATAATAATAATAATAATAATAATAATAATAATAATAATAATAATAATAATAATAATAATAATAATAATAATAATAACAACAACAACAATAATAATATAAAAAAAATCATGATGATAATGTAAAATCCTTATTGAACGGTGAAGGGAATCTTGATATTACTGGCAGCGAGAAGTGATGCAAGAGTGGACAGGAAAGAGGGAGTTGGCTTCACTTCGTCTTCCTGCATCATGGTCCACAAAAAGAGGCCCTTTTCACCTGCACTCTGTTTGTCTGTTCAAAGAAAAAGTGATGTTAAAGGGATGTATTACTGATAATGTTGGCAGATGATATCACTAGGGTACTGGACAATATGATCTATTTTGGGATATATATTACAATCTATTTTGGGTCTGATATATAAGCTGTTAAGATAATACATTACAATACAATCACATATGAAGATATAATGTAATGCAATCTACTATCAAAATACCATTTCTTAATTCTTATTAAACACAATATTAAAACTTTGATCTCATATCTCTGATAATACCATTAGTGTGATTACATGCAAAACTGATCCATGGTCAAAGCCAAGCCAATACAAAAGTGTTGGATGTACCTAATCTTTCAAGATTACAAAAGAGATGAACACTAGAAATACAAAATCACTTTCTTTGGGAGATTAACAAATCATTTCTGGTGTTCATAACTTTTGTACACCTGAGAAGAGAGGTGTGTATAGTGCCAGTGTACAAGTTTGATCTGGACCAACAATTATAATAACATATCTTGTTATCAATTTCATTCCCTTTGTACATGATTGTTTGGCATAAGTGATATTCTTCATTAGAAGAAACTGAGAGCACATCTTTATATGATAATACAGCCATATAAAGATGAGTGGGAAACCATGGCAGACCAATCAGGTGATATCTTCAGCATGTAAAAGAGTTGGTCAGTTATCATTCTCTGAAAGGGGTTAACATTAACTGCAGGGTTTGCAGATTTGTAGATAATGAGGAATTACTTGAATTGTTAATGCTTATGTACTGTTATCAGTTCTAATGACTAATTTCATGGTATAAATTAATCTAGTAATTACCATTTACAAATATTACTTTCAGTACAGTATTAAAAAAATTGAAATAATAGATTTCACCTCTAAAGCTTATAAACATGACAATACTTACAGTACAGATTGAGGAGAGCTTTGTAGATTTTGTACTGGTCAATGGTATTAGTTCCTTGATATGCAGTAAGGAAATGCAAAAGAGGTTCATCCTTTTCTGTCTTGGCATATCTGTCACATTGGCGTTCCACTAATCTCATGTCCACATTTCTACCCATGTTCTGGAGCAAGAAGAGATGTCATGTTTATTATTAATTCTCAGAGTTCATGATTAAAAAATTACAAGTGAATACTTCCCATATCAGAAAGATGGAAAATTGCCACTGGCAGATCAAGATACTAAATTGGGGGTTTAGGTGACTAATTTCCTTTATTCTTTATCTTTTATGTGATACAACTGATATATAATGATCATCTGATTATATGTCTACTTTTAAGGATAAAAGTATGTAAATGTGAGAAAATGAGTGCATGTGCATTTGAAATATTTAATGTAATTCAATTCAAAAAGTCAGTTATCATCCATGTAAGTATAACTAGCAAATCTATAAACAACCCTCCATAATGATTGATACCTATATTACAAATTTCTTTTACTTCCTTCCTTATCTCAAATTGATTTAGCATACCTGTAGCACTTTCTTAGCATCGGAGGGTTGTCCAGCTTCCAAACAAGCAAACAGCAGGTCGTGGTGAGCTTGAAGAGAACCCCTTGATAAGACAATTATGTCCAACATGAACTGCAGAAGTTTCTCATGTTCCTTCGAGCTGGAAGCATGGGAGTTGAGAATTTAGTTAAATGGTGACACTGTGGAATTAATAGATGATTTTGTGCTGTCTCTTTACATGGAACACTATGATTTTAATCTATATTTCACATGCTATAAGAGGAGCTTGGGATGGACTGAGTCCCTGCCTGGTAGTTCGCCATGAGGGACCCAAAGAGATGGAAATGAAGGTTGGATATGGCTATGTGCCCTTGTCATCGGCAGATGATGATGATGATGCTATGAGAGGAATTACTATATTTTACCAAATTCTTTAAAAATTTAATTAATCAACCTCGTTCCCTTTGAAACAAACTGTCATAGAAAAGGCATGATAGATATATGCTATATAAGATATATCTGAAACTGGTTAAATACATCTCTTGTATTGTGAAGATATTCCTTCTCATTCATGAGGTAATAAAAAAGTGGTCTCAGGATTTTTACAGAATTCAGGCATTCCTTGGGTCAAATATTCATTAATGATATATAAAATATACTTTGACCAACAATGCCTCTATGCTGGTTATCCATGGCTTAGCATCTAGATCACTGAAACTGATCTAGCAAATAAAACACTGCGAAGTGATATAACCAGACCAAGAACAGACTTTTTTCTTTTTTTTCTATTGAAGAAAGAGAATGTTTAATGTTTGAAAATAAATGTGCTAGACATCTGAGGTAATATAGCACTATGGTAAAGTATTGCGTCGGAAAGGGCAAAGGAGAGTTAAAGATTATGATAAAATGTGTTAGATGTCAAAGTTTTAAGAATGTTATAGGATAATATGGTAGTGAAAAGGAGGATAGGGGAGCAAGTGAGCTAGAGCAGGAGTTAGTATAAAAGGGAAGGTAGGGCGATTGAGAATTATATTGTATGTCACTGGAGAATGTATAGGAAAAATGTTCAACAAAGAATAGAGATAGCTGTTGAAGAGTAAGAGAAAAATCTGGGGAGAGGGGATGGTGTTAAATATCAAAGATTAGAGGGTGTTACAGGAAAGTATGGTAATGAAAAGGGGAAAGGAGGGAAGTAAATGAAGTAGAGCAGTGATTAATAAATGGGAAAGGTTAAGGAGGTAGATCGATTAAATGAATTGTATTGTATCTGTGACTGGGGAAGGAATAGGGATAATAGGTGATAATGTTATATATGGTTGTATTAGTAGTAGGGGATTAGGTATCTGGGGGTTGACACAAAAGATCAGGAATAGGTGAAGGAGTAATGTCTGGGGGTTCGATAGGGACAGTGGGGTCTAGGGAAGGATATTGTGATAAAAGAGATTCACGTGTATATCCAGGAGGGAGTGGGAGAGATAATAGGGAAGGATGGGGTTTTGGGGGGAGGTTCAGTTTAGGTGGTATGGGCGGTTTGGGTGGTTGAGAGGATAAGGCATCAAGGGAAAGGGTTGGGGGGAACATAAGGGGGCAGAGCAAGTGAGTGAATTGCAGTGTATCTGTGACTAGGGAAGGAGTAGGAACACTGATCAAGGAAAACAGAGGTGGCTGTTGGAGAACTAGGAGGAGAAGATTCCAGGGGTTGAGAAAGAGAGACTGGGGAAGGTGGTGAAGCATGAGGAATAATGTTTGGAGAGGAGGGGTCTGGAGAAGGACACTTGTGATAGAGAGGATGTGTGTGAGTATTCAAGTGGTAGAGAGGGTGGGGTATGTTTGGAGGGTGTAGGAAGAAGGGGGGTGGAGGGAACTTGGGAAGGAGGATGAATATCTGCAAATACTTTAAATGTAGCAGGAGTAGGAACAGAGGGACTGGGGGGTGGATAAGGGAGCAGAGTGTTCCCTTGGGTCATCTTTAGGAAGTTTCAGATGTCTTCAAGGGTTTCTGAAGGGGAATTTGGTATAGAGGACTGAAAAACAAAAATTCTCTTATAAGGAGGAGAAGAGGAGATGGATATCTGAGGATCAGATGAAGAGGAAGGTGTAGGAGAGAGTGTAGTAGGAGAGTGTGGAGTGGAACGTTTAGGCTGTCTGGTACAACAACTAAAGTGAGGAGGAGTGGTAGGTATCCGGAAAGTGGTAGAGATTGGAGTAACTGGATTTAGGATGGAAAATGGATTTGACTGGTGGATAGGGTGAGTAGAAATAGGACATAGGTTTTGGGTATTGGGAAAAGATACCTGGGGGGAAGCAAAAATATCTTGTGTAGATGGTGAGGGAGCAGAGCGTAGGACTGTTTTGGAATAAGCTGAGAGAGAAAAACCTCGTCGCCGTGCTTCCTGTCTGGCCTCTCGTAGAGCGAGGCCTAGTTTAAATCTGAAGACTGCTACCTCATATTCAAACTTATAGGCAGGGCAGCTCCTATAAAACACATTATGGGAGTCTCCACAATTGGCACATGTACGTGACTGAGCAGGGCAATTTGAACGGGCATGACCAGGTTGGGCATATAAAGGGCATTGGGCTGTGGAGCGACAATGTTTGGTTTGGTGGCCAAAACGCCAACATTTCTGACATTGACGAAGAAGGGGTTGATATTGTCGGACATGATAAGACAGTCCTCCAATATAAACCTCATGGGAGAGGTCTTGTCTATGGAAGCTAATCTTGGCAATATTGACATGAGATTTATGTTGGCCTCCAGGAGGAAGAGTGTAACACTGTACTGCTACAGTCTGACCAGTCCTTGTTATACATGGGACAAGCATTTGGGGGAATAGAAACAATTCCAGTACAAGTATTAAGAGTTGGGTGAGGTTCAGCAGGAATGGGTTTGCCAGTAAGGTCAGTTAGGGCAGATAGTGAGCTTGAGCTTCAGATGTAACCGCGACAAGGCGTGAACGATCAGAGCGACTGCGAAAGGTAACCTTGCCTACTTGTTTCTGGAGGCACTGCTGAAAGAGAAGGGTATTCTCAGAAAAGGAAGCTGTGGGGGGAATCACAAAGAATCGATCCCACTTGGCTGGGCCAAATAGAGTACCCAGAAGGTTTGCAGAGATAGAGATAGTAGAAGGACGAGGGCAAGAGGAAGATGGGATGGTGTGGAGTGGAGTAATTCTGGGGGGGGGGGGGGGGGGGGGGGACAATAAGGATGAAGAGTAGTAATAAGGGAAGAGGGGGTTGACATTGAAGAGGGTCGTGCAGTAGGGGATGAATAGGAGAATATTGGGGATGAGGAAAAGGTATTTTCCAGGAGTTGAGTAATAACCTGAATGGGTTTTTCAAAATGGTTAGAGTTGTTCGTAAGGAATGGGATAGAAGAAGGGAGTAAAGAAGATACGGAAGAGGAAAGAAGAGAAGAAAGGACCAAGCAAAATTAATTGAGGCAAGGGCTGAGGCCCAAGGTAGGGGTAATCCTCTACATTGGGTCTCAGTCCCCGTCTCCTAAGCCCTCCCACAATGACAACGAGCTAGGTTTTGGGAGGGTGAAGAAAGAGAAGAAAAAGGAAAATATTTGCATCAACAAACCCAAGCACCATCCTATTTAAAGATAATACTAAAAATCACATACCTTGTACCACCTTGCTTTGAATGGAGAATCAACTGGACGAGAATTTCAATCCTCATCGGTAAACACTTGTACTGTTTAAAGACTGATTCAGCCTCTTTGACTGCCCCTGCCAAATCACCACTGAAATTCAATGAACACTGGGCTGTAAGACCAATTTACTCTTTGTATTGCTAACATACATGACAAAATTATGTCATACTCATATGAATTAATCTGAATTAACACATCAGATAATAATGGTTCACATGGGAATAGAAACCAACAAAAACAATAATAAAAATATATATACATATTTCTCTGCTTAAAATCTGGATGTAATTACACAAGAGGATAAAACAAAGAAAGATGGGATAAAAAAGATAATATCTTCAATAATGAACAAACTAAACTACCATTAATTGCATGTGGTCCTTCTCTCTGTTTGTTTTATATGCCACTGACATTCCACTGCATGATGGCAAAGACAAACATATTCTAACTTCTCTTTCTCTAGCATAAAATATAAATAAAAAAATATCAAACAATGTGACTTAAACATGGAATTAAATTGTGTGGCAAAAAGCTCTGTATATAAAAAGAAACAAAGAAAGAAAAAAAGAAAAGAAAAAGATATATAAAGACAAAAAAATAACATCTACACATTCATGAAAATTTGCTTAATAATAATGAGTGCATAACAATTTTGCAATGTGGAACTGAAAGAGCTATCAAATGAATTCTAATAGATTTTTACTCTCATTATTTTCCTATACATCTAAAATTTTGTATATGCACCATCCTTTTCTTTTGCCATTATTGTTGCCTAAAGTTTGGGATAAAAATGATTTCCAGGGGGCATGAGCTAGGAAGAAAAAATAGAAATTTCTCTAAAGACCACTGTATTTTATGATGCTATATATGAGTGTATGTTATACAGAATCCTTTGTCCATT
>NC_091560.1:31661120-31668620 GCF_042767895.1 Penaeus vannamei
TCTCTCTCTCTCTCTCTCTCTCTCTCTCTCTCTCCGTCCCCCGTCTCTCCCCTCCCCTCTCTCTGTCTCTCTGTCTCTCTGTCTCTGTCTCTGTCTCTGTCTCTGTTTCTTTTGTCTCTGTCTCTTCTTTTCTTCTTTCTCTGTCTCTGTCTCTGTCTCTTCTTCTGTCTTCTGTCTCTTCTCTTCTCTCTTCTCTCTTCTCTTCCTCTCTCTCTGTCTCTGTCTCTCTCTTTCTCTCTCTCTCTCTCTCTCTCTCTCTCTCTCTCTCTTTCTCTCTCTCTCTCTTTCTCTCTCTCTCTCTCTCTCTCTCTCTCTCTCTCTCTCTCTCTCTCTCTCTCTCTCTCTCTCTCTCTCTCTCTCTCTCTCTCTCTCTCTTTTCCTGCCCTGCCCTCGCCTTTTCCTCTCTCTCTCTCTCTCTCTCTCTCTCTCTCTCTCTCTCTCTCTCTCTCTCTCTCTCTCTCTCTCTCTCTCTCCTCTGTCTCCCCCTCCCTCTTCCTTTCTCTCTCTCTCTCCCTCCCTCCCACTCTTTCTCTCCCTGTTCCTTCCTCTCTCGCTCTCTCTTTCCCTCCTTCTTTCTCTCTTTCTTCCTTTCTCTCCCTCTCTCTCCCTTCCTCCCTCCCTCCCTCCCTCTCTCTCTCTCTCTCTCTCTCTCTCTCTCTCTCTCTCTCTCTCTCTCTCTCTCTCTCTCTCTCTCTCTCTCTCTCTCTCTCACACACACACACACACACACACACACACACACACACACACACACACAGACAAACGCGCTCACATACAATGTCTCCAATACAGAAACGCACGCACATGTGCATCCAATTTCTCACACACAGGCATACTCTCTTTCTCTCTCTTCCTCCCTCTCCCTCTCTCCCCATCTTCCTCCTTCCCTACATCTTCCCTACAAACATGCTCTCTCTCTTTCTCAGTCTCTCTCTCTGAGTCATAATGATTATTTTGTAAAGTTAAATCATAATGGGAAAAGTGCTACATGCTTGTGAACTTTAGATATTATAGAAGTTATATGATGGATATATCCAACCCTAAATCCTGAGGACACTGAATGTATTTGGACTTTTGATGTTTGATCTCAGTTGAGCATGGCCTCAAAGACGGGAACAGTTTTACTACTTTTTTCTCACACTCTCTCTCATGTTTTTCTTTCGCTATAAGTTGGAGGTAGGGAGTTTGGAAGAGGTATTGATGCTTCTTGCACGGCTATGGAATTACAATCTGTAGGAGTTAACAGTGGAGTGAAAGTAGTCTAATTATTTTCCAATTGAGTTGTAATCCATATTTTAGGGCAGTGAATGACATTTATATTATGTATTTATTTTTTTACAGAACAAAATGAATGTAGAGGAACTGGAGTGTCATCTTGTGGAGTTGCGTGCCAACGGCCTGAATTCAAGAGGAACTTTGCGAAGACTGCTCCTCATGAATGTTTCAAATAACAATACTCAACGTGTTTTTGCACTCATTAAGGTAGTACTGTGAGTTATACTCTGAGTTGTGTACATAAAGATTAATTATTGTTTTTTATGTGCGATGAATCACTGATAAGTCAGCGCCAGATGCATATTGATATTTCTTCATGATGATTTTATCCTAGATTTCTGGAATAGGAGTAAGATTTAGGATTGGAGAAAAGCAGAAAGTCAATAGTCTTCAACTTTACGATGAAAGTTGTTGATTTTTGTTGTTGTTTTCTCATGAATTGTACATTTATTAAAAAAAAAAGAGGATTGTAGTCAGTGTGGAACCACCCCAAGTGAATAGAGAAAACACTCTCCATAAAGTGTTAAGAGATTTGACACAAGGCAGATTTTTTCTTCTTCTTCAAGGAAGCAGAAGCAGATGAATTGAGTCTCAGTGGTGGCATGATGTCCAGTATCATGACTACTTTTCCTGACAGTGGTAATGCAGACAGTGCTTTGGCTGTGTATAATGAACTGCAAACAAAATACCCCTCGTTTAACGTGGACGCTTATAAGGTTATTGATCTGTGCACACTCTTAGTGAAAAAGAAGAGAACAGAAGGTATGTGATTGTGTAGTTGTGTGGTTATTAGTTTATGTGCTGATATTGATGATTCATAAATATCATTAAATTTTACCGGCTCTGGTTGCCACTCACTAATCCAGCAAACTTGGGATCTGGACAGTTGCTGGAGTAGTGGATCTTTCTTATCTATGAAATGTAGGGTAAAAATGACAACATAATGTCTATATTGCACTATGCTATTGATACCACTATATTTTCCAGTGGTATAAATCTGTCTGACTCTAAGTATTGATAGCCAACCGTTTAATGTTTTGCTCTTATTTGATTTATGTGCTAGTCTCTTAGGAGGGATTATTAAGGGTAGAATGTAAATGAAGCAAGATAATATAGGATCCAAGAAGCCATCAGGCAAACTCTTAACTGCCAGATACTAGATTAGTGAAGTTCATCCACCACTATAATTTTTTGTTGGCTTCATCTTTGTTCATAAATGCATTAATATGAAACTCTTGCATTTTCTATATAGATAGTGTACAATATAAAGACAACTCTTAATGTTACCCAACATTGATTTCAGATGCAGTTGATATCCTGAATAAATATCGAGAAGACTCTTCAAAACCACATGCTAAAAAGGCTATCAAAAGAAATTGCTGGAATCTTTTAACGGCAGCAGCAGAAAATCAGGATCATAAATTAAACAAAAAAGATATTTGATATTCTTCAGACAAATAATGTAATAGATATAGATACAGTTATAGCAGGACCACTGATAAAAGCAAGACTTAATAGGTAAGTAGAGTAAGTGGTAATCCTCTGCAAGTTAATGATGAAACATGTCTGAACTACAATGAATGAAATCCCTCTTATAGGCTTAATTAGGCCTAGTACTATCTTTATTATATTGAAATATGACTCGGTAGTATCTCTGCTAGAAAGCCAAGCACACATTATATATGCAAGGTTGACCAATAGTCCTAAAACATAATGCCATGGACCCTGTGGAAGTTAGTCTTTACTCTACATCTTCAATCAAATGATAAAAAAATATTCTTGAAGTAAATGTAAAAATTAAAAAAAGAGTGTGGTTTTATTATTATCTTTTTAATGGACAAAGGATTCTGTATAACATACACTCATATATAGCATCATAAAATACAGTGGTCTTTAGAGAAATTTCTATTTTTTCTTCCTAGCTCATGCCCCCTGGAAATCATTTTTATCCCAAACTTTAGGCAACAATAATGGCAAAAGAAAAGGATGGTGCATATACAAAATTTTAGATGTATAGGAAAATAATGAGAGTAAAAATCTATTAGAATTCATTTGATAGCTCTTTCAGTTCCACATTGCAAAATTGTTATGCACTCATTATTATTAAGCAAATTTTCATGAATGTGTAGATGTTATTTTTTTGTCTTTATATATCTTTTTCTTTTCTTTTTTTCTTTCTTTGTTTCTTTTTATATCAGAGTTTTTGCCACACAATTTAATTCCATGTTTAAGTCACATTGTTTGATATTTTTTATTTATATTTTATGCTAGAGAAAGAGAAGTTAGAATATGTTTGTCTTTGCCATCATGCAGTGGAATGTCAGTGGCATATAAAACAAACAGAGAGAGACCACATGCAATTAATGGTAGTTTAGTTTGTTCATTATTGAAGATATTATCTTTTTTATCCCATCTTTCTTTGTTTTATCCTCTTGTGTAATTACATCCAGATTTTAAGCAGAGAAATATGTATATATATTTTTATTATTGTTTTTGTTGGTTTCTATTCCCATGTGAACCATTATTATCTGATGTGTTAATTCAGATTAATTCATATAGTATGACATAATTTTGTCATGTATGTTAGCAATACAAAGAGTAAATTGGTCTTACAGCCCAGTGTTCATTGAATTTCAGTGGTGATTTGCAGGGGCAGTCAAAGGGCTGAATCAGTCTTTAAACAGTACAAGTGTTTAGTGAGGATTGAAATTCTCGTCAGTTGATTCTCCATTCAAAGCAAGGTGGTACAAGGAGTGATTTTTAGTATTATCTTTAAATAGGATGGTGCGGGTTTTTGATGCAAATATTTTCCTTTTTCTTCTTTTCTTCACCCTCCCAAAACCTAGCTCGTTGTTGTTGTGGGAGGGCTTAGGAGGCGGGGCTGAGCCCCAATGTAGGGATTCCCCTACCTTGGGCCTCGCCCTCCTCAATTAATTTTGCTTGGTCCTTTCTTCTCTTTTCCTCTTCTATCTTCTTCTCCCTTCTTCATCCCATTCCTTAGAACAATTAACCATTTTGAAAAACCCATTCAGGTTATTATAACTCCTGGAAAATACCTTTTCCTCATCCCCAATATTCTCCTATTCATCCCCTACTACGACCCTCTTCAATGTAAACCCCCTCTTCCCTTATTACTACTCTTCATCCTTATTTCCCCCCCCAGAATTACTCCACTCCCACCATCCCATCTTCATCTTGCCGTCGTCCTTCTACTATCTCTATCTCTGCAAACCTTCTGGGTACCTTTTGGCCCAGCCAAGTGGGATCATTCTTTGTGATTCCCCCCAGCTTCCTTTTCTGAGAATACCCTTCTCTTTCAGCAGTGCCTCCAGAAACAAGTAGGCAAGGTTACCTTTCCAGTCGCTCTGATCGTTGCCTTGTCGCGGTTACATCTGAAGCTCAAGCTCACTATCTCCCTAACGACCTTACTGGCAAACCCATTCCTGCTGAACCTCACCCAACTCTTAATACTTGTACTGGAATTGTTTCTATTCCCCCAAATGCTTGTCCCATGTTTAAAAAGGACTGGTCAGACTGTAGCAGTACAGTGTTACACCTTCCTCCTGGGGAACATAAATCTCATGTCAATTTGCCAAGATTAGCTTATAGACAAGACCTCTCCCATGGGTTTTTTGGAGGACTGTCTTATCATGTCCAAATATCAACCCCTTCTTCGCAATGTCAGAAATGTTGGCGTTTTGGCCACCAAACCAAACATTTCGCTCCACAGCCCAATGCCCTTTATATGCCCAACCTGGTCATGCCCGTTCAAATTGCCCTGCTCAGTCACGCATGTCCAATTGTGGAGACTCCCATAATGTGTTTTATAGGAGCTGCCCTGCCTATAAGTTTGAATATGAGGTGCAGTCTTCAGATTTAAACTAGGCCTCGCTCACGAGAGGCCAGACAGGAACCGGGACGAGTTTTCTCTCTCAGCTTATTCCAAAACAGTCCCTCGCTCTGCTCCCCACCATCTACACAAGATATTTTTGCTTCCCCCAGGTATCTTTTCCCAATCCCAAAACCTATGTCCTATTTCTCTCCCCTATCCAATAAATCCATTTTCCATCCTAAATCCAGTTACTCCAATCTCTACCACTTTCCGGATACCTACTCCTCCTTTTTGTTGTTGTACCAGACAGCCTAAACGTTCCCTCCACACTCTCCTACTACCTCTCTCCTACACCTTCCTCTTCATCTGATCCTCAGATATCCATCTCCTCTTTCCCCCTTATAAAGAATTTTTGTTTTTCAGTCCTCTATACCAAATTCCCCTTCAAAACCCTTGAAGACATCTGAAACTTCTAAAGATAAAGGGAACACTCTCCCCTTATCCACCCCAGTCCCTCTTTCCTACTCCTTACATTTAAAGTATTTGCAGATATTCATCCTCCTTCCCAAGTTCCCTCCACCCCCTTCTTCCTACACCCTCCAAACATCCCCACCCTCTCACCACTTGAATACTCACACCCATCCTCTCTATCACAAGTGTCCTTCTCCAGACCCCTCCTCTCCAAACATTATTCCTCATCTTCACCACCTTCCCCAGTCTCTCTTTTCAACCCTGGAATCTTCTCCCCTAGTTCTCCAACAGCCACCTCTGTTTTCCTTGATCAGTGTTCCTACTCCTTCCCTAGTCACAGATACAAATTCACTCCTTGCTCTGCCCCTTATTTCCCCCAACCCTTTCCCTTGATGCCTTTCCTCTCAACCACCCAAAACCCCCATACCACCTAAACTGAACCTCCCCCAAACCCCATCCTTCCCTATTTCTCTCCCACTCCCTCCTGGATATACAGTGAATCTCTTTTATCACAATATCCTTCCCTAGCCCCCCACTGTCCCTATGAACCCCCAGACATTACTCCTTACCTATTCCTTGATCTTTTGTGTCAACCCCAGATACCTAATCCCCTACCCAAACAACCATATATAACATTATCACCTATTATCCCTATTCCTTCCCCAGTCCAGATACAATACAATTCATTTAATCGATATACCTCCTTAATTTTTCCCATTTATTAATCCTCTCTACTTCATTTCTTCCCTCCTTTCCCCTTTTCATTCCTACCCTGTAACACCCCAATCTTTGATATTTAACCCTCCCCCTCCCCAGATTTTTCTCTTCTCTTAACATATCTATTCTTTGTTGAACATTTTCCTATACATTCTCCAGTGACTAAATATAATTCTCAATCGCCTCCTTCCCTTTAACAACTCCTGCTCAATACTTGCTCCCTACCCCTCCTTTTCACTACCATATTATCCTATAACATTCTTAAAATTTGACATCTAACACATTTTATTAATCTTTAACTCTCCTTTCCCTTTCCAGCAATACTTTAAAGTGCTATATTACCTCAGATGTCTGCACATTTATTTTTAAACATTAAACATTCTCTTTCTTCAATAGAAAAAAAAGAAAAAGTCTTTCTTGGTCTGGTTATATCTTGGGTTGTTTTATTTGCTAGATCAGTTTCGTGATCTAGATGCTAAATGGATAACCCTGAGGCATTTTGGTCAAAGTATATTTTATATATCATTAATGAATTTTGAAAGGAATGCCTAATTCTTAAAAATCCTGAGACCACTTTTTTTACCTAAAATAGAAGGAATATCTTCCCAATACAAAGAGTATTTAACCGTTTCAGATATATCTTATATGGCATATATCATTGCCCATGACGTTTGTTTAAAAGGGGGCGAGGTTGTTAATTAAATTTTAAAAATTTGGAAAAAAAGTAATTCCTCTCATAGCATCATCATCATCATCCCGATGACAAGGGCAATAGCCATACCCCTTCATTTCCATCTCTTTGGGTCCCTCATGGCGAACTAAGGCAGGGACTCAGTCCACCCCCACTCCTCTTATAGCATGTAAATATAGATTAAAATCATAGTGTTCCATGTAAAAGACAGCACAAAATCATCTATTAATTCCACAGTGTCACCATTTAACTAAATTCTCAACTCCCATGCTTAGCTAAAGGGGAACATGAGAAACTTCTAAAAAGTTCATGTTGGACATAATTGTCTTATCAAGGGGTTCTCTTCAAGCTCCCACGACCCTGTTTGCTTGTTTGGAAGCTGGACAACCTCAAATGCTAAGAAAGTGCTACAGGTATCTAAATCAATTTGAATAAGGAAGGAAGTAAAAGAAATTTGTAATATAGGTATCAATCATTATGGAGGGTTGTTTATGATTTGCTAGTTATACTTACT
>NC_091560.1:31686974-31694474 GCF_042767895.1 Penaeus vannamei
AGCAGAGGCCGTGACCCGAGATCTGCGTCAGCGTCCCTGGCGGGGTCTCAGTGCAACCAGGGCGACACTTCTTTCAGTTCGAGACACTCGCGGGAGGCGCCTCTTCTGCCTCAGCCTGCTGCTGTCTCTTATGTTAGTTTTTTTCGCTCATTGGAAGCTTCGAAAAGCCTCACCTCTTCCTCTATGTCGAGGTCTCCAGATAGAGATATTTCGTACGTTCCGTCGTGGTAAAACTGTATCAACGCCCCGAGGAAGAGAAGAAGGAGGGAAGAAGGAATCGACAGTAGGATGGACAAATGGAAATAAGAAGAAGAAGATGCGAGACAGAGAGAGAGGAAGGAGGGACGAAGGGAGCAAGGGTAGGAGGGATGGATGGAAAAAAAGAAAGAGGGGACATGAAAGAGGGAGGGAGGAAGGAGAGAAGGAAGCCTCACCTCTTCCTCAATGTCGAGGTCTCCAGATAGAGATATTTCGTACGTTCCGTCGTGGTAAAACTGTATCAACGCCCCGAGGAAGAGAAGAAGGAGGGAAGAAGGACTCGACAGTAGGATGGACAAATGGAAATAAGAAGAAGAAGATGCGAGACAGAGAGAGAGGAAGGAGGGACGAAGGGAGCAAGGGTAGGAGGGATGGATGGAAAAAAAAGAAAGAGAGGACACGAGAGAGGGAGGGAGCAAGGAGGAAAGAAAGAAGCGAGGAAGGAGGGATTGATGGAAAAAGAAAGAGAGGACATGGAAGAGGGAGGGAGGGAGGAGGAAAGAAAGAAGTGAGGAAGGAGGGATGGATGGAAAAAAAGAAAGAGAGGACGAGAGAGAGGGAGGGTGGAAAGAGGGAAGAAGGAAGCGAGGAAGGAGGGATGGATGGAAAAAGAAAGAGAGGACGAGAGAGAGGGAGGGAGGAAGGAGGGAAGAAGGAAGCGAGGAAGGAGGGATGGATGGAAAAAGAAAGAGAGGATGAGAGAGAGGGAGGGAGGAAGGAGGGAAGAAGGAAGCGAGGAAGGAGGGATGGATGGAAAAAGAAAGAGAGGACGAGAGAGAGGGAGGGAGGAAGGAGGGAAGAAGGAAGCGAGGAAGGAGGGATGGATGGAAAAAAGAAAGAGAGGACACGAGAGAGGGAAGAAGGAAGGAGGGAAGAAGGAAGCGAGGAAGGAGGTATGGATGGAAAAAAAGAAAGAGAGGACACGAGAGAGGGAGGGAGGAAGGAGGGAAGAAGGAAGCGAGGAAGGAGGGATGGATGGAAAAAGAAAGAGAGGACGAGAGAGAGAGAGGGAGGAAGGAGGGAAGAAGGAAGCGAGGAAGGAGGGATGGATGGAAAAAGAAAGAGAGGACGAGAGAGAGGGAGGGAGGAAGGAGGGAAGAAGGAAGCGAGGAAGGAGGGATGGATGGAAAAAGAAAGAGAGGACGAGAGAGAGAGAGGGAGGAAGGAGGGAAGAAGGAAGCGAGGAAGGAGGGATGGATGGAAAAAGAAAGAGAGGACACGAGAGAGGATGGGAGAAAGGAGGGAAGAAGGAAGCGAGGAAGGAGGGATGGATGGAAAAAGAAAGAGAGGACGAGAGAGAGGGAGGGAGGAAGGAGGGAAGAAGGAAGCGAGGAAGGAGGGATGGATGGAAAAAGAAAGAGAGGACGAGAGAGAGGGAGGGAGGAAGGAGGGAAGAAGGAAGCGAGGAAGGAGGGATGGATGGAAAAAGAAAGAGAGGATGAGAGAGAGGGAGGGAGGAAGGAGGGAAGAAGGAAGCGAGGAAGGAGGGATGGATGGAAAAAGAAAGAGAGGACGCGAGAGGGAGGGAGGAAGGAGGGAAGAAGGAAGCGAGGAAGGAGGGATGGATGGAAAAAAGAAAGAGAGGATACGAGAGAGGGAGGAAGGAAGGAGGGAAGAAGGGAGCGAAGAAGGAGGGATGGATGGAAAAAGAAAGAGAGGACGAGAGAGAGGGAGGGAGGAAGGAGGGAAGAAGGAAGCGAGGAAGGAGGGATGGATGGAAAAAGAAAGAGAGGACGAGAGAGAGGGAGGGAGGAAGGAGGGAAGAAGGAAGCGAGGAAGGAGGGATGGATGGAAAAAGAAAGAGAGGACGCGAGAGAGGGAGGGAGGAAGGAGGGAAGAAGGAAGCGAGAAAGGAGGGATGGATGGAAAAAGAAAGAGAGGACGAGAGAGAGGGAGGGAGGAAGGAGGGAAAAAGGAAGCAAGGAAGGAGGGGTGTATGGAAAAAAAAGAGAGGACACGAGTGAGGGAGGGAGGAAGGAGGGAAGAAGGAAGCGAGGAAGGAGGGATTGATGGAAAAAGAAAGAGAGGACGAGAGAGAGAGAGAGAGGAAGGAAGGAGGGAAGACGGAGGCAAGGAAGGAGGGATGGATGGAAAAAGAAAGAGAGGACGAGAGAGAGGGAGGGAGGAAGGAGATAAGAAGGAAGCGAGGAAGGAGGGATGGATTGAAAAAGAAAGAGAGGACATGGAAGAGGGAGGGAGGAAGGAGGGAAGAAGGAAGCGAGGAAGAAGGGATGGATGGAAAAAGAAAGAGAGGACGCGAGAGAGGGAGGGAGGAAGGATTGAAGAAGGAAGCGAGGAAGGAGGGATGGATGGAAAAAGAAAGAGAGGACGCGAGAGAGGGAGGGAGGAAGGAGGGATGGATGGAAAAGAAAGAGAGGACGAGAGAGAGGGAGGGAGGAAAGAGGGAAAAAGGAAGCGAGGAAGGAGGGAAGGAAGGAAAAGAAAGAGAGGACGAGAGAGAGGGAGGGAGGAAGGAGGGAAGAAGGAAGCGAGGAATGAGGGATGGATGGAAAAAAAGAAAGAGAGGACGCGAGAGAGGGAGGGAGGAAGGAGGGAAGAAGGAAGCGAGGAAGGAGGGATGGATGAAAAAAGAAAGAGAGGACGCGAGAGAGGGAGGGAGGAAGGAGGGAAGAAGGAAGCGAGGAAGGAGGGATGGATGAAAAAAGAAAGAGAGGACGCGAGAGAGGGAGGGAGGAAGGAGGGAAGAAGGAAGCGAGGAAGGAGGGATGGATGGAAAAAGAAAGAGAGGACGCGAGAGAGGGAGGGAGGAAGGAGGGAAGAAGGAAGCGAGGAAGGAGGGATGGATGGAAAAAGAAAGAGAGGACGAGAGAGAGGGAGGGAGGAAGGAGGGAAGAAGGAAGCGAGGAAGGAGGGATGGATGGAAAAAGAAAGAGAGGACGCGAGAGAGGGAGGGAGGAAGGAGGGAAGAAGGAAGCGAGGAAGGAGGGATGGATGGAAAAAGAAAGAGAGGACGCGAGAGAGGGAGGGAGGAAGGAGGGAAGAAGGAAGCGAGGAAGGAGGGATGGATGGAAAAAGAAAGAGAGGACGCGAGAGAGGGAGGGAGGAAGGAGGGAAGAAGGAAGCGAGGAAGGAGGGATGGATGGAGAAAGAAAGAGAGGACGTGAGAGAGGGAAGGAGGAAGGAGGGAAGAAGGAAGCGAGGAAGGAGGGATGAATAGAAAAGAAAGAGAGGACACGAGAGAGGGAGGAAGGAATGAGGGAAGAAAGAAGCGAGGAAGGAGGGATAGATGGAAAAAGAAAGAGAGGACGTGAGAGAGGGAGGGAGGAAGGGAAGAAGGAAGCGAGGAAGGAGGGATAGATGGAGAAAGAAAGAGAGGACGTGAGAGAGGGAAGGAGGAAGGAGGGAATAAGGAAGCGAGGAAGGAGGGATGAATGAAAAAGAAAGAGAGGACGAGAGAGAGGGAGGGAGGAAGGAGGGAAGAAGGAAGCGAGGAAGGAGGGATGGATGGAAAAAGAAAGAGAGGACGAGAGAGAGGGAGGGAGGAAGGAGGGAAGAAGGAAGCGAGGAAGGAGGGATGGATGGAAAAAGAAAGAGAGGACGAGAGAGAGGGAGGGAGGAAGGAGGGAAGAAGGAAGCGAGGAAGGAGGGATGGATGGAAAAAGAAAGAGAGGACGCGAGAGAGGGAGGGAGGAAGGAGGGAAGAAGGAAGCGAGGAAGGAGGGATGGATGGAAAAAGAAAGAGAGGACGCGAGAGAGGGAGGGAGGAAGGAGGGAAGAAGGAAGCGAGGAAGGAGGGATGGATGGAAAAAGAAAGAGAGGACGAGAGAGAGGGAGGGAGGAAGGAGGGAAGAAGGAAGCGAGGAAGGAGGGATGGATGGAAAAAGAAAGAGAGGACGAGAGAGAGGGAGGGAGGAAGGAGGGAAGAAGGAAGCGGGGATGGACGGAAAAAGAAAGAGAGGAGGAGAGAGAGGGAGGGAGGAAGGAGGGAAGAAGGAAGCGAGGAAGGAGGGATGGATGGAAAAAGAAAGAGAGGAAGCGAGAGAGGGAGGGAGGAAGGAGGGAAGAAGGAAGCGAGGAAGGAGGGATGGATGGAAAAAGAAAGAGAGGACGCGAGAGAAGGAGGGAGGAAGGAGGGACGTAGGAAGCGAGGACGGAGGGATGGATGGAAAAAGAAAGAGAGGAAGAGAGAGAGGAAGGGAGGAAGGAGGGAAGAAGGAAGCGAGGAAGGAGGGATGGATGGAAAAAGAAAGAGAGGACACGAGAGAGGGAGGGAGGAAGGAGGGAAGGAGGCGAGGAAGTAGGGATGGATGGAAAAAGAAAGAGTGGACGAGAGAGGGAGGGTGGAAGGAGGGAAGCAGGAAGAAAGGAAGGAGGGATGGATGGAGAAAGTGAGGGAGGGTGGAAGGAGGAAGATGGAAGCGAGAGAAGGAAGGATTTATGGGAAAAGAAAGAGAGGCCGAGAGAGAGGGAGGGAGGAAGGAGGGAAGAAGGAAGAGAGGGAAGGAGGGATGGATGGAAAAAGAAAGAGAGGACGAGAGAGAGGGAGGGAGGAAGGAGGGAAGAAGGAAGCGACGGAAGGAGGGATGGATGGAAAAAAGAAAGAGAGGACGAGAGAGAGAGAGAGAGGAAGGAAGGAGGGAAGAAGGAAGCGTGGAAGGAGGGATGGATGGAAAAAAGAAAGAGAGGACGAGAGAGAGAGAGAGAGGGAGGAAAGAGGGAAGAAGGAAGAAATGAAGGAGGGATGGATGGAAAAGAACGAGAGGACGAGAGAGAGGGAGGGAGGAAGGAGGGAAGAAGGAAGCAAGGAAGGAGGGATGGATGGAAAAAGAAAGAGAGGACGCGAGAGAGGGAGGGAGGAAGGAGGGAAGAAGGAAGCGAGGAAGGAGGGATGGATGGAAAAAGAAAGAGAGGACGAGAGAGGGAGGGTGGAAGGAGGGAAGAAGGAAGCGAAGGAAGGAGGGATGGATGGAAAAAAAGAAAGAGAGGATGAGAGAGAGAGAGAGAGGGAGGAAAGAGGGAAGAAGGATGCGAGGAAGGAGGGATGGATGAAAAAAGAAAGAGAGGACGCGAGAGAGGGAGAGAGGAAGGAGAGAAGAAGGAAGCGAGGAAGGAGCCATGAAGGAAAAAAGAAAGAGAGAACGCGAAAGAGGGAGGGAGGAAGGAGGGAAGAAGGGAGCGAGGAAGGAGGGATGGATGGAAAAAGAAAGAGAGGACGCGAGAGAGGGAGGGAGGAAGGAGGGAAGAAGGAAGCGAGGAAGGAGGGATGGATGGAAAAAGAAAGAGAGGACGCGAGAGAGGGAGGGAAGAAGGAAGCGTGGAAGGAGGGATGGATGGAAAAAGAAAGAGAGGACGAGAGAGAGGGAGGGAGGAAGGAGGGAAGAAGGAAGCGAGGAAGGAGGGATGGATGGAAAAAGAAAGAGAGGACGAGAGAGAGGGAGGGAGGAAGGAGGGAAGAAGGAAGCGAGGAAGGAGGGATGGATGGAAAAAGAAAGAGGACACGAGAGAGGGAGGGAGGAAGGAGGGAAAAAGGAAGCAAGGAAGGAGGGATGGATGGAAAAAAAAGAGAGGACACGAGTGAGGGAGGGAGGAAGGAGGGAAGAAGGAAGCGAGGAAGGAGGGAAGAAGGAAGCGAGGAAGGAGGGAAGAAGGAAGCGAGGAAGGAGGGATGGATGGAAAAAGAAAGAGATGACGCGAGAGAGGGAGGGAGGAGGGAGGGAAGAAGGAAGTTAGGAAGGAGGGATGGAAGGAAAAAAGAAAGAGATGACGCGAGAGAGGGAGGGAGGAAGGAGGGAAGAAGGAAGCAAGGAAGGAGGGATAGATGGAAAAAAGAAAGAGAGGACGAGAGAGAGAGAGAGAGGAAGGAAGGAGGGATGAAGGAAGCAAGGAATGAGGGATGGATTGAAAAAGAAAGAGAGGACGAGAGAGGGGGAGGGAGGAAGGAGGGAAGATGAAAGTTAGGAAGGAGGGATTAAAGGAAAAAGAAAGAGAGGACGAGAGAGAGGGAGAGAGGAAGGAGGGAAGAAGGAAGCGAGGAAGGAGGGATGGATGGAAACAGAAAGAGAGGACGAAAGAGAGGGAGGGAGGAAGGAGGGAAGAAGGAAGTGAAGAAGGAGGGATGGATGGAAAAAGGAAGAGAGGACGCGATAGAGGGAGGGAGGAAGGAGGGAAGAAGGAAGCGAGGAAGGAGGGATGGATGGAAAAAGAAAGAGAGGACGCGAGAGAGGGAGGGAGGAAGGAGGGAAGAAGGAAGCAAGGAAGGAGGGATGGATGGAAAAAGAAAGAGAGGACGAGAGAGAGGGAGGGAGGAAGGAAGGAAGAAGGAAGCAATGAAGGAGGGATGGATGGAAAAAGAAAGAGAGAACGAGACAGAAGGAGGGAGGAAGGAGGGAAGAAGGAAGCGAGGAAGGAGGGATGGAAGGAAAAAAGAAAGAGAGGACGATAGAGAGGGAGGGAGGAAAGAGGGAAGAAGGAAGGGAAGAAGGAGGGATGTATGGAAAAAGAAGGAGAGGACGAGAGAGAGGGAGGGAGGAAGGAGGGAAGAAGGAAGTGAGGAAGGAGGGATGGAAGGAAAAAAGAAAGAGAGGACGAGAGAAAGGAAGGAGGGAAGAAGGAAGCGAGGAAGGAGGAGTGGATGGAAAAAGAAAGAGAGGACGAGAGAGAGGGAGGGAGGAAGAAGGGAAGAAGGAAGTGAGGAAGGAGGGATGGATGGAAAAAGAAAGAGAGGACGCGAGAGAGGGAGGGAGGAAAGAAGGAAGAAGGAAGCGAGGATGGAGGGATGGATGGAAAAAGAAAGAGAGGAAGCGGGAGAGGGAGGGAGGAAGGAGGGAAGAAGGAAGCGAGGAAGGAGGGATGGAAGGGAAAAAGAAAGAGAGGACGAGAGAGAGGGAGAGAGGAAGGAGGGAAGAAGGAAGCGAGGAAGGAGGGATGGATGGAAAAAGAAAGAGAGGACGCGAGAGGGAGGGAGGAAGGAAGCGAGGAAGGAGGGGTGGATGGAAAAAGAAAGAGAGGACGCGAGAGGGGGAGGGAGGAAGGAGAGAAGAAGGAAGCGAGGAAGGAGGGATGGATGGAAAAAGAAAGAGAGGACGCGAGAGGGAGGGAGGAAGGAAGGAGGGAAGAAGGAAGTTAGGAAGTAGGGATGGAAGGAAAAAAGAAAGAGAGGACGAGAGAGAGGGAGAGAGGAAGGAGGGAAGAAGGAAGCGAGGAAGGAGGGAAGAAGGAATAAAAAGTAAAAACAAATAAAAAGTAAAAGAAATAAACAAGGATAAAACTAAACCAAAAAGT
>NC_091560.1:31704474-31709474 GCF_042767895.1 Penaeus vannamei
ATATATGCCATATATATACATATATATGCCATATATATACATATATATGCCATATATATACATATATATGCCATATATATACATATATATGCCATATATATACATATATATGCCATATATATACATATATATGCCATATATATACATATATATGCCATATATATACATATATATGCCATATATATACATATATATGCCATATATATACATATATATGCCATATATATACATATATATGCCATATATATATACATATGTATGCCATATATATATACATATGTATGCTATATATATATATATATATATATATATATATATATATATATACATATATATATACATATATATGCCATATATATACATATATATGCCATATATATACATATATATGCCATATATATATATACATATATATGCCATATATATATATACATATATATGCCTTATATATATACATATATATGCCATATATATATACATATATATGCCATATATATATACATATATATGCCATATATATATACATATATATGCCATATATATATACATATGTATGCCATATATATATATATATATATATATATATATATATATATATATATATATATATATATATATATATATATATATATATACATATATATGCCATATATATACATATATATGCCATATATATATACATATATATGCCATATATATATACATATATATGCCATATATATACATATATATGCCATATATATATACATATATATGCCATATATATATACATATATATGCCATATATATATACATATATATGCCATATATATACATATATATGCCATATATGCCATATATATACATATATATGCCATATCTATATACATATATATGCCATATATATACATATATATATGTATATATATACATATTTATATGCATATATGTCTACACCTGCTTTGTCAAATTGGAGCAGGACTACGGCCCGTACTTTTAAAACCTTTCGCCAGTGCTGGCGAACCTCTGAGTGAGGGAGGCCTTGCTTTTAAACCCAACGTTCGCCAGGGCGGGCGGAGGGATCGCCAGGCGCTAACATCTTGCATTCCTGCTAAATCTAGCGCAAATTTATTTACATCTGCAGTACACATAGCATAACCTAAACTTAATTATTAACCTCGAGAGAACACGAAAATGTTGCTTCCGCAATGGTCTCACTTTATACTATAACAAAGGAGTTAAAATTTAACTTTATGCTATAACAAAGAAGTTGAAAATATACTCTACACTATAACAAAATTAACTTTATACTTCATGCTATACTACACTTTATAATATAACAAAGTTAACTTTAAGGCCCGTACTTTTAAAACCTTTTGCTAATTCTGGCGAAAGGTTTCGCCGGGGGATCGGGAATTTCGTACCATTAAAAGTTCGCCAGGGCTGGCGAACGATCGTATTGGAACAGCCTGGCGATGCAAAGTCGCGAGAGCCCTCCCCTTTCCCGTGTTTAAATTCCATTTTCTTGCTTTCAAATTATGAATTAGTAACATATTCATGTATGATATGATATAGGAATCACATTGTAATTCTAAAATATCTTAAAATCATAAATTATTACGAAATAACGTATATACATTTAGGTTGTTGTTTTGGTTGTAAGGATAATTTTCCTTTCACAAATATTACCAAAAGTGTTTTGATGATGGCATGTTTACTAAGGGCTATAGAAATATAGCTGTAGTGCTCCACCGCCCTATTATGAGGCGTGTCTATCCTAACCTAACCCTTGTATCCCAACAGTTAACTATTTTATATCGGTTAGGTATGGTTAAATTATTAATTTTTAACTCCTTTGTATAAGGTGAGGCTATTACGGATATAACATTATCGTCTTCTCCCTAGGTTAATAATTAACCTTAGATTATGTTAGGTAAGGTAATAAATGACATGATATAAGTAAGGTAAGGTAAGGTAATATAATATAAAAAAATCCCTGCTATGTGCCAACAATATATATTTACTTATATATATATATATATATATATATATATATATATATATATATATATATATATATATATATATATATATATATATATATATATATATATGTTTATATAACATACTGCAGATGTAACAAATTTGTGTTTCCAGCGTTTTTTTCATTCGCCGAAGCGCTAGATTTAGCAGAAATCCAAGATGTTAGCGCCTGGCGATCCCTTTCGTTCGCCAGGCCTGGCGAACACCTGCCTTAGTTTAAAAGTAAGGCCTCCCTCACTCAGATGTTCGCCTGGCGAAGCTTCGCCAGGCGAAAGCTAGCACTGGCGAAAGGTTTTAAAAGTACTTTATACTATACTATATCAACTTTATACTTTTATGCAAAAAATAACTTTATACTTTAACAAAAGAGTTTAAAAATTACTATTTTACTATTCCTAACTGATATAAGACATTGAACTATAAGCCTACAAGGGTATCATTAGACACGCCTCATTATAGGGCGGTGGAGCACTACAACTGTTTCTACAGCCAAAAGTAAACATGCCAACATCAAATCACTTTTGGTAACATTTGTGAAAAGAACATTATCCCTACAACCAAAATAACAACCTAAATCTAAATAAGTCATCTCGGGGTTGGGGGGTAGGGGTAGGGGGGTAGGAATACAGCTGATGTCTTGAGCTCTGGACTGGAACATCGAAGGTCTTGAAAAAACTACGTATATACGTTTTTTCATAATAATAAATATAAGATATTTTAGAATTTCAATGTGATTCCTACATCATATCATATACAAATATGTTACTAATTCATAATTCGAAAGCAATAAAATGGTATTCAAACAGCTCTCGCGCCTTTGCTTCGCCAGGCTGTTTCAATACGATCGTTCGCCAGCCTTGGCGAACGTTCGCCAGGCATGATCTTAATAGTACGAAATCCACGATCGCCCGGCGAAACCTTTCGCCAGCACTGGCGAAAGGTTTTAAAAGTACGGGCCTAAGGCAGGCCGCCGAGAGAGATGCCAATTAGTCAATTTCCTTCTTCTCCACATGCAAACACCTTCCTTAAAAGGCGTTTTAAGCAGGGGAGCGCTCGGGCAAGAATTATTACCGATAGGCGATATCAAAACAAATGAACATCCCTGCACTAAAATATAGGCCTACTGCGTACTAGTCAGAATCCTTCGAATGCGGGCGTTGGGAAAGAACTCCGCTTAATATCTTATCAAAGAAATCATTTTTTTACGGTATCTGATTGTGTAATTTCCATAAAGTCATATTCAGAGAAATTGAAATTGAATAAAAACGAAAGGATAGTGGAAATTATGGGAATGAATAGTTTTTTGCTTATAAATTATGAATCATTATAATACGAACAATTTACTTCCTCGTCTCTCTAAATCGAAAATACATCTGCTATTCCATGAAATAGATAATATTTCAGGTGAATAAAGTCTGAGAAATTCTAGCAACAGTCTTCTGTTGATATTGTATTCGGTGACTGTTATATTTAACTTCATAAAATTGGATATATGGGAATGGATAGGCCTATATTTCAGTCCAGGGATGCTCATTTGTTTTGATAACGCGTCAGAGTGTAAGGGTTGCCCATCGGAAGTGTGTGGCATTGTTTTAGAGACACTTTATAGGAATATATGAGAAAATATTGAGCTTTGTTAAGATGTTAGGGTAGATTCATTTATTCCTCTGCCTTCTTGATGCGGCGCTAGCTTGTCATCTGTTTTGAAATGTGCGCTCAAATTGTTACCAAACGTCAATGAAATAGACTCCACCTTCAACTTATGCATAACTTATCCCTCTCCGAGATTGTTGGTGGGAATACTTGTCTATTGCTTTTAGAACCCAAATATGTATATGCCGTGTGTCAATTTGACTTTTCTATGCTGTCCAAGGACTGTTACGATTTATACATTATAGAAAGACACTTCCTTAAGTCTGGCATCACTGCTTTCCAAGGCAGGCAAGCCTTGTTCAGTGATACCAGACATGTGGAAATGTCTTTCAATAAAGTATAAATCATAAAAGTCCTTGGAGAACATAGAAATTTTCAAAATCGCACACTACATATATATATTTGTTTTTTAAAAGCAATAAACAAGTATTCCCACCAACAATCTCGGAGACGGATAACTTATGCATAAGTTGAGTTTCTTTCACTGGCGGTTGGTAACAGCTTGAGCGCGCATTTCAAAGCAGCTGACAAACTACCGCTGCCTCGAGGTGGCAGAGAAGTAAATAAATCTAATTTAACATCTTAACAAAGTTCAATATTTTCTTCTATATTCGTATAAAGCGCCTCTAAAACAGTGACACACACTTCCGATGGGCAACCCTTACACTCTGACGCGTTATCAAAACAAATGAACTTCACTGAATTGAAATAAAGGCCTACACATCCCATATGTACGATTTTATGGTTAAATATAACAGTCACCGAATACAATATCAACAAAAGAATGCTAAAATTTCTCACTTTTTTCACGAAATATTTTCTATTTCATAGAACAGTATCATTTCTCGATTGAGAGAGGCGAGTAGTGTAAAAGTAAGAGATACATTGTTCATCTTATAATGATTTATGATTTATAAGCAAAAACTTTTAATTCCCATTATATCTTTACGTTTTCAGTTAATTTCAATTTGTTTAAATATAATTTTATAAAAATCACAGACTCAGATACCGAGAAAAAATGATTTCCCGGAGTTCTTTCACTATAGCGCTTTCCGCTATCACTTCACTTAATAAAAAAATGTAACTTACCACATTCTTCAGCATGCCCGGTCCTCCCATGGTCACGAGACTGCAAACGCGTTGGCACCGCAGAGGGAACTGTTCGGACGAGAGAGCTCGAGCGACTGAGGGGCTTTCAGTCGCTCGTGGGCCTTCGTAAGAAAGAACGATTAGGTCATCAGAACGTAGTCGAAGCCGGTGTTGTTACAATCAGCGGTTTTATGAACCTTTGTTTACAATTTTTTTGTGCCAATGCAGGCGTGCAC
>NC_091560.1:31714474-31716974 GCF_042767895.1 Penaeus vannamei
TAGAATATCCTTTTTTTTTTTTTTTTTTTTTTTTTGATCAGGCACATTCGTCTTCGAAATCTAAAACTTACAGTCCTTCCCGTAAAACAAGCAGGATTCCGTGCAACCCGTCCCACGAGGAAGAACGAGGAGCTCTTGACACTTCCCCGGGTATTTAACGATTTCTTGGAAGGACTTCCAAACTTCACATTAACGAAACCGGCAGAGATTTCGAAAAAAAAAAAAATAATAATAATAATGAGCATAGACGTGATGTTAGGTACGCCAGATAATCAAATACCTGTTTCCTTCTTTTACGATGAAGGTCACGAGCCTAATTGGAAAGACGCTAAATTGATTCATAAATCAACGAATTCCTATGAAAGAAAATGCATGAAGCTCTGTTCATCAGAAAATTGCCCAATCTTAACTTGCGTGCTGCTCCGAGGGCTTGGATGACCTTCGTTGCTGGTCAGCAAAGCCTTCCTCAGACTCCTCGACCTTGACCCTCCTCCTGAGACCTAATTCATTATAAGACAAGAAAAGGTCCGCGTGTGATGCGCCATGTTGGTCCGACGCCGCATGTATTTTTTTGTTCAAGATGAAAAAATGAGTACGAGCGTTTTCGTTACTGGCGGTTCTAAAGATCACGTAATTTGTTATGCAATAGTCGATCCAGACTCTTCTTACACCCCCGAAAAATGAATGTGAGTCCCTATATATATGTATATATGTATGTAAATATGTATGTATATATATATATATATATATATATATATATATATGTGTGTGTGTGTGTGTGTGTGTGTGTGTGTGTGTGTGTGTGTGTGTGTGTGTGTGTGTGTGTGTGTGTGTGTGTGTGTGTGTGTATGTATGTATAAATGTATGTATATATATATATATATACTTATATATAGATGTATGTGTGTGTATTTCTGTGTGTATATATATAAGTATATATTTACATATACATATACATATACATATATGTATGTATATATATTTATATATATACATTAATACACACACACACACACACACACACACACACACACACACATATATATATATATATATATATATATATATATATATATATATATATATATATATATATATATATATATATATATACATATGTGTGTGTGTATGTGTGTGTTTGTGTGTGTGTGTGTGTGTGGGTGTGTGTGTGTATGAACACAAGTACAAATGCAGTAACGTGTATACAAAGATTTATATATATATATATATATATATATATATATATATATATATATATATATATATATATATATATATATATATAGCTAATTATTCCCTCTTTCTCTCTTGCTTTCCCTCTCTTTCACTATCTCTCTCTCTCTCTCATTCTCTCCCTCTCATTCACTTGCTCCATCTCCGCCTCTCTCCCTCTTCCTGCACTGTACACATATGATGCATTGTGTCCTGCATATGGTATGCGAGCCCTGGAGGGTTTACCAACATGAGGGTGGGAATTCATCACTCTACCGGCATATGAACCAGTCTCCCTCTCCCTCTCTTTCTGTTCCTTCTCTCTCTATCTTCCCTCTTCTCATTTTTCTTTCCTCCTTTTGTTTCTTCTCTCTCTCTCCTCCTTCTCCCTCTTACCTCCTTCTCTAATAGTGAAGGGGAGGCAGCGATATCAGCAAATATAATGAATGAATATGTTGATTGTTAGTATGATATTGTTAAAAGTTCATAAACGTTATTTTTGTTTATTATGAGACGAAATTTGAATATAATATCGCTAATCTACCTTTCAAAATCAGTTAAAAATGAATACATAATTTATGTAAATGTTATATGCTGTTATATGCAATTTTTTCCATAACAAGTAGGTGTGAAAAAATAGTCCCTGATAAAACATTCCTGCTGTTACAATCGTTTTAATTTATCTATATATTTTAACTATTATCAGCAAATAAGCATTTAATAAGCGAACACCGATTCACATCTCAGAGACGGAGGAAAACGCTCTCCGCTCGCACACACACATGAACACACAAACACACACACGCATTTTGCCGATTATATGCTTTTATTTGTCGGCGAATACTTTCTTTCTCTCCTTCAAAGTGGGAATTCCGGCCAAGAGATCCTGCGGCCTCCTCCTTTCTGCTCCTCCCTCCCTCCCTCCCCCTTCCCTCTCCTTCTCTTCCTCGTTCCTCCCCTTCATTTTCCTACTCCCTCCTTCTTCCCTGCTCTCTCCCTCTTTTCTCCTTCCACCCTCTTCCTCCTCCCTCCTTCTTCCCTCCCCTTCCCTCTTCCCTCCCCTTGCCTCTTCCCTCCTCCTCCTTCTTCCCTCCTCCTTCCTTCTTCCCTCCCCTTCCCTCTTCCCTCCTCCCTCCTTCTTCCCTCCTCCCTCCTTCTTCCCTCCTCCCTCCTTCTTCCCTCTCCCTCCCTCTTCCCTCCTCCCTCCTTCTTCCTTCCCCTTCCCTCTTCCCTCCTCCCTCCCTGCTACTGGCGCCACCTTCGCGAATAGACATGAACGAAGCTTACT
>NC_091560.1:31734474-31744474 GCF_042767895.1 Penaeus vannamei
CTTGCCCATCTCCCTCTCCTTCTCCCTTTCCCCCTCCCTCCCCCTCTCCCTCTCCCTCTCCTTGCCCATCTCCCCACTCCTCTCCTTCTCCCCTTCCCTCCTCCTCTTCCTCTCCTTGCTCATCTCCTCTCCCTCTCCTTCTCCTTGCCCATCTCCCTCTCCTTCTCCTTGCCCATCTCCCTCTCCTTCTCCTTTCCCCCTCCCTCCCCCTCTCCCTCTCCTTGCCCATCTCCCACTCCTTCTCCTTCTCCCCTTCCCTCCCCCTCCCCCTCTCCCTCTCCCTCTCCTTCTCCTTGCCCATCTCCCTCTCCTTCTCCCATTCCCCCTCCCTCTCCCTCCCCCTCTCCCTCTCCTTGCCCATCTCCCTCCCCCCATCCCTCCCTCTCCTTCCCGAGGCGTGTCCATTTTAGCACTGCACACATCTTCTCATGAGGAATAATAGAGACAGCTCAAGGCGTTCGTCATAGGGTGTGTTATGGCTAGCCTTAACGTGACGCAATAAACTCAGTCAGATCTCTGTGACAATCAGAATAACGAGAAAGACCGGTTTTTTTTAATAGTTTGTCACTTTTGAAATGCTTTGCAAAAGGAAATGATAATAAAAACCCGAAAACCTTACACAGCGGAAGGACCATCGTCACCCAAGGCCAGAGAAACACACTGGTGGGCTGCACTGGCAAAAGTTCTCGTCCATTTGCAATAGATCGTGTAAAATGTTCCAGGATTCGTAAAGTATTAACGTTAAAAGATGTTTAAGTAGTATATACATGTATGTATGTATATATCCTTGTGTAGATGTATTCATGTAAGCAGGTATATCCTGCAATACTTTATTTCGCTATACATTATCCCCATGTATACAGTTTAAACATATGATCTGTTAAACGAATATTGGATATCATGATAAATATATTCTTATTCGCCATCTGCCATGATGAGAGCGAAATGTTAGTTACCGGTTTTATTTCTAGATAACAAAATATTATAAAAAACATAAATGCATACACCAAACAACGCATAGTCATCGAAATGCAAGCTCAAAATATTTGGATCATGTCTCGGCCCTCGAATATTGCAAAAAGACATACGGCAATATGGCAAAAATGTCATATGGCAACACGACCCATGGGGGCGGGGGGGGCTAACAAAAGTTGCTTTCAGTTCCTCAAGTAAAGGGAACGATACTAATTTTCTGACTATGTATCTATGTACACATGTATGTAGGAATGTATGTATGTATGTATGTACGTAAGCTTGTGTAGATTTCTCTCTCTCTCTCTCTCTCCTCTCTCTCTCTCTCTCTCTCTCTCTCTCTCTCTCCTCTCTCTCCTCTCTCTCCTCTCTCTCTCTCTCTCTCTCTCCTCTCTCTCCTCTCTCTCTCTCTCTCCTCTCTCTCCTCTCTCTCCTCTCTCTCCTCTCTCTCTCTCTCTCTCTCTGTATGGATATGCCACGTGTAACAACACACAACTCTAAAATAAAGCAAAGAAAGCATGCATTCTTAAAAAAGCATGCAAGCATAACGTGGCTGTATGGTGCATTATCGAGCATCGGGCAGGTCGCGTTAGGATGGGCGGAGGGAGGGAAAGGAGGAGGGAGGAGAAGTAGGAGAAGGGGAAGAAGGAGCGAGGAGAAAGGAGGCGGGGCTGCAGGATCTCGCGACTCCTCCGAAGGAAGTCGGGGTCGCCTCCGGTGGCCGGGACGCCATTTTGAGAACCTGCGAAGTAGAGAAGACGAATATGCGCCACAATTAAATTCCTCTAAATATGCAAAGCAACATGAAACAACATACGCGGATTTTTTTCTCTCACTTAGATTAATACACTTTCCGCCTTGAGTTAATACAAAATGAACTAAAGGCCTACAAATCTCTGGAAGGGTACAAGTAAGTACTCAATATTGTTCATGATAGGACTGGTTCGTAGTCGTAGGATTAAATTCTCCTGAACTTGTGAAATTCTCTCTTTCTCGCTCTTTGCCTTTTAGGCCTGTTTTTCAAAAAGTTGCTCAAAACAGGGGTTTTATGATTTTTTTTTCGGACGTTAAATTTACACGCATCATGATACCTTGAAAAGATTTAAGCAAATTTCCTGTTGTTGAGACGGAAGTATAAGAGTCATTTGATTTACTATCTTCATTTTGTTCCCATCTATGGTCTTACGACCTTTGTCAAGGGAGTTTTAAAATGAAATTAACTGAAACTTAAAGTGAAAGATACTCAATAGTAACTAGTCACCCACAACATCTACCACCGCCTAGGCCTATGCCTAACCACGGGGAAATACATCCCCTAGAAAGAGTTATGGCGATATAACATAACCGTTTAAATTTTAGAATATCTCTATAGAAATCTATCGTACGGATCAAAGTTCTTGCGATTGATAGCCAAAGCCTCCTTCTCTCGGGGTCTTTCGGAAAACAATTAAAACAAAGTTGAACCTTTTTGCTGTCCATTTGCGCATCCAAAAATAATGCAATTGTTTACCATGTCAAAGTTTCTTAGAAAAGAGTGAAAAAGGATGCGAATCTTATATAAATCGAGAAAAAAGGACGATGTTTGCGACAAACCAATACTTAATAACGCAGTTCGTGAGATTTTGTTGTTTTTGCCCATCACTGCCTCCGATTGATCACGTTTTTTTTTTTTTTTTTTTTTTTAGTCTAAGAGGCAACATTTTTTCTGACTGTACACACATTGGTAGGCAAGCAGATACAAGTTAGGTGAAGTGAATGTCAGAAATGCTTTGCTGTTGCGAGGGTGGTTCTCGAATCTATCGAAGCAATTCGTAGGAGCCGAAGCTAAGAGTTTGAGGACCTCTGCTCGACTTCACTTGTCACACACGCTGTTTTATATGTACTTTCCTCGCATTCAGTTTTTAGTGTCTTTGGCCATAAAGGGTGATTGGCAAATGACAAACATTTCCCGGGGCTGAGAGTAACTTTTATATTTCCAAATCCTCCCAAAACTCGAACAAAAATGTGACCTGATTTAGGATATGTTTATCTACATATTTTCAACGCATTTCTAAACCAGCGAGTTATTCTCTCCATTTCCATCTTTCCATCGTTGTTCTGAGTCTATTGCGTCACGTTACGTTCCATTTCACTGGGAGGCAGCAAAGCGCACTCCCTATAACGAACGCCGCGTGCTGTCTCTGTATTTTTCCTCAGATGACGTATAATTATTATTATATTTATATTATGTTCAGTGTTTTAGAATGGAGACACCTCGGCAAAGGGAGACAGAGAGACAGAGCGAGAGAGACGGGGGGGGGGGAGACAGATAGGTTGATGAAATAAGGGAGGAAAGGAGGGAGGGAGAAAGGGAGAAACAAAGAGCGATAAACAGAAAGTCAGAGACAGAAAAAGCGAGAGAGGTTGATAAAGCAAGGGAGGAATGGAGAGAGGGAGAAAGGAAGAAAGAGAAGGAGAGATAAACAGACAGACAGAGACAGAGAAAGAGGAGGGGGGGGGTGATGAGGTAAGGAAGGGAGGTAAGGAGAGAAGGGAAAAAGGAAGAGGAAATATCGTCATCATCTTCCTCATTACCCCCATCGTCATCATCGTCATCACCATCTTTATTATCATTACCATCATCATTAACATCATCATCATCATCACCATTACCATAATCATAATCACCATCTTTATTATCATTACCATCATCATTAACATCATCATCATCATCACCATTACCATAATCATAATCACCATCTTTATTATCATTACCATCATCATTAACATCATCATCATCATCACCATTACCATAATCATAATCACCATCTTTATTATCATTACCATCATCATTAACATCATCATCACCATCATCATTACCATAATTGTCATCACCATCTTTATCACCATCATCATCATCACCATCACCATCCTCGTCATCACCATCTTTATCACCATCATCATCATCATCATCATCGTCATCATCAAACACCCATTATCCATCATCCAACATTATTCATCCATCATTCACCATTACAAAAAAAAAAAAAGTATTATCCATGCACTCATGATTATCAATACAAAAAAAAAAAAAAAAAAAAAAAAAAAAAGTTTATCCATGCACTCATGATTATCAACATGAAAAGCAATCCGAAAGCAGTGACTCAAGATTCATGAGACCTTATAACTTAACGTGCAAATCGGTGCCAATTGTCATGTCTACAACCACCTCATGACAACTCTCTTTCGCGGATAATTTCAACGTCATCATAGTTCAGTGTATGACTTCGCATTCCTCATACGATAACGTGTGTAGTAAAGCTCTCCCTCTCCTTCTTCCTACTTCCTTCCTTCCTCCTTCCCTTCCTTCTTCCTTCTTCCTTCTTCCCTCCTCTCCTTCTTCCTTCTCCCCTTCCTTCTTCCTACTTCAGTCTTCCCTCCTTCCCTTCCTTTCTTTCTTTCCTTCCTTCTTCCCTCCTTCCCTTCCCACCCTTCCATTCTTTCTTCCCTTCTTCCTTCTTTCCTCCTTCCCTTCCTATCATTCCCTTCCTTCTTCCTTCTTCTTTCCCTTATTCCCTTTCTACTCTTACTCCCTTTCTTTCCTTCTTCCTTCTTTCCTCCTTCCCTCCCTTCTTCCTTCTTACCTTCTTTCCTCCTTCCCCTCTTTTTTTTTCTTTCCTTCTTCCCTCCCTTCTTCCTCCTTCCCTTCCTAACCTTTCTTTCTTTTTTTCCTATTTCACTCCTTGCCTTCCTTCTTTCCTCCTTCCCTTCCTTCTTCCCTCCCTTCCCTTCTTCCCTCCTTCCTTCCTTCCTCCTCATTCTTCCTTCTTCCCTCCTTTTTCTCCTTCCCTTCCTATCCTTCTTTTTTTTCTTTCCTTCTTCCCTCCCTTCTTCCTTCTCCCCCCCCTTCCATTTATTCTTCCTCCTTCCCTCCTTCCATTCCTTCTTCCCTCCCTTCCCATTCTTCTTCCTTCTTCCCTTCTTCCCTCTTTCCCTTCCTACCCTTCCATTCTTTC
Source organism: Penaeus vannamei (assembly GCF_042767895.1). Taxonomy (NCBI): domain Eukaryota; kingdom Metazoa; phylum Arthropoda; class Malacostraca; order Decapoda; family Penaeidae; genus Penaeus; species Penaeus vannamei. Next base: position 31,739,442 of record NC_091560.1, read on the forward strand.
TTTCCTCCTTCCTTTCCCTTCTTTCTGACCCATAATCGTCATCACCATCTTTATTATCATTACCATCATCATTAACATCATCATCATCACCATTACCATAATTGTCATCACCATCTTTATCACCATCATCGTCATCACCATCATCGTCATCACCATCCTTATCACCATCATCATCATCATTATCATCAATCATCATAGTCATCATCAAACACCCATTATCCATCATCCAACATTAATCATTCATCATTCACCATTAAAAAAAAAATAGGTATTATCCATGCACTCATGATTAAAAAAAAAAAAAAAAAAAAAAAAGGTTTTATTCATGCACTCATGATTATCAACAGGAAAAGCAATCCGAAAGCAGTGACTCAAGACTCATGAGGCCTTATAACTTAACGTGCAAATCGGTGCCAATTGTTATGTCTACAACCACCTCATAACAACTCTCTTTCGCCGATATTTTCAACGTCATCATAGTTCAGTGTATGACTTCGCATTCCTCATACCATAATGTATTACAGTAGAGTTCTCCTCTCCTTCTTCCTACTTCCCTTCCTTCCTCCTTCCCTTCCTTCTTCAGCACCCGCCCTTCTTCCCTCCTCCTCTCCTTCTTCATCTCCCCCTTCCTTCTTCCTAACTGATCTTCCCTCCTTCCTTTGCTTTCTTTCTTTCCTTCCCTTCTTTTCCCTCCTTCCCTTCCCTCCTACTCTCCCCATTTCTTTCTTCCCTTCTTCCTTCTTCCTTCTTTCCTCCTTCCCTTCCTATCCTTCCCTTCCTTCTTCCTTCTTCTTTCCCTTATTCCCTTCCTATCCTTCTTTTTTTTTCTTTCCTTCTTCCTTCTTCACTCCTTCCCTTCCTACCCTTCCTTTCTTTCTTTCCTATTTCACTCCTTGCCTTCCTTCTTTCCTCCTTCCCTTCCTTCTTCCCTCCTTCCCTTCCTTCCTCTCATTCTTCCTTCTTCCCTCCTTTTCTCCTTCCCTTCCTATCCTTCTTTTTTTTCTTTCCTTCTTCCCTCCCCTTCTTCCTTCTCCCCCCCTTCCATTTATTCTTCCTCCTTCCCTCCTTCCATTCCTTCTTCCCTCCTTCCCATTCTTCTTCCTTCTTCCTCTTTCCCTTCCTGCCCTTCCATTCTTTCTCCTTCCTTTCCCTTCTTTCTGACCTCCCCGCCCCTCCACCCCCCTCCTCTTCTCGCTCTCTAACCCCTACCCACCCCTCCCCCAAACCTTCAATATCCTTCCCCTTCCCCTTCCCACCCTCCCCCCTCCCCCTCCCCTTCCCATCCTCCCCTCCCTCTCCCCTCGCCTCCCCTCCCTCCCCATCACCTACCTCCCCCTCCCCTCAAAGTCCCTCCCTCTCCCTACCTCACACTCCCTCCCCTTACATTTTTTTGTGTTCACACACACAAATATGTGAAAGTTTATATACTTATATACATATGTATATATGTATAAAGATAGTGAGAGAGAGAGAGAGAGAGAGAGAATGAGAGTCAGACTGGCAGGCAGAGAGAGAGAGAGAGAGAGAGAGAGAGAGAGAGAGAGAGAGAGAGAGAGAGAGAGAGAGAGAGAGAGAGAGAGAGAGAGAGAGAGTGAGAGAGAGAGAGAGAGAGAGAGAGAATGAGAGTCAGACTGACAGGCAGAGAGAGAGAGAGAGAGCAGAAAGAAAGTGTGAGTGAGTAGTGAGTGAGTGAGAGAGGCAGACGAGAGACAGAGAGAGAGTGAGAGAGAGGCAGGTGAACAGAGAGAGAGAGAGAGAGAGAGAGAGAGAGAGAGAGAGAGAGAGAGAGAGAGAGAGAGAGAGAGAGAGAGAGAGAGAGAGAGAGAGAGAGAGAGAGAGAGAGGAGAGAGAAAGAGGCAGGCAGAGCGAGCAGGCAAGCAGAGAGAGAGAGCAGAGAGAGAGAGAGAGAAACAGACAGACGAGATAAACAGAGAGAAAAAGAGAAAGAGAGAAAAATAGAACAAGTATGAAGAGAGAGGAGACAGGTAAGCTGAAAAAGAGAGAGAGAGAGAGAGAGTCAGAGACAGATGGAGAGAGAGAGAAAGAGCGAGAGAGAGAAAATTAGTCGAGTGAAGTTAATTTGGTTTGCATAAAGCATGTTGTTTCATCGGAAGTAAACATGAATATTCATTTCTTTCAGGTCTTTATTTATGCTGTATGAAGGCATTTATCCTGTATGTATGTATGATATACAGTGCGTTGAAAGATCACCTTCATTACATAATGGTGATACGACAAATCAGCATTTCTAAGCATAGTTTGCATATCTTTTATATATTTCAACTCCTCATCAGACTTGTTTGATTCAGGTTAAAAGTAAATGTCGGCATTTTTTATAAATTTATTTATTTCCTTCCTAAGGGAGAGGGAGGTAGGGAGAGAGAGAATGAGAGAGAGAGAGATAGAAATGAAGAAAAACGCTTGCAGAAAAAGAAGAAAATCAGAGAGAGAGAGGTGGGAGAATGAAGAAAGAGAGGAGAAGAAGAAGGGAGGAAATCGAAAGAAGAAGAAAGAAAGAAGAAAGAGGGAAAGAAAAAGAGAAGGAGAAGAGAGAAAGAAAGAAAGAAAGAAAGAAAGAAAGAAAGAGAAAGAAAGAAAGAAAGAAAGAAGAAGAAGAGAGGAATAAAGAAAACATATAGCTTTAAGGTTTCCTAAACATCTTCACATTTGTCTTGATAAGGAAGCAGGGACACCGGTCGCTACTGCGGTATCAATAAGACATACTTCAAATACTTCAAAATAATTCACTCTGCAAAACCCCTTTGGTGACACTAATCGCATTTTATATGAACAGAAAATTACTTCCTCCCTCTTTATAACCTCCGTCACTAGATAAGATAAATGAAGAAAGAAAAAATAAGGAAAAAACATCCTGTACAGAATTGATCTTTTATTGTATATCTATTCTCAGTAACTGCTCCCTCTCCCTCCGTCGCTTTTCCTCCTCCTCCTTCCTCTCTCCCTCTCCCTCTGTCTCTTTTCTTACTATTCACTAGATTTCCACTCCCTTTAGCTGCTCAAGGGCTAAAGTTCTCTTACAAAAACTTCTATTTCAAAATCTAAAGGACAAAGTTCATGAACCTATATGAAGTAACCAAACACCGCATCGTAAGCAGCCTCTCCTTCTTTCCTTTTATCTCTTTCTCTATATTTCATCTCTTTCTTCTTTCTCTTTCTAGTCCTCCCTCTTTCTTCTTTTCCTGTCGGTCTGTCTGCCTCTCTCTCTATCTTTTCAATTTTCTGCCTGTATGCCCATTTTCAAATACAGCTTTCCTTGAGGCATGGAATAATGCTCACTAAATACCTTTACACATACATCAGATCCAAAATTCAACAAAATTTATTACAAAATGGTATTACCCACCATTAACAAAAATTACGTGCAAGCCATTATCTCACATTAATCATTACAACGATGGTAAACTTTGCTGGTCTAATTGTAAGGCAGTGTGTCAGTCAGTCAAGGCCAAGAGCTCGCGGCCACGGTCAAGGACACGAACACTGCGCCACGATAGCTGCTCGATTAAGCTTGTCACAAGGTCTGAGGAAAATGTCGAAAATCGATGTTACTTTGCCTTTCATGACATTTTTCGACTTGTGAAAAAGTAACTTGCTTGTGAAATTAGTAACCTGCATTGATAATGGTTAATGGTTAAAAGCGATATAAATGTGCTTGACATCTAAGGTCATATAGCACTATAGGAAAGTATATCAAAGGAGGGGTGAAGGGTGAGAGTTGTTATGCGTCATCTATCTAGAGTAATCTTGAAAGGTTAAAGATGGGAAAGGAGTTGCTGTGTGAGTGGGCTATGGTCGGTTTAGGTAAGGGAACTACATGTATTTCACGCGTGTATCCAGGAGGTAGTGAAAATTATAGAGGATGGAGGGAGAGGGAATGTACGTGTAGTTAGATTTGAGGGGGATGGGTTGTGTTGGGAGGGAGTAGGAGGAAGTGGTGTAGGGGGAATATGAGTAGGAGGAGGATGGGTGTCGGGAGGATGGGTTTGAGGGGGATGGGTTGTGTTGGGAAGGAGTAGGAGGGAGGTGTGTAGGGGGATATGAGTAGGAGGATGGATATCGGTAGTAGGCGGCATTGAGGGGGTTAGGTTGTATTGAGAGGGAGTGGGAGGAAGGGGTGTAGGGGGAATATGAGCAGGAAGGGGATGGATATCGGCAGTCACTTCGAGTGTGGAGGGAGCATGAATTGTGGAATTTTGTCTCAAGTATATAGCTTTGAATATCTTCCATAGTTTCTGCAGTGGAGTTGTTGGAGAGTTTTGTGAGACAAAGGTTTTCTTATGAGGGGGAAGAGGAGACTGGTGTCTGAGGAATAAAGGCAAAGGTAGGTAGAGGTGAGTGTGCGGTTGGGGAAGAGGGTGGGGGGCGTTTAGTCTGTCTGCTGGGGGTAGTGCGGGGAGGGAGAGGGGACGGTGCTGGGGCTGTAGTTGAGATTGGAGTGTGTGGATTTAGAGTGGCAAAAGAATTCAACTGGGGGAGGCAGAATGCAGAAGTGGAAGTGGGGAAGTAAGCAGGTATAGAGGAGGGTGTAGAAACATCTTGAGGTGGATAGGGAGGGGCAGAGCAAGCGACATTACTAGAGTAGGAAGTATGAGACACCTTGTCGGCGTGCTTCCTGCCTGACTTCACGTAGAGTGAGACCATTTTTGTATCTGAGAGTTTCTACCTCAGACTTGAACTTGTAAGTGGGACAGCCCCTATAAAATACATTATGGGGGCCGCTGCAGTTAGCACATCTGCGTGTTTGTGCAGCAGTTTGATCGGTTATGACCGGGTTGGGCACATAGAAGGTATCGGTTTTGACATTGACAGGGAGGATGTTGAACAGGGAGGGATTGTCCACCAATATAGATACGGAAGGAAAGGTCATGTGTACGGAAAGTAATTTTGGCTATGTTGGTGGATTTCTTTCGATGACCTCTAAGAGGAATGGAGTACCACTGTACTGATATCACATCACGGTCTTTGAGGCAACCGAGTAAGTATTTTCCAGTCTGACCAATCGATATCCATAG
>NC_091560.1:31749474-31751974 GCF_042767895.1 Penaeus vannamei
TATTTGTTTAAATTTTTTTTACTTTTTACCCCCGTAAGGGTACGGGGGGAATGTTTTTTTGGGGTAAAAGGTTTTCCCCATTTAAGATGAATCCCCATTGGGGCCAAAAAAAGGCGGGGCCCTTTTTATCCCAAAGGGCCCCCCCCCAGGGCCTTTTTTTTATTTTTTAACGTTTTTTAAACCCTTTTTAAATTTTAAATTTTTTAAATTTCCCTGCCTTTTAAGTTTTTTTAAATTTTTAAGGAGAATTCAATTAAAAAAGGACTTTCCCTCCCCCCCCTTTTTTTTTTTTTTTTTTCCCGGGTTCCCCGAAGAGAACAAAAGGGGCCCCCCCCCCAAAATTTTCCCCAGTACGGCCACTTTTTTAAACCTTAAAACCTTTTAAATTCCCTTCCCCCCCCCCCTTTAAAAGAAACCTTGTTTTCCAAAATTCTAAAACCAAACCCACTCAAAACCCCGGGAAACCCTTTCCCCAAAGCTTAAGGGCCTTTAACCCAACCCCCTTCCCCACAAAAAAGGGTTAAACGTTTAAAAGTAATTCCGTAAAAAGGAGGGGAATAGAATTTATCCCCCTTTCCCCCCCTTTTTACCCCCTTTGGGCCAAGGCCTTGTTTCTGCCATTTATTTTTCTTTTTCCTTCCTTTTCTTTCCTTTTTTTCTTTCTCTTTTTTTTCCCTCTCCCCTCCTCTTTTCTCCTTTTTTCTCCTTTTCTTTTTAAATAAACCCTTTTAAATTTTCCTTTGTTGAACCATTTAAAATGAAACCAATTTTTATTGTTTCAATTTATTAAAACAAAACCCGAATCTTGTAGGTAAAATTCCCCAAATTTCCCTTTTTGGGGGGGGTTGGAGAGGGAAAAACCCTGACCCCCAACCCCCCCCGCCTGGGCCCCCGCCCTCACTGGCTAAATTTTTGGTTTTTTTAATTTATATTATTTGAGGGTAATTTTTGTGAAATAACTTATTGGGGAGGAAGGGGGGAAAAGGGAGGAGAAAGAGAGAAGGGGGGGGGGGAGGGACCCGGAAAAAAAGGGAAAAGGGGGGGAAGAAGAAGAGAAAAAAAAGGGGGAAAAAGGGAAAAAAGGGGAAGGGGGAAGGAAGAGAACATGAAAAAAAGAAGGAAAAAACCCGGGGTAAAAAAAGAAAAGAAAAACCCCCCCGATAGAAAAAAGAAGGAAAGATTTTACCCTTTCCATCACCCCCACCCGCCATTTTCAAAGTTGTCTAAAACTTAACCAATCCTTTTTTTAAAAACTTTTTTGGAAACTTTTGGTATTGCTTAAAAAAAATTTTTATCCCCCCCTGGTGAAGTGTCCCGTGTTTTGGGGGTTTTGTTTGTTTTTTTTATTTTTGTTTGGATTAGATGTTGTTTTTTTCCCTTTTTAAAAAATTAACCTTGAATTAAAATTTTTTTGGTTGTTTTCCTTTTTCGGAAAAATTTTTCCCCTTTTTTTGGGCACCCCCCCTGTTTTTTTGGAATTAAATTACTAAAAGGGTATTTTTAGCTTTGTTAATAAAATTTAAATGTTAAAAGGTTTTAAAAATGAAAAATTTAGGTTTCCTTGGTTTTTCTTTCCGGAATATAAGCAAAATTGTTTTTAAAACCCATTTATTAATGAACGAAAACTTGGCTTTTTTGCCCCCCTTTCCTTTTACTTTGGGATTAAAATTATATTATATATATATATTATAATAATTTTTTTATTATAAAATATTATTTAAAGAGAGAAAAAAAAAAAACAAAAATAAAAAAAAAAAAAAAAAAAAAAAGGAAAAAAAAAAAAAAAAAAAAAAGAGAAAAAAACATAAAAAAAAAAAAAAATAAAAAAAAAAATAAAAATAAAAAAAAATTATAATATACATTAAATTTATTTATATTTATTATTTATTTATTTTTTTAATAATTTGTTATTTTTTATTTTTATTTTTTATTGGTGTGTGTGTGTGTTTTTTTTTTTGTTATTTTTTTTTTTTATTATTATTTTTTTTTCCTTTTAATACAAAAATTCCCTATAAATTTAAAATTTTTTTTTTATTTTTAAAATATTTTTTTTTGAGTGGGGGGTTAAAACGGGAAATTATACAAGGAAAACACAAAAAAAAATTTTTAAAATATAATTGATTTATAAAAACATACGTTTTGTGGTTTTTTTTAAATTATAAAAAAATTTAATTTATTACATAACAAACTTATTTTTAATTTTTTATTTATATATATATATATATATATATATATATATATATATATATTATATTATATATATATATATATATATATATATAATATTTGTTGTTGTTTATTTATTTATTTTATAAATAATAATAATATATATATAAATATATATATATATATATATATATATATATATATATTATTATTAATATATATATATATATATATATATTATATATAAATTATTATTATATATAATAATATAAAATTTTTATATTTTTAAAACAAACAAAACAACAACATGTTTGTTTTTATATGAAAAACATTA
>NC_091560.1:31781974-31786974 GCF_042767895.1 Penaeus vannamei
AGTCATTAACATTATCATTATTGTAATTATCATTATTCCTATCATTATTAATATCATTATCATTGTAATTATTACTATTATCATCATCGTTATTATTGGTATTATTATTATTACAGTTAGAATTGTTATCTTTGTTATTATCATAGTTGTTTCATTACATTATTATCATTAGCATCAGTATTATTGTTATCATTGCAGTTATTGTTAGCATAATTATTGTTAATATCATTGCCATTATTATCATTATCCGATCTATCATGTGTGATTGTTACTATAATTACTGTCATTATCATCATTATGGTTATCATAATCATTGATATCAGTATCGTTATCATTATCATTATCTGTATCTTCAGCAGCAGTATTATTATTGTTTTATTATTATTATCATTATCATTGTTGATATTACCACTATGGTTATCATTACTATGATTATCATGGTTATTATTATTATTATTATTATCATTATTATTATTGTTATCAGTATTATCATTAGTCTTCTTCTTATCATTATTATCTTTATTATCATTTCTACTACTGTTATTATTATCATCATTATCATTGTTATTATGATTATTTCATTATCCTTACTATCATCATTATAATCAACATTATCATTATCATTACAAATATTACTATTGTTATTTGTTATTCATCATTATTTTAATCATTATCCTTGTTAATGCCACTAGAATTATTATCATTATCAGCATTATCATTGCTATCATTATCATCTTTATCAATACTATTATTACTACTATTACGATAATTATCATTATCTTAATTATGATCATTATCATCATTAGTGTTCACCTTCTTTTCTTCTTTTCCTTCAATCCTCCTTCTCCATCTTCATCAATCCCTCTTTGTTATATCTTTCTCCATCTCCTTTATATTCTTTTCTTATTCCTTTTTTCTTCCCCTTATCTTCCTTCATCGTTATATTCTAATTCTTATTTCTTCTCCTATGCTTTATTGCTCTACCTTTATTCTTGTTTTCTTCCTACAAGCTTTCTCCTCACTTCTCCAAGCTTATTTTTCTTACTTATTTCTCTTACTCTCTTTTCGAATTCATCTCCTTCCCTTTGCTTTCCTCTTTTATTTCTCCTTCACTTCCTCTTTCCCTCCCCTCCTCCCCTCCTCCCCTCCCCCCCTTCCCTCCCTCTCCCTTCTCTCGACCAGTTTGTTAAAATTTGAGGTCTAATTAATATTCATATATATGGACATGCTTATACACGGAAATATATATTTTTTTCTATCTATCTGCTAGATGTACATTTGTTTATCTATCTGTCCGGTAGATATGTATGTCTACACTAATCGATAATTTATTTATGTGTATATGCATGTCTGTTTAATGAATATTCATTAGATCGGGTTTTGCACAAACTTTACAATTTGCGATTGTCTCTACTCCTCTCTTTACTATCTTTCTCTCGTCCTCTTTCTCCACCTTTTCTCTCTATCTATTCTACTTTTTCCCTCTCATCGCTTTCTCCCCTCCGTTTTCCACTCTTCCCCTCTCTTGTCATTCCCTTCCCTCTCATCTCCCTCCCCTCCCCTCCCTTCTTCACTCTACCCCACCTCTTTCCTCCCCTCTCCATCCCCTTCTCTTACCCTCCTCCCTCTCCCATCCCTCTCGTCTCCCTCACCCTCCATTTCCCCCCTCCTCCCTCTCCCATCCCTCCCACACACCTCCCCTCTCCCCTCCTCTCGTACCCTTCCCTCTCCTGCCTCTCCTCCCCATCCCTCCCATCCCTCCCACACACCTCCCCTCTCCCCTCCTCCCATCCCTCCCTACCTCCCCCTCTCCCCTCCCACCCCTCCCATCCCCACCCCCATCCTTCCCTCCCCATCCCACCCACCCCCTTCCCTCCCTTCTCCCTCCCTTCCCCCTCCCATCCCCCACTATCATAACCTTGAGTCGAGCGAGAGCTTTAGCGCCGACTTGGCATCGCTATTAGATACGATCGGTGTCTTCTCGGAATGGACGTTTATATTTAGTCATCAGGAACAAATATAGGCGATCAGCTGTTCGCTTTCTCTCGCGCGCATAATGTGCTTTCGCTGCTTCTCTCGCTTCAGTGTTATTATCATTATTATTGTCTGTTGTATTTTGTTATCATTGTTGTTATTGTTATTGTTATTGTTATTATTATTATTATTGTTATTGTTATTATTATTATTATTATTATTATTATTATTATTATTATTATTATTATTATTATTATTATTATTATTATTATTATTATTATTATCATTATTATTATTGTTATTATTATTATTATTATTATTATTATTATTATTATTATTATTATTATTATTATTATTATTATTATTATTATTATTATTATTATTATTATCATTATTATTATCATTTATGATAATAATAATAATAATTATTATTATTGTTATTATTGTTATTATTATTATTATTATTATTATTATTATTATTATTATTATTATTATTATTATTATTATTATTATTATTATTATTATTATTATTGTTATTATTATCATTATTATTATTATTATTATTATTATTATTATTTATTATTATTATTATTATTATTATTATTATTATTATCATTATTATTATTATTATTATTATTATTATTATTATTATCATTATTATTATTATTATTATTTTTATCATTAATGTTATTATCATCAGCGTTATTTTTATTATTATTATTATTATCATTATTATTATTATTATCATTATCATTACCATCATTATCATTATTGTTATTGTTATTATTAGTGTTATTATTATTATTATTATCATTATTATTATTATTATTGTTGTTGTTGTTTTTGATGTTGTTATTGTTATAATTATTATTATCACTATTATTATTATTGTTATTATTATTGTTATTATTATTATTATTATTATTATTATTATTATTATTATTATTATTATTATTATTATTATTATTATTATTATTATTAATATTATTGTTGTTGTTGTTGTTGTGATTATTATTATCATTATTATTATTATTGTTATTATTATTGTTATTATTATTATAATTATCATTATTATTATTATCATTATTATTATTATTATTATTATTATTATTATTATTATTATTATTATTATTATTATTATTATTATTATTATTATTATTATTATTGTTATTATTATTATCATTATTATTATCATTATTATTATTATTTTTATTATTATCATTATTGTTATTATTATTATTATTATTATTATTATTATTATTATTATTATTATTATTATTATTATTATTATTATTATCATTATTATTATTGTTATTATTATTATTATTATCATTATTATTATGGTCGTGTTGGTTAGTTTGTTGGTTAGCAGGATAACTCAAAATGTTATGAACAAATTTTTATTTATTTATTTTACCATAGGTGTGTCAGCCCAACTTATTATTGTTATTATTATTGGTATTATTATTATCATTACGATTATTATTATTGTTACTAATGTTATCATTACTGTTATCCTTATTATCATTATTGTTATCATTATTATCATTATTATCATCATCATTGATATTACTATCATTATCATCATTACCTTTATCAACTCCGCCAAAGAGGTTATCTTTACGGCCGTCATTTTAAAGTAATTCTTCAAGTGTGAATATCTTTATTGCATCATTGATCTTCTAGTTGTTGTTATTATTATGATTATTATTATTATTATTGTTATTATCATTAATATTATTATCATTATTATTATTATTATTATCATTATTATTATTATCATCATTATTATTATCATTATTATTATTATTATTATTATTATTATTTTTATTATTATTATTATTATTATTGTTATTGTTGTTATTATTATTATTATTATTATTATTATTATTATTATTATTATTATTATTATTATTACTACTACTATTATTATTATTATCATTATTATTATTATTATTATTATTATTATTATTATCATTATTATTATTATTATCATTATTATTATTATTATTATTATTATTATTATTATTATTATTATTATTATTATCACTATTATTATTATTATTATCATTCTCACTTTCATTATCGCTACTATTATCATTATCATTATTATTACTAATATTATTATAATTATCATATTCTTGATCGTATCATTACCATCAACATTATTATCATGATCATTATTAGTAATAGCATTATTATCATTATTACCATTAATATTATCATTATTACTGTCATTATTATTGTTATTGTTATCATCATTATTATTATTATCATTATTATTGTTATTGTTATTATTGTTCCTATTATTATTATAATTAATGTTATTATTATTATCATTATCATTATCATTACCGTCATTATCCTTTTTTATTATTATTATTATTATCGTTATTATTATCATCATCATTATCATTATCATTATCATAATTATCATTACTATCGTCATCATTATCATCCTATCCTTAATATCATCATCACACTATTACCATTATCCTTAATATAATCATCATCATCACCAACCTCTTCCACCTCCACCTTCTCCTCCTTTTCTACCTCCTCTCCTCTCCTCCGTCACCTCCTCCTCCTCCTTATGGCCCCAAAGACAGCACTTTCTTGCCCCGATGATCATCGTAGATCTCAAGACTTTAGCCTCGCAATAACCAGACTAAGATGCTCAAGTCTTTTCTCACAGGTATTCGAGGTGTCCTGTTATCATCAATTATGTGTTGATTTGTCTGTTTATCTTTTTTTGTGTTTGGGAACGTTAATGTGTTTGTATGTATGTATGTTATGGGTGTTTATATATGTATGTATATATATATATATATATATATATATATATATATATATATATATATATATATATATATATATATATATATATATATATATATATATATATATATATATATATATATATATATATATATATATATATATATATATAAATGATAGCGGTGAGAATGATCAGGCTGGTATTAATAAAAATTATGATAATGATAACAATGGTAATAACGATGATT
>NC_091560.1:31791821-31794321 GCF_042767895.1 Penaeus vannamei
TGTGTGTGTGTGTGTGTGTGTGTGTGTGTGTGTGTGTGTGTGTATGTGTGTGTGTGTGTGTGTGTGTGTGTGTGTATGTGTGTGTGTGTGTATATTTGTGTATATATATATATATATGTATATATATATATATATATATATATATATATATATATATATATATATATATATATATGCAATTTGTAGTTATTATCACTGAATACCGATATTACCATTATTATCGGTATCATTATCACTGAATACCGATATTATCATTATCGCCATCGGTATTATTATATACTAAAATGATCTACATTATCACATCATCAAGGTCACTGATTACCGTTAAATTTTTGGACCTCGAGCTATATATCGTTGATGAGATGAATCAGCCGGTCACTAATTTACCTATACTTGATGTCCCTCTGCTCTTCGTTTAAGCTGGCGCTCATGCTCTTTAAATGTGGAGAGTTGAGATATGAATCGATATACTGTGAAATGTCCCTGGCCAAATTTAGTCTCTCCCTTGGCGGCCTGGCATCCATATAAAACACGGTGTCCAGCAGAACTAAACTCTGCGGGAATCGCACGCCCGATTTCAATAGGATAGATCGCTACGTAAGGGAGCTCGCATGGAGCGACGTGGCGGGCGGGTGACGCGGCGGATGCGAAAGGCCTTTGAGGAGATGAAGTTTCCTCCCAAGACGAGGGAGGGAGCGCCCGCGGAACAGCCCAGGAAGGCGCACGCGTGCCTGTACATTCTTTTTTTCTTTTTTTAATAAATCTCTATTTTTAGATAAGCAAGAGGTTGTTGACTTCTTTGAATAAACGCCGCCACTCTCTAAGCACAGAGCACCAGCATTTTAAGGATACTAGCTATGAGCTCGAAAAAACGGTGGAAAACGTAATTATATCAAAGTTATGCCTGAAAGTTTTCCTTTAGTAGTTATTTTCATCTTGCAGAAGTTTCTTTCCCTTTTAAGGCTTTTATATTAAAGCAATACATGTTTAGAACGCGGCCATAAGAATCTCTTATCAGAAGAATCTGTGAAGAATTTCGATTAACTTAAACATTCGCACCTTGCTACCTGTGTTCCTTGGACACAGGTGTTTAATTAGGTGGTTCCCACCTTTTCACGCCGGTGCTGCAGGATGGGGCAGGGGACACCCTAGACCGGGCCGACCTCCCGTTTTATTTGTTTTCGTGAATTTTCTTTTATCTTTTATCGATGGAGAGATACTGCAGCAAGTGTTTTTTGTGGTAAAGTATTCATTTAGATGCATATACATTCGGGCCAAGAACAGAAGGCTGGGCTGTTTTATCACTCTTTTTTAAAGTGACTTTCATTTTCAACTCGTGAGTGAGCGGATTTTATTTTTATGTGCTTTATATTTTTCGAGTTCTTTTGAACTTTCTTAAACTTTAAAGTTCTTTTAAGGGGACTAGTCCCCGTCCATTTTTGTGTAATTGTTTTATGGAGTTTATTTCGTTTTGTAATATAATGATTTGGATCATTCTTGATTTTCTTTTTTTTTTATTTGTTTGCTGGTTACCTGAAAGAGAATTCTAAGTTACTTTTGCTTGCTTGATGACCTGGAAGAGAATAATGTTACAGTGACTGTTGCTTCACTGATTTACCTTGAAGAATTATCAACACATGTGGTGAAATTCCGTGGTCGTCCTCCCCGCTCTGGCTAGGTTTACCCTGTCTTGCTTTTTCACCCATTCTACACCACACACACCACAGCACTTGCACACCATCTTTCCCTCCTTTCCTCACGTCTCTCACACATGGCCTTCTCCCAACCAACACCCGTTCCCGTGCGTATTAAACGGGTGGTGGCAGTGAGCGCTAATAATGTACATTCCTGTACAGTAAGGCACGGGAATATTAAAGTTTAGTACACTGCGGCGCCACGCTGTCTGTGACGCCCGCTGCCGGCCGGAGCCCAGGCGGTGGTCGCTTTCTGCTGGTGTCATTTATCCCCTTCTCTCTCTCTCTCTCTCTCTCTCTCTCTCTCTCTCTCTCTCTCTCTCTCTCTCTCTCTCTCTCTCTCTCTCTCTCTCTCTCTCTCTCTCTCTCTCTCTCTCTCTCTCTCTCTCTCTCTCTCTCTCTCCCTATCCCCATCTCTCCTCTATATTCCGATTCTCGTTGCAACGGCATTTCAAACGACTGTAATGCCACATTCTTTTTTATCCACAGTTCATCAATCTAATTCCAAACACACCCGAATCTTGTAATTGAAATCCCCCAATCCCTTGCCCGTTGTTGTCGTGGGGGGCTTAGGAGACGGAGACTGAGGCCCAATACAGGGATCTCCCCTGCCTAGGGCCTCAGCCCTCGACTCAACTAATTTTGCATGGTCTTTTCCCTTCTCCAACCCCTTCTACTATCTATTTCCCGAGGTGTAAGAGCCGTGCTGAAAGGATGAAAGGCTTACCTTGTGCCAGTCCTGAACGGCCTGCGGGAACCATGGGCACGGCACTCCCCTGATTTAATTGTCTAGCCCTTACCCCCGT
>NC_091560.1:31799321-31804321 GCF_042767895.1 Penaeus vannamei
ATGGTATCCACACAAAACGTATATCATGGCCTCGTTCTTTTGCACGATACACATTTATCCTTATGTCATTTGCAATATTTCCTGCACCTTTGTCTAGTGTGTTCAATGCCTGGAGAGCACTCTGTGAGTCGCAGCAAATGACTCCTGAGCCTTGACTTAATAGAAATTCGGTGGCTATGAGCATTCCTGCCAACTCAGTTTGCGTAGTGCTAGCCCAGTCATGAACCCGCCTACAATCCTGGTGCTGCAAAATATTGTTTTTATATACGACAAAAGCGCATCCTGCTCTACTCCCAGACTGCAAGGATCCATCAGTGTAGCATTCATACGCATTGGGCATAGTTTCAAGGTGCTCATTGATAATTGCTAAAGCATACTGCTTAAGTACAGCAGGGGGGACACTGTCTTTTTTTGGGGCAGTCGTATAAAATACACTTAGGTCCGACATTTTCCACGGTGGAGCAGAACGTCCATGTAGGGTCTTAGTTATGGATATGTTCAGCTGAGACAAGTGCTTACATGTTACTTGTTGCCATGGATTTGAATTTGAATCGATGTTGCCATTCAAAGTTAGCTCCACTATTCTATGTTTTAGTTGTCTTTGGAACTCTGTACAATAGAGGGGTTCTCTTATTGCTTTGACGCTAAATGTGGTGTTTATGTATAGTATTCTTTCATAGACAGACGGCAAATTAAGTTCTGATCTCATATTCACAATCCTCGTTGTCTTAGGGGCGCCGAGAATAAGCCTCATGGCCTCATTTTGTACAATTTCTAAACTAGCCAACTCTGATTCCTTGTATAATACTAGGTGCAATGCATGATAATCTATGACCGACCGTATGTATGACAGGTAAAAGAGTCTAGCAATATTGACATTAATACCATGGTCTTTGCCGACAAGTGTCCTAAGTGGCTTCAGACGTTCCCACAGCCTTTTCTTCAGGTTTTGTATGAACTCTGCATCATTAACAGCCACCCCGAGATATTTGTATTGGTGACAGAGATCTAGCTCAACGTCATTGATGTGAAACCTTGGCAGAGGGATTGTTTTAGGGTTAAGTGCCTTGGTCTTTTCAGTCGATATTATCAAGCCACACTCTGTAGCCCTTGCTGAAAGCACATCAAGGATCTGTTGCATTCTTTCCTCGGATGAGGATTTAATGCAAATATCATCGGCATAGCAAATAATGGAGTCACTGCCCTCAAGTGGTATATCGCCTAGTAATCTATGCATTAGGGTGTTAAATAGCATGGGACTAAGTACGCCTCCCTGAGGTGTGCCGAGTTCAAACACTTTTGCATGAGTACTCTTAACACCCCTGAAGAAAACCTGAGCCGATCGATTGGATAGATACATTTGAATCCATGTTAACAGTTTTCCCTGAATACCAAAGCTAGCTAGTTGCTCAAGGATCATTTCTCTGTTTGCAATATCAAAGGCAGATTGAAGATCAAGAAATACGGTTTGCATGCCTGGTATTGAGTTTGTTAAGTATTCTACAAAACAATGCTGACTGCTACGTCCTGGGAGAAATCCATACAGTCTGGGGGATAACTTAGCATGTATACGGTACATGAGTCTGTTCAGAATTATTCTCTCAAGTACTTTGCACAGACAAGAGGTCAAGGAAATTGGTCTGTATTTGTCAGTGTTGGATTTGGGTATAGGGATGATTAAACTTTTAGTCCAGGAGCTTGGGAGGATTCCTTGTGATAGGCTGAGTCTATACAGGTGTAAGAGTGGGTTGCCTGGCACCTGCGCAATGAGGCGAAGAACACTGTAAGTAATGCCATCCTCGCCAGGGGCTGTTGCCTTGCCTTTCACAAGGGCATTTCTCAGTTCCCACTCGGTTATTTCGGCAAAGTCGGATGGGTCAATAGCAGCACAGGCTACTGCTATATTGAATTTCCTATCTATTTTTGACGTCGAGATGGTCTTTTATCCCTTGTGGAAGTGAGCTCAGCTGAGAGTTTTCAGCCCACTGGTCCAGTAGCATATTAGCCTGTTCTTGTGGGCTGTGAAACTGCGGTGTTGTGGGAGCTTTACCTGTCAGCCTATTAATCTTTCTCCATACATCAGCCATGGAAGTTTGACTATTGATGCTTTGCAAAAATTGTTCCCAGTGTTTACTACGAATCTCAGTTTTTAGTTCTCTGAATTCTTTATTGGCTTTAAGAAACTGAATAAGATTGTCTGATGTCTTGTTATCTTTATAGCAATTGGCAAGCTCCTGAACTCGTTGATGTTCCTTGGCTAGAATTGGGTCATTGATCCACCTCGGAGCATGGGGGGCTTGGGGGCTCTTTTTCTTCGAGAGTTTTCGTGAACAGACCCATGTGTTATAGTAGTCAGTGACAACTTTGATTAAATCCTGAGAGAAATTTTCAACTGTTGTTACTTCATATGTGTTGTACCAATCAAAGACACGTGCCTTGAAGTGATGCTCCAGGCCCGGTGGGATGATTATTCTAAGCCTAGGTGTTTTAGGGGCTGAGTTGCTGTCAACAGTATAGTCAGTTCGGATTGCAAAGTGGTCACTAACTAATTCTCGTACCAGTGAAGTACAGACATTACCATGAACTAGATTTTTGCCAAATACGTAATCTAACCTGCCACCTCCCAAATGAGTTTCTATTTCTGTGTCATATACTGTTAGTGATCTACTATTAATGAAATGTTTGAATTCTTCCCCATTACTATTACGCTGGCTGTCTCCAAAGTGTGGGTGCCTTGCATTAAGGTCGCCCATGCATAACGTGCCTTGGTTGTGAAAATTGGGTAAAGAAACAGCCAGAAATTTTGACGATCTGGCATATATATTATATAGTGAAAAATACCCAGAGGCAGTCTGAATTTTTAAATGATGAAATTGAACATCAGTGTTCTCGGATTTTTTAACTAATTTATGTGGCAATGTTACCTTCACATATGTCAACAATCCAGTCATGGCTGTATTCACATAAGAATGATATCCCTTAATTGAAGGTGCAATTTTCATTTTAGCAGCAGCAGCAAAAGGTTCTTGCACGCAAATCACATCAATATTATATTTACGAATATAAAACTCTAGGTCACTCAGCCTAGGTTTAATACTACGCATATTCCATGATATGAATTTAATTGTGTGTCTATCCATATGTGAGTAGTGTATTATTATGTAATCTGTACTTCATGCGCTTATATCCATTGATATTACGGAATTTAGGTTCACATAAGAAACATATAACTTCATGAATAATGTACATTCTATTACAGATGATTGTCCTAAGCTTAAAAGTACTTTTAACCATGTCAAATATTAGGTCTTAGCTTTGTCCCGCTTCTTAGCACAGTCCCCTCGGTTGTTGTGCCGGGTGTACCTGGGGGGCTGGTGACGTCACTGGACTCCTCGTCTGACTCGGTGCCGCAGGGGTCGTGGTAGTGTTCGTCGCTGCTGTCAGCGCTGACACGCCCACTCTGGTTATCAGCACTGATGTCATGACATCGTATCTGCTCGCTCGTTTCTTTAACACTAATAGCAGCACTAGTATCTAGGCAATGACAGTCCCTGTTCATTTTTTCCTTGTCCTGTCTCAAGTTATTGTTTTCTTGTCTCAGAGCTTTGATTTCCTTTAAAAGCTCCTACACATTTATGTCACTATGGTCAGCTGGCGTGACGTCACTTCTTCCACATGGTTTTGCGGGGGATTCCCCGGCCAGGCCTGCGGTCATCCCTGCCCGAGGGTGAGGGACGGCCGCCTCGGCGGGCGCCTGGGGGGGGAGGGGGGTCGCGGTCTTGAGCTCTGTGATGATTAGCATCATCTTGTCAACCTGCTCCTTCAACAACGCAACCGTTTCGCGTAGTTCGGCTACCTCTGCTTCCCCACTCGCCGACAGCCCCGGGAAGTCTCTGCGGCTGGTGACGTCATACACGGCACGGCTGGGCACTCCCCCGGCACGCTGGCCGCGGGTTGAGTTAGGAGGGCCGCGCTGGTCACTCGCGGTCGGTGCCGGGGCCACAGTGGGTGGGGGGGAGGGGCCAGGGCAGGGAGGGCCGCGCTGGGCACTCGCGGTCGGTGCTACGGCCACAGGAGGAGGGGGGGGAGGTGCCAGAGCAGGGAGGGCTGTGCACCCCCAGTGCCAGGCAGTGACACCTGCCTTCCCACACCTGAAGCAGGATGGGACGAAGCTCGGTGCATCTGCAGCAGGCTCTCGCCCTGCAGCACTGCGAGGACACTCCTTGGCACTGTGTTGCTCGCCACATGCTGCGCAGCGTGCCTTATCCTTGCAATACTTGGCTACATGGCCGCTTCCCATGCAGTTGTAGCATATGACGGGGGATGCCCTCCACGGCCGCACGTGGCTGGTGGGCATGTATTTTCCGAAGAAATTGTATGTACTTGGAGGGGGTTGCTCTCCTTTCCATACGATGCGGATTCGGTTTAATGGTTGGCCATCCTTGTACACTCGAATGGCCTTGTGGACTCCATCGAGTGCATATGCATTATCAAGGTCAAGGTCCTTGTTATAATGTGTGACAAGGTATTCGTCATATTTTTCCGATTTCTTCTTTTCATCGCATGATTTGAAGGTAATACCTCCAATAAGTCCCCCGGTAAGGTTTTCTATATAGCTCTGCTGGGAGCGGGCGACATAGATATATGGCAAGGAGAGCGTGTCCCCTCCCACAAGGTCAATGGGTTTACCCCTCAGGTTCGAAGAGGGGTTGCCAAGGTCCTGTAGCCATTTCATTTTTTCTTTTTTCGTGGTGCCTTCAGGGAAGGCGAGACGGACGTAGTCTTTCCTCGGTGCGAGTGGCGTCTTGCTGGCGTTATTGGGCTCTCTTTTCTTTCTCTTTTTCTGGCCCACTAACGTGAAGCCGTCACCTCCATGGTCAGCAGCGGCGTCACCCACCTGGGCATCACCATCATTTTGTGCCTCTTGCATGGCGATGGGTTCAGCGGTCCTGTCCACTGAACTACAGGCTGAAGCGCACTCTTCAGCCGGGGGAGGGGTG
>NC_091560.1:31809321-31814321 GCF_042767895.1 Penaeus vannamei
ATCTAACATGATAACATGATTCTTATATCGCTACCAAACTAAAATGTAATTACAATTATCTTGATAATCAAAAATACTCTTCTTATGTAAATGATTGTTAGATTTGCGATTCATTTAAATCCAAATATAAGTCGAGCTCTTTCTCAATGTCTGTGTTTGAACTTCGTATAATCCCCGACCACCCACCGCTGATCAAAATCGATACTTGGTATAAATCTTTCCGTTTTCCTCCCAGCCAGTTATAGAAACGAATGTCTAGGCCCATTTTAGGAAGAAATATGATATACTTTAAGATTTTACGGCAATTGTAAAATGTTTTGAAAGTTAAAAAAAGGATAAAAAAGTCTTCATACTGTCAGCATTTATTTGTGACAGAATCGTTTCATATGACAAGACCACATTAAACATAAAAAAACAACAAAAAAAAAAAAAAATAGACGCACATGTACGAGATGTATATTTAGATAATTATGATATCAGAGATTAGCTTAAATGTAGCATTAATTCAGTAACTATTTTGGAATGCCAATACGACATTGTATATGATAATTATCAATATTTGATTTAAGATAAAGTATAAACTGTTATTTCTTGTTAAATATTCGTTCTTTTTAGAATAAATTTTCGATTATACAGACTCAAAATTATTGCAGCTCTCATATTTACTGATGACTTTTTAGGGGCTTAGGAACTTAGTTTTATATCACTATATAAAAACTAAATGACATCACTTTTGCAATGATATCACCCATCAGAAATATCGTGACGAAACACCATAAAAAAATATTGTTTGATTCAGTTGTGAGATTACTTTCATTGTCATCAGTATCAGTGGTACTATCATTAAAATTCCAAAGGGCCTTAAAGGCAAGTGTATTTCTCATTTGAATATGTGTTGCATCACTGTAATAAAGTCGCTGGTTAAAATGCAATAAGCCTACCAAAGGGTAACAGTAAATTACCACAAAACTACTATGAGTTGGATTTATAAATGATCACCTTAAAGGTCCGTTCCCCCCCCCCCTTTTTGTGGCATTTACTTTACCTTTTAATCAGGATATTCTCTTTTTATTTGTTTATGTATCTACGCATACCCGTTTACATATCTAGCTATCTACCCAATCAGTCAGTCACTGTCTCCTTGTCCACTTGATATTCTTCATTAATCTAACAATGGCAAAAAGTCTAATCTTAGCTATTAACAAGATGAGAAACGCAAAAAATTATATAATGATAATGGTTATATAAAGTCCTGACTGAGGACAAACGATTCTCCTCTTCCCTTTCTCTGTCTCTGTCTCTCATAGAAAGGCTTGTTTGTATTTTATGTAACGTACTTATACATATGAATGGCAAAACGCAATCTCTCTCTTTCTCTATTTATATATCTATGTTCGTATTTGAACATACATCTTTTTGCCTATGAGTCGCTCTTTCACTCTCCTTGTACACTACCTATTCTCCACTTAATATTTGACCCTGATAGTTATCATGTGAAAGGTAATGCTTAATGTGATATTAATTAGCTGATGAACGAAAAAATAAGGAAAATGAGAGAAAAGAAGTTAATGCGAGACAAAGAGAAGCAGAGACCTATGATGAGAGAAAGGAAATCAGTTAGTGGTCAGATATACGAACTGAGAAACGGGCAAAATAACAACAATAATAAGAACAATGATAATAAGACATGGTAGTGATGATACTAACAATAGCAATGACAGGATGTTAGTTGTATTTTCTTATGTATTCATCATTCAAATACGTTAAGCTTGGGATGATGACAGTAGCAGTGATGATAATGATGACTAAATAATAGTAATGCTCCTAGTGATGAAAGCACTAGCATAACATTTTATTATAATATATGTTTACGAAAACGTACTGCGATTGGGTATAAACTGTTACTTCAACAGAATTATAAGAAATTCATGATTAAAACAAGATTTCATCTAACAGGAATTCGAATGAAAATCAATAATGAAATTATTGTTTATCGTTGACATGGAATGTTAACTAAAACTACTTTCAGGACGATCGTTGTATTAAATCTACAAAGCGCTTCAGAGTTTAAAGCTGATTTCCACTGATGTTCAGAAATAAGAATCTGTATTACTATTCGACATTTTAGGGATTGGCAGATATTTTGGAAATCATGAAAAGGATATAGAAATACTGGTAACTTCACATTAAGGCTTGGAATTGCACATGGATTCTGTCCTTGCGGGATCCAGAGGGACTCTTCGGTGACTTCCTCAGCACCGCCTCCGCTCGTGAGCCCAAACTCAGCGTCGCCGCGGCCGACTTCCCTTCAGGAATCGGGTCACGTGACAGCCAGCGGTTCCGCGCCGAAGGGGAGAGGGAAGGCGCTGACGAGGCGGGTGACGCGCGCGGGAAACATTTTATATCATGGCTGAGCGATGCAGGTGAATGTGTTGCCGAGGACAATGTTAGTTCACTTCCAGATGCGATTGGCCTCATGTATCTGCTGCCAACAAGGGAGGCACTCGAGTCGCTGACCACTTCACGTGTAATCACAGGCAATGAGACGCAGGAGGGGGTCCAGCCGTGGAGGTTTGTCCTCTCTCGTTTCTACCAGATTCGCTCTTCCCGTTTCTACATAATCTAGACACTGTAGTGAGATCAGACACCTCCTGCCAATGATATTGTCTTGAATTTCGTTACAGAATATATAATCGGAGTGGCAAATGATTAGTAATAAATCTGCACAGTGTGATTTCGCTCGTTGACCCTGCCAGTTCCTTTTGGACTTTGACACACGCTGTTAGTTGTGGCGTGTTAGTGACGTCACGTTCTGATTGCGCATGCGTACCTTCTCATGGACGGGCTCTAGGACAAAGCCCAATTTTTTACCATATACTTTTCTGTATATCGGCGAGTCTTTGATATTTTCGAGGTGTTCGCGTATCAAGTTTTTTCCTTATGACTTTTTCACTATGATAAGCGGAGCACAGGTCTACACTGCCTCTGCTGAGAGAGAGAGAGAGAGAGAGAGAGAGAGAGAGAGAGAGAGAGAGAGAGAGAGAGAGAGAGAGAGAGAGAGAGAGAGAGAGAGAGAGAGAGAGAGAGAGAAGAGGGTGGGGGGAAGAGAGAGAGGGAGAGGGAGAGAGAGACAGAGACATTACAAATAGACAGAAATTAGTAATATAATCCGTCAGCCTACAAAGTTGGTTTACAAACTTTATTTACAATCGTCATCAAATAATTTCTTTTCGATCCAGCCTTATCTCTTTTATTCTATTGTTTCTCCCACTCTCCTGCGTTGTGATCATAGTTGATATACGCATGATGAGCCTCAATATGAATCTTCAAAAAAAATGAGAGGAATAAATTTAGAGAGAAGGAAAATATTCAGATTGACCATCATTAATATTTTTAGCACTTGTATTATCATTATCGTTTAAATCATAGTCGTTAAAAGTGATACTGCGATCTCTTTTATAATATGTAAACACTATTCCTCCCACGATGACAATAACCATATTACTGTTGTTCTAAATATCACCATCATTATCATCGCATCACCATCACCATCATCATCGTTATAATTTTCAATATCCTTTGCATTACTAATATTGTTATTAATATCAGTGTTATCTTTATTAGTAATAGTAATAGTTTTATTATTGGTAACAGTGCTGCTACTACTGCCATTATTATTATTATCATTATGATTTTTATGGCTGTTAGCGTTACAGTTATTATAATTTCTTTCATTATCATCGCTATTTCCATTACTATCATCATTATCAATATAACCTGTTGTCGTTGTACTCTTAATAGTTTTGGTATTAGTATCTATTTTGTTATAGCAATTATGATTATTATTACTGATATTGCTGTTATAATTATTATTACTATTATGCTATAATTCTTTTTCATTATTTTCATTCTTCTTATTATTTAATGTGGGACAAATATTGAAGAAATGGCCACTAAATGGTTGCAAAAAGTAGCGAGTTGGGGAGAAATGCCAAATGTTATAGAAAAAATGAAGAACCGTGTCTGCATTTACATATTCAGCAGGAATCATCGGTGATAACTCTTACATTTTTTGACTTTAGTAAAATAGATATCAGCCTATAATTGGCCAGTGTCCAACATCATCTAATGGATGGTTGTCGAGGAATATGTATGAGATGAACGAAAGCAGTTGTATAAATTCGTGAGCATACGAATGCAACTATACATCTTACGAATGAAAGATGAGTTCTGTTTGCGATCGAGGGACATTTCTGCTGACTCCTCGAACCCCAAATTTCGTCAAAGGAATGAAGACTCGCAAACGAGAGTGGTAACACATGTAAATAAACTATATGGCTTCTTGGTATTTTTTGAAATACGTATTCTAATGGCACTGATAATTAGGGTCTGTGAAGAGTTTTGATAACACCGATAACTTCAGTGAGTATGCCAGATAAGATAAGTAGGTAGATAGATAGAAGGAAAATGAGAGAGGGAGAGATCCCCATAATTAAACATACAGACCCTTCCACTTTTTTAAATATAGATTTTTTTTTATTTTTTACACATTTCAGTGCAATGGCAGGTATATAGTAACTGTTAATGACATTTTACTCTGGGTGAAAGTACAGACACAAGAAATAGATGTATGTAAAGTTACATACGTGAGATTAATAAAAGTTTTGTAAAAGCTAAATTTTAGGTATAGTAAAATTCTTTCATATGGTAATGAAAATCAAAACGGAGCAGGAAAGTGGAAGGAAGGAAAGAGGTTAAATTGTTATATTGTCTTTAGTGTTGTTTTCGTTCCACTTTGCCCACTTCAGATAAGAAACACGAATTCATAGAAGAGAAGCATAGGTCTGTTTGCAATGAGATTCGATTTAGTCTAATCATGGTTGCAGAGTCTTGGGACTTGCAACATAGAACGAACTGCACGACCTCCGTTTTACAGTACCTTAATGTTTATCTTTATAATATGAAAGGTTTGTTGTCACTGTAGTTGACACTGTCATAAA
>NC_091560.1:31816821-31819321 GCF_042767895.1 Penaeus vannamei
TCTCTCTCTCTCTCTCTCTCTCTCTCTTAACCTATCTATTAATCTGTCTATCTGTCTTATCTAGCTATCTATTTATATTACCATTTAGAGAGGAGGGGAAAAATGAAAAAAATGAAATTGAGAATGGGAAGAGAGACGAAAAGGTAAGAAAGAAAAAAGGAATAAACACGAATTACACACCATTACACACACACACATACCCATACATCTGTCCTGTGCCCCCCATGAATCCCATCACCCACACCGTGAAGCGGTCGCATGTGTCCTGTGCCCCCCCATGAATCCCATCACCCACACCGTGAAGCGGTCGCATGTGTCCTGTGCCCCCCATGAATCCCATCACCCACACCGTGAAGCGGTCGCATGTGTCCTGTGCCCCCCATGAATCCCATCACCCACACCGTGAAGCGGTCGCATCTGTCCTGTGCCCCCCATGAATCCCATCACCCACACCGTGAAGCGGTCTTATGTGTCCTGTGCCCCCCATGAATCCCATCACCCACACCGTGAAGCGGTCGCATGTGTCCTGTGCCCCCCATGAATCCCATCACCCACACCGTGAAGCGGTCGCATGTGTCCTGTGCCCCCCATGAATCCCATCACCCACACCGTGAAGCGGTCTTATGTGTCCTGTGCCCCCCATGAATCCCATCACCCACACCGTGAAGCGGTCGCATGTGTCCTGTGCCCCCCATGAATCCCATCACCCACACCGTGAAGCGGTCGCATGTGTCCTGTGCCCCCCATGAATCCCATCACCCACACCGTGAAGCGGTCGCATGTGTCCTGTGCCCCCCATGAATCCCATCACCCACACCGTGAAGCGGTCGCATGTGTCCTGTGCCCCCCATGAATCCCATCACCCACACCGTGAAGCGGTCGCATGTGTCCTGTGCCCCCCATGAATCCCATCACCCACACCGTGAAGCGGTCGCATGTGTCCTGTGCCCCCCATGAATCCCATCACCCACACCGTGAAGCGGTCGCATGTGTCCTGTGCCCCCCATGAATCCCATCACCCACACCGTGAAGCGGTCGCATGTGTCCTGTGCCCCCCATGAATCCCATCACCCACACCGTGAAGCGGTCGCATGTGTCCTGTGCCCCCCATGAATCCCATCACCCACACCGTGAAGCGGTCGCATGTGTCCTGTGGCCCCCCTGGATCCCAATACCCACACCGTGAAGCGGTCGCATGTGTCCTGTGCCCCCCATGAATCCCATCACCCACACCGTGAAGCGGTCGCATATGTCCTGTGCCCCCCATGAATCCCATCCCCCACACCGTGAAGCGGTCGCATGTGTCCTGTGCCCCCCATGAATCGCAATGCTCACACCGTGAAGCGGCCGCATGTGTCCTGTGCCCGCCGTGAATCCCATCACCCACACCGTGAAGCGGTCGCATGTGTCCTGTGCCCCCCATGAATCCCATCACCCACACCGTGAAGCGGTCGCATGTGTCCTGTGCCCCCCATGAATCCCATCACCCACACCGTGAAGCGGTCGCATGTGTCCTGTGCCCCCCATGAATCCCATCACCCACACCGTGAAGCGGTCGCATGTGTCCTGTGCCCCCCATGAATCCCATCACCCACACCGTGAAGCGGTCGCATGTGTCCTGTGCCCCCCATGAATCCCATCACCCACACCGTGAAGCGGTCGCATGTGTCCTGTGCCCCCCATGAATCCCATCACCCACACCGTGAAGCGGTCGCATGTGTCCTGTGCCCCCCATGAATCCCATCACCCACACCGTGAAGCGGTCGCATGTGTCCTTTGCCCCCCATGAATCCCATCACCCACACCGTGAAGCGGTCGCATGTGTCCTGTGCCCCCCATGAATCCCATCACCCACACCGTGAAGCGGTCGCATGTGTCCTGTGCCCCCCATGAATCCCATCACCCACACCGTGAAGCGGTCGCATGTGTCCTGTGCCCCCCATGAATCCCATCACCCACACCGTGAAGCGGTCGCATGTGTCCTGTGCCCCCCATGAATCCCATCACCCACACCGTGAAGCGGTCGCATGTGTCCTGTGCCCCCCATGAATCCCATCACCCACACCGTGAAGCGGTCGCATGGGTCCTGTGCCCCCCATGAATCCCATCAATCACCCACACCGTGAAGCGGTCGTATCTGTCCTGTGCCACCCATGAATCCCATCACCCACACCGTGAAGCGGTCGCATATGTCCTGTGCCCCCAATGAATCCCATCACCCACACCGTGAAGCGGTCGCATGTGTCCTGTGCCCCCCATGAATCCCATCACCCACACCGTGAAGCGGTCGCATGTGTCCTGTGCCCCCCATGAATCCCATCACCCACACCGTGAAGCGGTCGCATGTGTCCTGTGCCCCCCATGAATCCCTGTGCCCCCCATGAATCCCATCACCCACACCGTGAAGCGGTCGCATATGTCCTGTGCCCCCCATGAATCCCATCACCCACACCGTGAAGCGGTCGCATATGTCCTGTGCCCCCCATGAATCCCATCACCC
>NC_091560.1:31845008-31852508 GCF_042767895.1 Penaeus vannamei
GATTGTAGAGTATTTTTCTTTCACGGGGAATATTACATTTTTTGAAGCGGGGATAACATCATTTTGTCTACATTTGTGCGGATGAATCTGCAGATGGATGATGATACAAGTGTGCAGAAATGTCAAATGAATTTTATATGCAGAAGATGATTTAAAAAAGAACTAAGCATGCGCGGAAAGTTACCTGAGGACTACAGAATTTTAATAAATAATAAAGTCTACATTCTGGGGCCTGTGCCTCCTGTGACACACCCATCACAATCACTAACCAGGAAAACATAGAAACCACATTTACATAGCAGGAGAGAGTGTCGGATAGACTAGATAGTGGGCATTCTCGCATGGCGATTGTATGCTCTCTTCTGCCGTGAATATGTGGATGATTCTATGTTTTCCTGGGCAGCGGTTAGGGGGCAGCAGCCCCCTGCATTAGAAAATATAGTGCCCAGCAATGGCAATTTAGATTGTTGATTAAATTTTGTGATGTGGAATCGGCTACATAGCCTTTGGCAAGTTTGTCCGTACTGTAAAGAATTACCATTGTTAGAAGCAAATGTATTATTTGATTTAGGGAAATTTTATCTCCCCATCTGTTTCTTACTGCATACCCTGGCGGTCCAGGTGGCTCTGCCCCCTGCCTAAGGAATTTATAGATCATAGTGCATAAATCCCATGGGGTTAGGCCTAGGTTAGGTTGGTTTATTGGTTATGGCAGGTTGTTTAATTACCGTGGGGGCTTTGGATGGTGTGAATTCCTGTAGATTTTACCGAAAGATGGGTTGAACTCCAGTAGAGTTTTTTTTAAAGTCGGTGCGTCAGTCGGTAGACTGAAAGATGACAGGCACATTGAAGGATAGTTATAAGCAGATTTTAAGTTTCTGCTCCCTTTTTTTCTCCTTTTTCTCTTTCTTCTTCATTTTCTTTTTCTTTTTCTTTTTATTATTTTTTTCTTGTAGGCTGTCCATTATTGGTTACTAGAAGGTTCAAATGAGTTTGAATAGAACATATCAGACATGATCTCTTTTTAAGAGGCCATTTCTGGTAATATTCAGAATACTTTCGACTGATCAAGAGGATATTGGTATCAATGGATTCACTCGCTACTGCCTAAATATATAGAAATTATGCCCCCCCTCCCCCAATACCCACAATCTTGCCCCTGATAGCAGGGGAGGGCATGAATGGGACAAGGGAAATTGCTAGGTAAAATGTGAATAATATACAGAGAATTGGTTTATGATTGCAGGGGGCTGCTACCCCCTAACCCCCATGGACAACAAAGAATCCACCTCAAATATACGGCAGGATAAAGTGTAGGACAGACTTGGCATTAGGGGCTCCTGCATATCAGCTGTATTCTTTACCTTGCTATGAATGCTTCAAAAACCCTCCCAAACCCCAAATATTTGGCCTTGATTGCAGGGAAAGGTATGGAGGATACCAGGGAATGTCAGATAGAGGGTCTAAGACCCCCTCACCCTAGGGGCTGCTGCCCCATAACCACCGTCCTGGATGACAAAGAATCTTCCACGTATTCATGGCAGAATAGAACATAACAACCTTCATGTTGGATGAAGATGGCAAAATATATCCTTGGAATTATAATTATCTGACTTGCCAGTGCATAGCCTCTCCATCATTGAGACTTCTGCAGTGCCTCCTCGTGGCCACCTATGGAAACTGGTACCTTGCAGTCCCAGGCTGAACTGTAGGGGATCTCGAAGCAGCAGGAGGCCCCAGAGGTACAGGGTTATGGCCCACCAGTGTGTGGACATGCCCTGGCCTTGTACTAACTCCTGCCCCTAAGCCCCCTGGGGTTAATTGGAGGCTCAGGGGAGGTGGGCCTTGCCAGTCCTCCTCCCCCCAGAGATAACCCATTGGCAACATCTTGGATATTTGGAAATGCTGGGGGGAGGGGAAATGCCCCTCCTACCCAGAGAGAGTGGCAGGCTGCAGACCCCGCTGGGAGGGTGGCTACTGGGGCACAGGATGGGAACAGGAGCTCCTTGTCCCGCCTGCGTTCTGGCAGCCACCAGCCCGATATGAAGCTTGTGGGGCAAAGCCCTATTGAACCCCACAGGTGGAGAATGGGTCCTACAGCCTGCCACCTTTTATGTGGGGCAGTGTCGGGGTGATTGGTTGCCCCTACTATCGAGGGAACTGGGGAGGCTGAGAGTTGGGGTGGCTGCTCTCTTGGAGGTGAGAAGACCTGGCAGCGGCATGATCAGTGTAGGTGGCTACACCTATTACTGGTCAGGCCGCAGCGATGGTCACCATCTTCAGGGAGTAGCCATAGCTATTGCCAGTAGGCTCCAGCCCTCGGTGGTAGAGGTCACTCCAGTCGATGAGCTTATAATGGTAATGAGACTGAAGCTGTCATTTAGCTTCATGTCTCTTATTGCTGTGTATGCTCCTACCAATGTTTGTAAACTTGACGTGAAAGAGATGTTCTATGCCAAACATGCATCTGTGACAAACAGTTGTCCCTGGCGAGATATTCTTATTGTTCTGGGTGACTTCATTGCGGTATCTGGCTTTGATCTTGCTGGCTAAGAGATGTCTGTTAGTCCTCATGGTTTGGGAGTTGATACTGGCAGCGAGAATTCCCTCCTTTTCCGGGATTTTGCTAGATCCAAGAAATTGAGGATTTCTGGCTCCTGGTACCAGCGCCCAGACCCACATTGTTGGACATGGTACAGCGATGCGGGTAATGCAGCCAAGGAGATCGACAACATTCTCGGTAGCACTCATTGGAGGATCCTCCAGAACTGCAGGGTGTATAGGAGTGCCGAGGTCTCTGGTACTGACCATAGATTGGTTGTGGCTACCCTCCGGGTTCACTTCAAAACTCCCCAGGGGCCCAGTGACCACCCTAGGGTGTTTCATTTGGTCAAGATGAAGGAGAGGGAGTGTGCTCGGGGGTTTGCTGAGACAATCTCTGATTGCTTCACAGCGCTCGACAATGTGACGGACCCTGTACTTCTGTGGGACACCTTCAAGCGTGACACGCTTGATGCAGCCCAAGAATTGATTGGAGAACGCCTGAGGCCAAGACAGAATTTAATCTCTCAGGAGACACTGGAAGCCACAGATGCTTGCCGTGCGGCTCGTCTGGCAGGGGATCGGGATTTGCACCATTCTCAGGTGCGCAGAACTTGGTCTCTGTTAAGAAGGGACAAGGAACAAGGTCGAAGGCTGTTTCTTACTAAATGACCTTCATCCTGCATACCAAGCCCTGAGAAAGCTGAATTCCTAGTCTTCTTCACAGGTGACTGCAGTTCGCTTAGTAGGTGGCCAGATCGTCTCAGATCCTGTTGCGGTGCGGGAACGTTGGGCTGAGTATTTTGAGCAGTTGTATCAGGTTGACCCACCAACAGTTAACTTGGATGCGGGTAGTGCCGTGATTCCGCTGCCGGACCCACCCATTAGCGAGGACCCACCTTCCCTAACTGAAGTTATAGGGGTGATTTCCAAGCTGAAGAATGTTAAAGCAGCGGGTATTTGTGGCATCCCAGCTGAACTGTTAAAGGCTGGTGGTGAACCTATGGCATGTGGGTTGCATGCTGTCCTGGCTGCCATCTGGCAGTCTGGTACCGTTCCCCCTGGCCTGTTGAGGGGTGTGCTCATCCCTCTCTGGAAGGGGAAGGGGGACCGATGGGACTGCAGCAATCACCGAGGCATCACACTGCTCAGTATACCAGGCAAGGTTCTTGCCCACATCATTTTGAGACGTATTAGAGACCACCTACTGAGCGCTTCGAGTCATTGTAGAGCGTTGTCGTGAGTTCGGACGTGGGCTGCTTGCAGCCTACATCAACCTTAAGAAGGCGTTTGATACGTTGCATTGGGAATCACTCTTCTTTCCTGTCAGTTCAGGAGTGTTCTTGCATTAACACTTTTCAATACTTGCATGGACTGGATACTGGGTAGAGCGACTGTTCAAAGTCATTGTGGAACAATACTGAGCAATATTAAGGTTACAGACCTTGATTTTGCTGATGATGTTGCTATTCAATCTGAGTCTTTGGAAACCCCAGTGGTGGCTCTCGATGCATTTGGTAATGAAGCGAAGCCATTGGGTCTAGATGTCTCTTGGACCAAGACTTGCTAGGAGAACCTGTTTGGTCGGTATGTGCTTGTGGCGAGGACATTGAAGTCACAAAGAGCTTTACATACCTTGGTAGTGCAGTTCATAACTCTGGGCTGTCAGACCAAGAAGTCAGCAGATGGATTGGCCTGGCAGCAGGGGTCATGAACTCTCTCGACAAGAGTATTTGGAGATGCTGGTACCTGTGCAGAAGGGCCATAACTGATAATGCCAGTTTTGCTATACAGTAGTGAAACATGGACATTATCCAGTGCCCTGGAGTCTCATCTTGATGCCTTTTGTAATAGGTCCTTGCGCCGGATCATGGGCTACTGTTGGCGGGACCATGTGTCTAACCAACGGTTGCACCGTGAAGCTGGCACAGGACCTGTTACCTGCACAATGCGGAATCGTCAACTCAGACTATATGGCCACCTTGCTCGCTACCCACAGACTGATCCTGCTCATCAGATTGTCTCTGCAAGAGACAATCCTGGGTGGAGGAGGCCTGTGGGACAACCTAGGAGGTCATGGCTTGGGCAGATCGATCAAACCTATCGTGAGGAGCTCGTGATGGGCCGAGTCCCTGCCTGGAGGCTTGCCATGAGGGATCCCAAAAGGTGGAAACAAAAGGTGGACACGGCTATGCGTCCCCGTCGTCATCCTAATGATGATGATGATGATGATTATGATGATTGATAGAAGCTGCTGAAGTGTGAGGGAGGAGGGTGATGGAGCCATGGGATTCTTTCATGCTCTATTCTGCCTACATACCATATGCGGGGGATCCTTTATCTTCCAGGGGGTTGGTGGGCAGCAGCTTTCCAGGGGGAGATGCAGGGGAAGTAGCCCCCTGCATTACACAGTGCAATGACTTATTCATTGTATATTATTACTATAGCTACATATACACTATATTCTATTCTTATTTTACTCTGCAATTTCCTTGGATCCTTTCATTACCTACCATACTATCAAGACCAAGATTGTATTAACGACAAGAAAATCATCCTAATTCTCATCAGATTTAGTATCACTGGACTCCTCTTGATATCTGTAAGGTAAGGCTTGCATTATCATTTGGAAATGGCTAGATTAGATTATGCTCTATTTATGTGTTTACCATTGGTAGGGGGCTTCACTCCTTACAAACTCAAATAAGGGGATCTGAGTAACATGTCTCATGTGTCATAACATAATCTTGTTGAGGTGAAAGCAAACATTCTTTGCTGCAAAAATTTTCTGTGCAAGTTATAGAAGTTTTCAGACATTCATATTGTGCATATTCATTAATTCTGCTGATTATTTCTGTTATATTTGTTAGGTTGACATTGGTAGACCATGGGTACCAAATTAATACATTTTATGATATAAGTGTTTTCAAGAAAAATACCCAATGTTCAACTAAGATACTGTCTTTTAATGTTTTTATGGCAAATAGGGAAGTCCTCTTAAAGATGTTTTGATCATGAAAGCTGTTGA
This sequence comes from Penaeus vannamei, assembly GCF_042767895.1. Lineage (NCBI taxonomy): Eukaryota > Metazoa > Arthropoda > Malacostraca > Decapoda > Penaeidae > Penaeus > Penaeus vannamei. The sequence goes on from NC_091560.1 coordinate 31,850,578, forward strand.
CTGATGTATTTTGAATAGGTAGTCTTCAGAAAGTATTTGGGCCTACACTGATCCTATGGGAAGTGGATTTTTCGGTCATCTTGCTCTGACATCTTCACTCAAGCACATTGCAATACCTAGTGTGAGGAATGGTTCCCAGCTTATAAGAAAGGTTGAACTGTGGTCTTTTTTATACAGATTTTTGCATTTTATCTGTTAATATTTAATGGGCTATCTTAATCTTTGGAAAGTTTTAAGTAACCATCACCAAAAAATGACAGATTATTGGCCCTGACTGGCCACCAGTAGAAAAGTTTCATTCCTACTCCAGCTAAATCTGTTTACAACATATATTGTTGAACTATTTATCTTCTTAGTATGACAGTTCCTTTTCTGAGATCGAGGGGTGAAGAGATATTACATGGTTTTAGTATTCCGATTGATAGACTTAATATAGGTTTCATTTTTATGGTCCTATTAAGCTATCCTTGATGTCTGCACATAAGTACATTAGTCTAAGATGCATTGTCACTGGAACAGTTCTTTTTCCAAAGGACTCAGAGACCAGAGACCTTTAAATCAAACAGCCACAATAAAGATTCTAAAATGTGATTGTGTTTCACATCTTGAAAAATAGTGAAACCAAAGTAGTAGTTGTGATTTAGCATTTCCCTTATCACTGTTGATGTGTTTCATTCCATCTTTGCACACTTGTTACTGTGTTTGTGTTTGTATTCAAAGACCTAGTGCCTTAGTTTGTTAAAATTTAGTTGTATGATGTGGTTCCCCATTAAGATCAAATCTGTGTTTCAGCTTGTAGTAGATGGGGTCAGATCCAGTTCACCTTGGAGACCAGTAACCAGAAAATATCTGTTTACAGCAAGGTAGGCTTTCAATACTAAGATATGCACCAAATTCAGCTTTTCCCCAAGCACTTATTTGCCATATAATCTGCAGCCTAGGTGGTGAAACCATATTATTTTGAAAATAAATTTTAATGTTTACAGACTTTTTAAGCACACGTAGTGTGCTAAATTTTCAGATGTCATTGTGTGGTTCATCCAACAAGTTCTCCCAAATACTGTTTCAGTTCATTATTTAGGAGTGCAAATTATGTTTTTTCCCAGCACAGGATGGCAGAGAAATACCTAGAATTTTATCATATCTTATTGCATTGATTTTTTAAAAATGTGTTTATTTATTTATTTTTCAATTGCATCACGCAATTTATTTAAATGTCACACATAAGCAGAACTTTATTTTTAACTGATTTATTTGTGCTTCAGGTCTGATTAGGAGACAATGCCTTCACAGGCTATCAAACCAACTTCTCTGGGCATGACGGGAATGAGGAACAATGATACCTGGACGGATGGACTCCCAATCTGCAAATTGTCAGGTATATTCCTTTTTTTCGTTTTTACCTGTTAAATAATTATTTTTCACTAATATGTAATTAACTTTACTATACTAAATTTTACTTACATTCTGGGTAATATCTAAGAAAATAGAATTCAAACTAAGAGACATATTGGTTAACAAATCAGTATGCTCGGCAGGTGTGGGGATGTCAGCCAACCAGATGTATCGAGAAGATGGAACACCATGCTCGGAACATGAATATGAGGACCGCAGCATTCACTTTTGTCTTGACCGTGAAAATCACACTTACCTTTATGGGGTCTTTGATGGCCATGATGGAGCCAAGGCAGCATACTTTGCATCACAGGTTAAGCATTAAATGTTTAGTTTTGTAAAAGACTGGTCATAATACCTTGAACTTCTTTGGTTCTTTGAGATGATTATAATGTGAAACTTTTGTTTTTGAAGCAAACTGGTTATTTACAGTAGCTAGGAGAATAATTCTTACATTTCATTTGATAGGGACCATCTTGGACATCTTCAGCAACATTAGAATAAAAGTTGATATTACAGATGTCAAGAAAGATGTC
>NC_091560.1:31862508-31867508 GCF_042767895.1 Penaeus vannamei
TGACTGTCCTTGCACTTACTTCAATGTTGTTTCTCTGAGCTCATTTGACAATGAATTTGGTTTGTTTTCTGTTTCTCAAAACCTCTTTAATGATGACACTGTCTTTTCTGCCTGTTGTTCTTTTTTCCTTCCTCTGTCTTCCCTTGTCCTTTACTGTACCAGTTTCTCTGTGTTTCTTCACTATATCCTGCACTGTAGATCTTGCAACATTTTTTGAGCTATTTTGTTGTAGCTGTTTCCCTCTCCATTAAGTTCAAATACTCTTACCCTGTCTTCCAATGCTCAATCTAGGTACAGGAGCCATATTCTAAAACAAACACAAACAAAAACAAGTCCATATTAAAAAGGCCTAGACAGACAAAAACTGTTTGTAGGTAATAAGTCGATCAAATTAAAGCAAACTGTAGCTTCAAAGAGCAAAAAGCATAAAACTGATGAAAATCTGTACTTATCAGAAAAAATTCAAAACAAATGCAATAAATTCGACGACAAATATATGGAAATCGCTGGAACATGCTCAATGAATTAGTAATCAGATGTATCCAGGCAACAGGAATCCCACTGAAAGCGAGGCTTTCTGGCGTGTTTTTCCTCCTCAAGTTGACTAAAAATTTCTGTACTCAATTGTAACATTTAGAGAAAACAACAACAACAAAAATCTAAGAAAAAAAAAGCTTGATATGTTTAAAATTCACATGATTATGAATTGATGACAATATTTCATCCATATTATCAGGCTTGATTCAGTACTAACCGAGTTATTGGAAAATGAAATAGGATTTGACGAAAATTGTTAAGGTGGCTGGTTGATTTTTTTTTTTTTTTTTTTTTTTTTTTGTGCGTGCGTGTGTGCGTGCGTGCATGCATGCGTGTGTGCATGCATGCATGCGTGTGTGCGTGCATGCATGCGAGCGTGCATGCATGCGTGCGTGCGTGCGTGCGTGCGTGTGTGCACATATGTATATGTATGTAGGTATACATATGTTTTGTGCATATGCCTATGAATATATATGCATGTTCATATGTGTATGTAAAGTAGGAGTGCATATGCATATCTATATACATGAGAACATATGTGCTTGGATATATGCATATGCATGTGCACGAAATTGAACACATGCATAGTACTTGGGTCGTGGGTGGATGAAAAGGTGTGTCTGCATTGGGTGAAAATACACACAAATGCAATCAACATATGCGCATGGAGCACAGATGTATAAATTATAGCCACATATATATGCGCTTCTCATACTCAAGCCCCTACTCATGGGAGTATACCCTGATGTAGTCAGCAGACCCGTATGTTGTTACTCCCAAGTCCAGACTATGCTAGAGGGGCTTACAAGTGGCACCCTGGGTAAATTACTCCCCCTTCCCCCAAGATACGTCTAAGCTAGTAGTTGGGGCAGTACTAGGCTGTCTACCTCGCAGTCAGAACCCAAACCAAAACCATGACTACGTAAACAGAGCAACGGCCTCAATCCCCAGAGGCGAAGGAGCCCCTGGTTATGACGGCGAAGAGAATCGACCCTGAGCAGGTGCTAAAAATCTCCAGTTAAAGACTGGCCATTCCACATTGATGAACCTTTGTAACTCTAATAAAGGACTGTGAAGACTGAATCCGACTTACTAGTACTGTGTAAAGAACTAGTTTTCATTAAATGAAATGTAGGACTGTGAAGTAAGAAGACTCGGTGAAGAACAGAAAATACTAAATGTTGGGCACGTACTCAGTGGGAGCGATCATAAATCGGGTAGGTTTCTTAGTTCATAAAATCTTAGAAAAGAATGTCGTGGAATTTAATAGTGTAAGCGAAAGAGAGACTTCAGTAACAATAAATCCTGTACAATAAGTACAACTGAAAGATTGTTCGTCAATGTTCCAGCCTGCAGCCATAGGGATGAAAAACTACAGGGCTTCTATGATGTTCATTAAGCCAGCGATAGAGCAAAGGTGTTAGGCAGGGCGACATCTCACCAAAACTTTTGACAGCTTGCCTTGAAGAAATATTCGAGGAACTAGAAGGGACCGGAAATGGTATCAAAATAGGGGACGAACACCTAAACAATGTAAGATTTGCAATCTAAGATTATATATATATACACATATATTCACACACGCACGCACGCACGCACGCACGCACGCACGCACGCACGCACGCACGCACACACACACACACACACACACACACACACACACACACACACACACACACACACACACACACACACACACACACACACACACACACACACACACACACACACACACATATATGTATATATTTATATATATGTATGTATATATAATACATATATAAACATATACGTATATATAATATATATATATATATATATATATATATATATATATATATATATATATATATATATACATTTACATATATATGAATATATGCAAATGACTTCATTTAAGAGAAATTTAAATTTTAGTAATATATGCTTACAAAAATAAAAATAATGATAATGAAATTGATTACATGAAGCAAAATGAAAACAGATTTTTACTTATTAACAGTGACTGAATGCATGATATCAGCAGTCTTGGTAACAAAATATCTTTGATTAGCCTTATATTAATCTGAATAGACGAACACACTGATATGTTTACATATATAGGTATACAGGAGTATGGTTATTTTAGTATTGACGGAAATGACACGTAACACCGAATCTGAAAATATGAATTTGTTTTTCGATAGAACGTCACATTCTAAGAACCTTTCCTTCCAGAGGATCTTAACAAACTAAAAAGAAGTTTAGGAGAGACGATGCCAAACTCAAAAATTATAGGCGCTTTATGACACGTAGTCTTCCAAATGACACTAAATAGAGGAAGCGACGAAACAAGCGGATGGAATTGTAGCGGATGAAGTAGCGAGGGTAATCAAATGTCAAAAGGAACAGCACTTAAGCGTGACTTGACAGCAGACACAAGCGATCAGTCATTAGAGAAAATACTTATAATAGATAATCACGTGACACTAAAGTTTAAGTCCGAGAGAAATCAGCAGATAGTCAAATCATTTCCATGATATATACATATTAAACAGGACTGAGGCCTATGAAGTTTTGCTTGAAATATAAAAGGAACGTATTTTAATAAAAGTACAAAAATCTTTGATAAAATTACCTCTTATGATGTGATCATGGATTGTCTTTATCATCTCTTTCCCCTAAAGCATCAGAAACATTTTGATTTGATTATATATATATATATATATATATATATATATATATATATATATATATATATATATATATATATATATATATATATATATATATATATATATATATATATATATATATATATATATATATATATATATATATATATATATATATATTCATGCACATATATATGTATATATATGTTCACACACAGATATGTATATATATTCACACATATATATGTATATATATTTGATATATTTGCACACATACATATACATATATATGTATATACATACACATAAAAAACATATATATGAATATGTATAAATGACTTCACTTACATAGCAACTTCTCTCTTAAAAATAAATTCTTACAAAAAATGATAAGTCGCAGGTTGTATGAAGTCAACAAAACATTGTTTTACTTATTAAGAGTGACTGAATACATAATATATGCAGTCTTGGCGACGATGTATTTTTGATTATTCTTTTATCAATTTGAATAAACGAACACAGGTAAAGGTAGGACAGACGATGCAAAACTAAATATAGGCGCTCTATGACACGTAGTCTGTCAAATGATACGAAATAGAGGAAGCAACAAAACAACCGGAAGGAATGGTAGAGGAGGAAGTAAGCGAGTGGCGTGAAATCAGATGCCAACTAGTTAATTAGAGATAAGATTTGTAATAAATCACGAGACACTAGAAGTTTGGCCAAAGGTAAGTTAGTTGAAATTCAAATAATTTCCGTTATGGCTAGGCTGTGTATGAGGCAGTGTCGCAAAATGTGGTAAGAGCGACAAAGAGCGGCGATATATATATCTATATCTATCTATCTATCTATCTATCTATCTATCTATCTATCTATCTATCTATCTATATGTGTATATATATATATATATATATATATATATATATATATATATATATATATATATATGAGTGTGTTTATGAATAAATAGATTGTTTGAGTGTCAGTGCAGGAAGTTATCTATTGTAATATAATTCTGAAACGTGTTTTCGAGAAAAAAAAAAAACGTAAATAGACCACAGAATCATGAAAAATATTTATGTAGTCTCCAAATGTTATTCTAATTGTGTGAAATGTGCAAACAGAACTTATCAAATCGAAAGATTATTTCATTAGTGACTTCTGTAACTCTCACTCTCGTTTCGTTTTCCCTCTTTCTCCACTTCCTTTCTATCACTCTTTTCCTCTCTAAAAAAAACTGTTTGTCTGTCTGTCTCCCTTTCTCCTACTCCCTCCCTCCCTCCTTTATTTTCCCAGATTCTCTCCCTCTTTCAATATATATATATATATATATATATATATATATATATATATATATATATATATATATATATATATATATACCGTGTACTGGGGCGTTGATCGCGACAAGCCAACACAGCGTACCATAGCCACCGCGTCCCTGTTCAAACAATTTCCCGCAGACCTCGTCCACGCCCACGCCCGCGTCCCTCTCGCTAGGCCAGGGCGTGTCGGGCGGCTGGGACAAAGGATATAAACCCAGCTTGCTTAGAGTTACGACTAACTTGTTTGATTGTGTCTTACAGGCGCGAGGCCGGGTATAAATCACGATTCGGTTTTGCAGGTTTTCCTTTATTTGAGGAAATATGTTTCTTTGTGTGTGTGGGAGTGTGTTTGTGTTATTAACATTGGTATAAATATGTTTGCACACTCACACACACACACAAGTACATATATATATATATATATATATATATATATATATATATATATATATATATATATATATATATATATATATATATATAA
>NC_091560.1:31887508-31890008 GCF_042767895.1 Penaeus vannamei
CTCCACCTCCTCCTCCTCCTCCTCCTCCCTACCTCCCTCCTCCGCTCCCATGCCTCCTCCTCCTCCCTCCCACTCTACCTCCCCCTCCTCACCCCCTCCCTTCCCCCCCCCCCTTCCCTCCTCTACTCCCCTGTCTCCATCTCCTCCTCCTCCTCCTCCTCCCTACCTCCCTCCTCCGCGTCCCTGCCTCCTCCTCCTCCCCCTCCCACTCTACCTCCCCCCCCCTTCCTTCCTCTACTCCCCTGTCTCCACCTCCTCCTCCTCCCTCCTCCTCCTCCTCCCTCCTCCCTACCTCCCTCCTCCGCTCCCGTACCTCCTCCTCCCTCCCCCTCCCACTCTACCTCCCCCCTCCTCACCCCTCCTTCCCCCCCCTTCCCTCCTCTACTCCCCTGTCTCCATCTCCTCCTCCTCCTCCTCCTCCCTACCTCCCTCCTCCGCGTCCCTGCCTCCAAGCCGACGCTGGCGCCACGAAAGAGAGGAATTTCTGGCGCCAAAGAAGATAGAGAGAGAGAGAGAGAGAGAGAGAGAGAGAGAGAGAGAGAGAGAGAGAGAGAGAGAGAGAGAGAGAGAGAGAGAGAGAGAGAGAGAGAGAGAGAGAGAGAGAGAGAGAGAGAGAGAGAGAGAGAGAGAGAGAGAGAGAGAGAGAGAGAGAGAGAGAGAGAGAGAGAGAGAGAGAGAGAGAGAGAGAGAGAGAGAGAAACAGGGAAGACAATGCAGCGAAATAAAAGACGGATAAAGAGAAGACGGGAAGAATGAGAGAAATACTGCTAATGAGGATAAGCGAAAGAGATGACAAGAAGTTAGAGAAAAATAGCACGATAAAGGGGGTGTTAAAGAGATGATTTATCTATCCAACAGCAGAAAAAAAAATCTTAAAAAGATGTATAATAAGGTGAGAGGTTGAAGTCAGATTACATCCCGCCATGAAAAAAGACCCCCCCCCCAAAAAAAAAGGAGAGAGATGAAAACGAGGGAGAAGATGAGAGAGGAGAGAACATAGGAGAATTCGAGACGTAGGGAAAAGGGAAACAAGAGATGAAGGGAGGAAGGAGGGGAGAAGGAAGGCGCAGGAGGAAGGAGGAGAGAAGGGAAGCGAAGGAGAGAGGAAGGTAAAGTGAGGGAAAAGGGAGAAGGGATATTTGGGAAGGGGGAGCAAATAGAAGAGGGACAAAAGGAGGGAAAACCAAGTGAGGCGAAGGGAGGGGGAATAATGGAGACGAGAGAGGAAGAATAAGCAGAAACGAATGAAGGGGAAAGGGAGACGAAAGAAGAGAAGGGAAAGACGAGATCCGGGGAGAGGGAAGCAAAGAAGAAACGAAGGGAGAGGAAAGAGAGAAGAGAGACGAAGGAGAGAGGCAGAGGATGGTAGACCGGAGACGTTGAAAGGAATGGAAAGGGAAGATAAAGGAGATGACATGGAAACATCAGAAGGGCGAAGAGACCCGAAGGAGGGGAGAAGGCAGATAAATGAGACAAAGGAGAGAACAAATACGGAAATACGGCAAGGGAAGGGGAGGGAACAAGAGAGGAGAGGGGAGAGGAGAATCGAAAAAGGGAGGGAGAGGGGAGAAAAGACTGAAAGGAAGAGGAAGAGATGGAAAGACCTAAAAGGAAGGAAGGGAGAGGCCTAAAAGAGAGGAAGAGAAGCAGATGCCAAAGAGAATAAGGAAGGGAGAGGCTCAAAAGAGAGGAAGAGAAGCAGATTCCAAAAACATAAAGGAAGCGAGAGGCCCAAAAAAGAATTAGGGAGAAAGACTAAAAGGGAGAAAGAGGGAACATGAGCCCAAAGAGATAACATGAGAGAAATAACCAAAAGGAAGAGAAAGTTGAGAGATGCCCAAACTGGAGAGTAACAGCAAGGCCTAAAGAGGAAGGAAAAAGACATAAAAAGAAATTTCAAGGCCATGGTACTCGGGAAAAAGAAATGACAAAGTGATATTCGACGAAAGAGACTGATGAGGCAGCCTAGTCCTAACTCAAGATGTGCCAAACTCATTTTTCATGGTAATCTCATGAAAAGCGTCAAGGGCCGTGGTATTTTTATTTTTATTTTATTTTTTTTATATTTCAGGTTCAAAGTCAAGGTCGCGTTTACTACTAGAATACAAGGGGAAAATAACAGTGATGATGGTGATGACGCCAGCAGCAGTAGTAGTAGAAAAGAAGAAGAAGAAGAAGAAGAAAAAGAAGAAGAAGTACTAGTAGTAGTGATAGATGTAGCAGTAGTAGTAGCATCATCATCATCAGTAGTAACAGTAGAAGAGAGGAAGAAGAAGAAGAAGAAGAAGAAGAAGAAGAAGAAGAAGAAGAAGAAGAAGAAGAAGAAGAAGAAGAAGAAGAAGAAGCAGAAGAAATAAATACGTAAACATAGAAAACAAGAAAAAGAGAAAAGTAGTCAGAAACCAAAATAAGGAATTAGAGAAAAGAAATAAAAGACAAATAAGAAAGGAAAAAAAATTGAAAAAAAAAAACTTACGAAAAGCGAATAAACTTCTCTGAC
>NC_091560.1:31895008-31897508 GCF_042767895.1 Penaeus vannamei
CGCACGCACGCACGCACACGCACGCACGCACGCACGCACGCACACACACACACACACACACACACACACACACACACACACACACACACACACACACACACACACACACACACACACACTCACACACACACACACACACACACACACATGTATGCATGTATGTATACACACACAAACAGATATATATGTATGTGTGTGTGTTCGTTCATGCATATATGTATACATGTACTTTATTAGGCATCAAATGCTTCTACGTAAAAAAAAAAAAAAAAAAAAAAAAAAAAAAAAAGGAACGTACTTTTTGCATAAATACTACAAAGCGAGAGAGTCAGCAGCCCTTTAGAAAGTCGACGGGAATACATGAAACGTTAATTAGCACCGAAATGCATTACCAAATACTACAGGAAAACGGAATTGTCAACCGTCCTGTTGTCATTCCATTATTTTAAAATAAAAGATTTCTCGAAGGACGAATAAGAATTATGACAGGCACAGAAATCCTACATTACAGAACCCAGTAAAATTCGTGTGCAGTCCAAATAATTTCCAAACCAAAAGCAGATTTCCTGAACACGAGCTAAACTGAACCGGCAAGGACTGGAAGGCTCCGAGTGCGCCATCAAAACAAAGAAATCGGAGTCAGGAAAGCATTAGTTTGTGATGGAAATCTGAACATAAAATTCTGGGCAAGTGATTTTCTTCATTTATGTATTCATTATCTCTCTATCTGTCTATTTCTTATCAAAGCTCACAAAGGATAACTGTCGTATCTTGCTTTAACAATACATACCGATTCTCTTTATTAATCGTGCATAGATATTGAATATTTTAACATTATTCGAGTAATTCGATATATGAATGATAAAGATAACCTGGAAGCACAAGTGAATTATAAAAAAAAGAAAGCTAAAGAAAAACAATTATCAAAACCATAAGAAATAAACATTTTTCTTTTGTCTTTTTAACTATATTCTTAACCCAGCGCCCTCTGTGTGTATTTGGCTCTTCTTGTGCATCTGGCAACGGGAGAAGCAAAGAACGGAAACATTTATAAAATCACTAATTACTGTTCATTAAGGTAATGTGATGTGAGGGGAGAGAAGCTTTCAGTGTTAAGCTTTAGAAAATGATTTATAGGACTACGAAAATAATGAGTTAAATAGGAGAAAAATGGACTTAGTCATCTCACTTCTTGTTCACTTTAGCATCGCATTTATTTAATGGAGATTGTGACGTTCTTTATTCTCTCCTTATTAGTTTCATTATCTTATATGTGATATTTTAAAAGATATATAGGTTCGAAAATTCCCTAGATTTTTCCTTTCAAAATAGCGTTTCTCTCTCTCTCTCTCTTTATAATAATGGTCACTCCAATGCTTTGAAACATCCGTTTTCTCTGACTTTTTTTGTCTAAAGAGAGACGGGAAAATACACACACATTCTGCATAATACTAGATCATACAATATGACTGTATATGGGTGGGGATGGAGATATCATTAACCTCCTATAAAAGAATTATACATACTTTTTGTGGCTTTCATCGCACCGGTTCGCTCAGATAAGTAGCTGTCAAGGCGAGTACATTTTCTTTATTTTTTTAAGTAAGAAAGGATTAAGTGCTACGGAAAGTTAATTAAAAAAAGATGAGAGAAGTCAAATAGCTGCTATGACGAGCATGATAATACTGGTCCTTTGATCTAATGTCTTTTGTACTTGTTTAGCTGTGATGGCAAGCAATGAATAAGATATTGTTTGTTGTGATGTCCAAGTGTAGTGTTTACGGTGTGTATTTATTTATTTTCTTAATTGGAATTCCCTTTTGTGTATCAGAACTTCAGGCATTTGAAACAGGTTCTGTAGCAAGATCAATTTGCCTCACACACACACACACACACACACACACACACACACACACACACACACACACACACACACACACACACACACACACACACACACACACACACACACACACACACACACACACACACACACACACACACACACACACACACACACACACACACACACACACACACACACACGCACACATATATGTATAATTATAATATGCATTATGAAATTACACGAGAATGATATTAAAGTTAGTGACCACGCTTATTTTTTGTAACGATAAAGCACAGCGACAGAGCTTTTTTTTTTTTTTTTTGACTTACAACACATCATACTCTTTGCTTTATCTTCGCTTAATGCTCATGCAACTGGAGATTTCATCGATGTGCAGCTGTGTATAACTTATACCATAGAGCATTTTGTAGGTAAAATACTTATAATTTTGAAAACCACTTGAAAACCATTCAGACCCCAATGAGACTAAAACAACGTCGATTTCATTTCAACTCTCTACCGTTTTGGCAAAAGCCTCTGTTGGTCCATTTAGAAAACCTTGCGAAATTCGGCATCCAGAGAGGAGTCCTCGGTGTTGGACATTGGTGCTAAAAATTCAAACGCCGGTGCTGATCTTCAGAAGAACTCAGG
>NC_091560.1:31917508-31925008 GCF_042767895.1 Penaeus vannamei
GAACGATTGTATAAACACACGAGAGAGTGTATTTGGAGAGAGAGCGATTCTATAAACACACGAGAGAGTGTATTTGGAGAGAGAACGATTGTATAAACACACGAGAGAGTGTATTTGGAGAGAGAGTGATTGTATAAACACACGAGAGAGTGTATTTGGAGAGAGAGCGATTGTATAAACACACGAGAGAGTGTATTTGGAGAGAGAGCGATTGTATAAACACATGAGAGAGTGTATTTGGAGAGAGAGCGATTGTATAAACACACGAGAGAGTGTATTTGGAGAGAGAGCGATTGTATAAACACACGAGAGAGTGTATTTGGAGAGAGAGCGATTGTATAAACACACGAGAGAGTGTATTTGGAGAACGATTCTATAAACACACGAGAGAGTGTATTTGGAGAACGATTCTATAAACACACGAGAGAGTGTATTTGGAGAACGATTCTATAAACACACGAGAGAGTGTATTTGGAGAACGATTCTATAAACACACGAGAGAGTGTATTTGGAGAACGATTGTATAAACACACGAGAGAGTGTATTTGGAGAGAGAACGATTGTATAAACACACGAGAGAGTGTATTTGGAGAGAGAATGATTGTATAAACACACGAGAGAGTGTATTTGGAGAGAGAGCGATTCTATAAACACACGAGAGAGTGTATTTGGAGAACGATTGTATAAACACACGAGAGAGTGTATTTGGAGAACGATTGTATAAACACACGAGAGAGTGTATTTGGAGAACGATTCTATAAACACACGAGAGAGTGTATTTGGAGAACGATTGTATAAACACACGAGAGAGTGTATTTGGAGAACGATTGTATAAACACACGAGAGAGTGTATTTGGAGAACGATTCTATAAACACACGAGAGAGTGTATTTGGAGAGAGAACGATTCTATAAACACACGAGAGAGTGTATTTGGAGAGAGAACGATTCTATAAACACACGAGAGAGTGTATTTGGAGAGAGAGCGATTGTATAAACACATGAGAGAGTGTATTTGGAGAGAGAACGATTGTATAAACACATGAGAGAGTGTATTTGGAGAATGATTCAATAAACACACGAGAGAGTGTATTTGGAGAGAGAGCGATTGTATAAACACACGAGAGAGTGTATTTGGAGAGAGAGCGATTGTATAAACACACGAGAGAGTGTATTTGGAGAGAGAGCGATTCTATAAACACACGAGAGAGTGTATTTGGAGAGAGAGCGATTGTATAAACACACGAGAGAGTGTATTTGGAGAGAGAACGATTGTATAAACACACGAGAGAGTGTATTTGGAGAGAGAGCGATTGTATAAACACACGAGAGAGTGTATTTGGAGAGAGAGCGATTGTATAAACACATGAGAGAGTGTATTTGGAGAGAGAGCGATTGTATAAACACACGAGAGAGTGTATTTGGAGAATGATTCTATAAACACACGAGAGAGTGTATTTGGAGAGAGAACGATTCTATAAACACACGAGAGAGTGTATTTGGAGAGAGAACGATTCTATAAACACACGAGAGAGTGTATTTGAGGAATGATTCTATAAACACACGAGAGAGTGTATTTGGAGAGAGAACGATTGTATAAACACACGAGAGAGTGTATTTGGAGAGAGAGCGATTGTATAAACACACGAGAGAGTGTATTTGGAGAGAGAACGATTGTATAAACACATGAGAGAGTGTATTTGGAGAGAGAACGATTCTATAAACACACGAGAGAGTGTATTTGAGGAATGATTCTATAAACACACGAGAGAGTGTATTTGGAGAGAGAGCGATTGTATAAACACACGAGAGAGTGTATTTGGAGAGAGAGCGATTCTATAAACACACGAGAGAGTGTATTTGGAGAATGATTCTATAAACACACGAGAGAGTGTATTTGGAGAGAGAGCGATTGTATAAACACACGAGAGAGTGTATTTGGAGAGAGAGCGATTCTATAAACACACGAGAGAGTGTATTTGGAGAATGATTCTATAAACACACGAGAGAGTGTATTTGGAGAGAGAGCGATTGTATAAACACACGAGAGAGTGTATTTGGAGAGAGAGCGATTGTATAAACACACGAGAGAGTGTATTTGGAGAGAGAGCGATTGTATAAACACATGAGAGAGTGTATTTGGAGAGAGAGCGATTGTATAAACACACGAGAGAGTGTATTTGGAGAGAGAGCGATTCTATAAACACACGAGAGAGTGTATTTGGAGAGAGAACGATTGTATAAACACACGAGAGAGTGTATTTGGAGAGAGAGCGATTGTATAAACACATGAGAGAGTGTATTTGGAGAGAGAGCGATTGTATAAACACATGAGAGAGTGTATTTGGAGAGAGAACGATTGTATAAACACACGAGAGAGTGTATTTGGAGAGAGAGCGAATGTATAAACACACGAGAGAGTGTATTTGGAGAGAGAGCGATTGTATAAACACATGAGAGAGTGTATTTGGAGAGAGAGCGATTGTATAAACACACGAGAGAGTGTATTTGGAGAGAGAGCGATTCTATAAACACACGAGAGAGTGTATTTGGAGAGAGAACGATTGTATAAACACACGAGAGAGTGTATTTGGAGAGAGAGCGATTGTATAAACACATGAGAGAGTGTATTTGGAGAGAGAGCGATTGTATAAACACATGAGAGAGTGTATTTGGAGAGAGAGCGATTGTATAAACACACGAGAGAGTGTATTTGAGGAATGATTCTATAAACACACGAGAGAGTGTATTTGGAGAGAGAGCGATTGTATAAACACATGAGAGAGTGTATTTGGAGAGAGAGCGATTGTATAAACACACGAGAGAGTGTATTTGGAGAGAGAGTGAATGTATAAACACACGAGAGAGTGTATTTGGAGAGAGAGCGATTGTATAAACACACGAGAGAGTGTATTTGGAGAGAGAGCGATTGCATAAACACACGAGAGAGTGTATTTGGAGAGAGAGTGATTGTATAAACACACGAGAGAGTGTATTTGGAGAGAGAGCGATTGTATAAACACACGAGAGAGTGTATTTGGAGAGAGAGCGATTGTATAAACACACGAGAGAGTGTATTTGGAGAATGATTCTATAAACACACGAGAGAGTGTATTTGGAGAGAGAACGATTATATAAACACACGAGAGAGTGTATTTGGAGAATGATTCTATAAACACACGAGAGAGTGTATTTGGAGAGAGAACGATTATATAAACACACGAGAGAGTGTATTTGGAGAGAGAGCGATTGTATAAACACACGAGAGAGTGTATTTGAGGAATGATTCTATAAACACACGAGAGAGTGTATTTGGAGAGAGAACGATTGTATAAACACACGAGAGAGTGTATTTGGAGAATGATTCTATAAACACACGAGAGAGTGTATTTGGAGAGAGAGCGATTGTATAAACACACGAGAGAGTGTATTTGGAGAGAGAGCGATTGTATAAACACATGAGAGAGTGTATTTGGAGAGAGAGCGATTGTATAAACACACGAGAGAGTGTATTTGGAGAATGATTCTATAAACACACGAGAGAGTGTATTTGGAGAGAGAGCGATTGTATAAACACACGAGAGAGTGTATTTGGAGAGAGAATGATTGTATAAACACACGAGAGAGTGTATTTGGAGAGAGAGCGATTGTATAAACACACGAGAGAGTGTATTTGGAGAGAGAACGATTCTATAAACACACGAGAGAGTGTATTTGGAGAGAGAGCGATTGTATAAACACACGAGAGAGTGTATTTGGAGAGAGAACGATTCTATAAACACACGAGAGAGTGTATTTGGAGAGAGAGCGATTGTATAAACACACGAGAGAGTGTATTTGGAGAGAGAGCGATTGTATAAACACACGAGAGAGTGTATTTGGAGAGAGAGCGATTCTATAAACACACGAGAGAGTGTATTTGGAGAGAGAACGATTGTATAAACACACGAGAGAGTGTATTTGGAGAGAGAGCGATTGTATAAACACACGAGAGAGTGTATTTGGAGAGAGAGCGATTGTATAAACACATGAGAGAGTGTATTTGGAGAGAGAACGATTGTATAAACACACGAGAGAGTGTATTTGGAGAGAGAGCGAATGTATAAACACACGAGAGAGTGTATTTGGAGAGAGAGCGATTGTATAAACACATGAGAGAGTGTATTTGGAGAGAGAGCGATTGTATAAACACACGAGAGAGTGTATTTGGAGAGAGAGCGATTCTATAAACACACGAGAGAGTGTATTTGGAGAGAGAACGATTGTATAAACACACGAGAGAGTGTATTTGGAGAGAGAGCGATTGTATAAACACATGAGAGAGTGTATTTGGAGAGAGAGCGATTGTATAAACACATGAGAGAGTGTATTTGGAGAGAGAGCGATTGTATAAACACACGAGAGAGTGTATTTGAGGAATGATTCTATAAACACACGAGAGAGTGTATTTGGAGAGAGAGCGATTGTATAAACACATGAGAGAGTGTATTTGGAGAGAGAGCGATTGTATAAACACACGAGAGAGTGTATTTGGAGAGAGAGTGAATGTATAAACACACGAGAGAGTGTATTTGGAGAGAGAGCGATTGTATAAACACACGAGAGAGTGTATTTGGAGAGAGAGCGATTGTATAAACACACGAGAGAGTGTATTTGGAGAGAGAGTGATTGTATAAACACACGAGAGAGTGTATTTGGAGAGAGAGCGATTGTATAAACACACGAGAGAGTGTATTTGGAGAGAGAGCGATTGTATAAACACACGAGAGAGTGTATTTGGAGAATGATTCTATAAACACACGAGAGAGTGTATTTGGAGAGAGAACGATTATATAAACACACGAGAGAGTGTATTTGGAGAATGATTCTATAAACACACGAGAGAGTGTATTTGGAGAGAGAACGATTATATAAACACACGAGAGAGTGTATTTGGAGAGAGAGCGATTGTATAAACACACGAGAGAGTGTATTTGGAGAGAGAGCGATTGTATAAACACACGAGAGAGTGTATTTGGAGAATGATGCTATAAACACACGAGAGAGTGTATTTGGAGAGAGAACGATTATATAAACACACGAGAGAGTGTATTTGGAGAGAGAGCGATTGTATAAACACACGAGAGAGTGTATTTGGAGAGAGAGCGATTGTATAAACACACGAGAGAGTGTATTTGGAGAGAGAACGATTGTATAAACACACGAGAGAGTGTATTTGGAGAATGATTCAATAAACACACGAGAGAGTGTATTTGGAGAGAGAGCGATTGTATAAACACACGAGAGAGTGTATTTGGAGAGAGAGCGATTGTATAAACACACGAGAGAGTGTATTTGGAGAGAGAGCGATTGTATAAACACACGAGAGAGTGTATTTGGAGAGAGAGCGATTGTATAAACACACGAGAGAGTGTATTTGGAGAGAGAGCGATTGTATAAACACACGAGAGAGTGTATTTGGAGAGAGAGCGATTGTATAAACACACGAGAGAGTGTATTTGGAGAGAGAGCGATTCTATAAACACACGAGAGAGTGTATTTGGAGAGAGAGCGACTGTATAAACACACGAGAGAGTGTATTTGGAGAATGATTCTATAAACACACGAGAGAGTGTATTTGGAGAGAGAACGATTCTATAAACACACGAGAGAGTGTATTTGGAGAGAGAGCGATTGTATAAACACATGAGAGAGTGTATTTGGAGAGAGAGCGATTGTATAAACACATGAGAGAGTGTATTTGGAGAGAGAGCGATTGTATAAACACACGAGAGAGTGTATTTGGAGAGAGAACGATTCTATAAACACACGAGAGAGTGTATTTGGAGAGAGAACGATTCTATAAACACACGAGAGAGTGTATTTGGAGAGAGAACGATTCTATAAACACACGAGAGAGTGTATTTGGAGAGAGAGCGATTGTATAAACACACGAGAGAGTGTATTTGGAGAGAGAACGATTCTATAAACACACGAGAGAGTGTATTTGGAGAACGATTCTATAAACACACGAGAGAGTGTATTTGGAGAACGATTCTATAAACACACGAGAGAGTGTATTTGGAGAACGATTCTATAAACACACGAGAGAGTGTATTTGGAGAACGATTCTATAAACACACGAGAGAGTGTATTTGGAGAGAAAACGATTATATAAAATCACAGGTGAGTTTATTTCGATCGGTGGGTTTCCGTGTAGAAATAATATGGATAATGGTTTGGGAATAATGGGGAGGTAATGATTGTTATGACGTTGTTAGCGTAATTGGGGTAACTAGCTGGTTGGTGATAATTATGATGTTTTTAGAGGTAATGAGAAAAAGCATTAGAATAAGAATCATAAATTTAAATAATGGTAATCGCAATTATGCAGATGATAATAACGGTAATGATATTAATACTGATAATGACTATGAGGATAAGAATAAAAATGAGAATGAGAATAGGAAGAAAGAGAGGACGAATGATACTACTGTTAATGATAATAATGATAACAATGATAATGATGATGGTAATACAGAGAAAGAAGAAAAAATTATATATGCAATGGTATTAATGATAATAATAATAATAATAACAAAAATATTAACAATTATAATATATTATGGTACCAATACTGACAATGAAATTAACCTCCTCCATTGCCCTCACCCTAATGAATAAATTAATAAACAAAAAATAAAAAGATAAAGAAAGAAAGAAACTTATCATAAATCTACCCACTTCTCCACATAATCCTATCACAATAACCTATCCTCTTCAACTTCCACCGACGCTTGACCTCTAATCACTCACATTCTGTAACACCCATTTGTTCCTGATCTAAACCATTCTACAGATTTACCCTGAACCAAAATTAAATCAAGTGGTTCCGAGACCGTAGACAAATATAAATCATAGACAATAAAATAAAAATCATAGACAAATCACTCATTAATCTCAATCACGATTCGTCAGAGACACGTGACTTCAGTGACAACCCCCCCCCCCTCCTCCCTTGGGATGAGAGCCGGTTCACCTCATAAAAAAATATAAAGATATATATAAAGATATATAGATAGAAAAAAATATATATAGAGAAAGAGAAGATGAATAGATAAAGAGAAAAATATATATACATAGAAATATATAGATAGATTTTTTTAAATATATGTAAATAAATAAATAAGAAAAGAAAACTTGAAATATAAAAAAATATATAGATAAAAAAAATATATATAGACAAGAAAAAAGGAAGATAAATAGCTAAATAGAAAAATATATATACATAAAAATATATATAGAAAGAATATATTTCAAAAATATATATAAATAGATAAATAAGAAAAGAAAACTTGAAATATAAAAACTATATATATATATAAATAAAAAAAGAATGATGAATAGGTAAATAGATAGACAATCAAAGGACTAAAAATATCTTCATTTCTGATCGAATAGTCGGTTAGTTATATCTTTTATATTATTTACTCATTCTCCTTCATGCCTATTATTTGTTTATT
>NC_091560.1:31937508-31945008 GCF_042767895.1 Penaeus vannamei
TTTTATTAGGATGTTGATGATAATGCTAATGATGAAGACAGACATGAAAGAAATATAAATATATATAGAGAGAGATAGACAATAATGATAAATGAAAAAAACAAACGTGTACATATAGACAATAAATCAATATAGACATAATGGTAAAAACAGGTATGTTGTATGTTGATGCAGTTATCACAACATTTGGCAATAATCACCATAAGGATTATCAGGATTATTATTATTTTCTCTCATCTGTTTTGTCCTTTCCTCTCGCCTCCTCCCGTATATTTTATTTTTTCTTCTTATTTTCTTCTCACTGCTCGCTCTTCCCCGCATTCCAAATACTCCCTTATCCCTTCCTACCTACTCCACTCTCTCTTCTTCCTTCTCCTCCATTCCTATCAGATCTTCCTCTCTTTCTCCCTCTCTTTCTCTATCTCTCTCTATCTATCTATCTTTCTCTCTCTCTTCTATATTCTCTTTTTCTTCCTCCTTTTCCCGCACTTCTCTCCCCTCTCACCTTCCTTCTCCTCCTCCATTCCCCCCCTTCCCCTCTTCCAAATCACTTCCCCTTCTCCTCCATTCCCTTCCTCCTTCCTCCACTTCCTTCTCCTCTCCCTCCCCCCTCCTCTTTATCTCTCTCCCTCCTCCCCCATTTTCCGATAAAGCTCCGCCCTCACAAAACCCGTTACATTTTGTTTTCAAACGGTAATTGAAAAAAAATCGACGCCATTGCTCTCTCTCTCCACCTCCATCTATTAATTCCGACCAACACAGTGACAATCCACCGGAGATCAGATGGTCGATTCACCCGCAGAGAGGGAAGGGGAGGATCGACCTTACGGGTGCCTCCTTCCCCGCTGGATCCGCCTCCTTGGCTGAGATAACCGCACTCTTAAGGTCTAATGCGGACACCCACATTGCACTAATTATGGTATTAATTGCAGTCGCTGAATCTTCAATTTTCATTCCTTTGCTGCAGGAAAAATAGGTAGATAAATGAGACAATTGCTAACCGAAAATTGTGTTTGTATTTGTATTATTACCACTATTAGTATTATTATTTATTATTGTCTTTTTTTTTCTTCTTTTTCTTTTTCTTCTTCTTCTTCTTATCATTATCACAATCATTATTATTATCATTATTATTATTACTATTATTATTATTATTATATTCTATGTACTATTATTATCATTGTTATCATCATTATTATCACTGGTATCATCATCATTATTCTTGTCTTATTGATATCAACGCTGTCATTACGTCTGCCAAGTAGCTAATTTTTTGGTATCGTTGGTTAGTTTGTTTGTCTTTGGTTAGTTGGTTAGCAGGATAACTCAAAAAAAAAAAAAAAATATATATATATATATATGTATATATATATATATATATATATATATATATATATATATATATATATATATATATATATATATATATAAATATATATATATATGAAAAGGGGTGTATGTTAGCTATTATGTTTTGGTGATGTTGATTCTGATCCGGATCCAGGAATTTTTAATGTAATTCTTCAAGAGTGATATGAGCTCTCTGGTTATTATTATTATCATTATTGTTATTTGCTTACTGTTGTCATCCTTATTATTATCATTATCATGATTATGATTATTGTTATTTGTTGTCATTATCTTCATTATTATTATAATCATTGTTATTTGTATTACCATTATCCTTATTTTTTTATTATTATCATCATTATCATCAATGTCATTATTATAATGATCCTTATCATCATTATTGTTATTATCATCATTATCAATATGATTATCATTATTATCATCATCATTATCACTGTAATTATAATGTATATTACTATCATCATTTGTGTTAGTATTATCAATATCTTTCTTATCATCATTATCATTATCATCATTATTATTGTAATCATTACCATTGTAATTGTTATTATTGAGATTATCATTATTATCAATATTAGTATTGCTACTAATATAATTATCATTATTATTACTATTATTTTCATTATCATTATTATTATTATTATCACTGTTATTACTATTAGTATTATTAGTATTATTATCCTTATCATTATCACCATTATAATCATCATTACTATTAATCTTACTATCAATATCATTGTTGTTATTATTACTATTATGATTTTTATCAACATGATTATTCATATTCTTATCATCAAAATCGTTATTATTGTTACCGTTACTATTATGATTGCCATTATCACTATTATTATTGTTATTATCATTATGATTATTCATATTATCATTATCATTTTCATTATCATTATCGTTATTTTATCATTATTATCATCATTATGATTATCATTGTTGTCTTTATTATTATCATTACCATTTTTGTTATTATCATTATCATTGTTATTATCATCTTTATCAATATTATCATTTTCATTATTATTAGCCTAATTATTATCATTATCATTACTTTTATCATTATCATTATTATTATCATTCCTAATTTGATTAACATTATCATCATTATTACTATTATTACCATCATTATCATTATCATTATTATTACTATCATCATTATTATCAGTATTATCATCATTATTATTGTTATTACCATAATCATTATTATTATCATAATTTTTCTCATTTTTGTTGTTGTTCATTATGATTATGATTTTTGTTATTACTATTACTGTTATCATCATCATTGTTGTTGATATCATTGTCATTATTGCTGTAATTTTATTATTGTTACTATCATTATCATTTTTATTGTTGTTAATACTACTATTGTTATTATTATCATTGTTAATGCTATTGTTATTATTATTATTATTACCACTATTATCATCATCATCATTATCTATCACTGTTATAATTACAATTAATGTAATTATAACATCATTCATATTTTTGTTATAACAACAACAACAACAGCAATAACAATAACGATGATAATGATAATAATGATTGTGAAACTAATGATTATGATGATGATTAGGATAGTGATAACAATCATTATCATTATTGTTGTTATTGTTATCATTATAATTTCTATCATTGTTATTATTATCATCATCATTATTTGTTGTAGTACCATTATCATTATTATTTTCATTAATACTATTACCATCATTATCATTATCATTATTATTACCATCATTCTTATTATCAGTATTATCATCATCATTATTATTATTATTACCATCATCCTTATTATTATGATTTTTCTATGTTTTGCTGTTATTGTTGTTGTTGTCATTATTATTATGATTTTTGTTATTACTATTACTGTTATCGTCATCATTGTTGTCGATATCATTGTCATTAATGCTGTTATATTATCATTTTTACTATCATTATCATTTTTATTGTTATTAATGCTACTATTGTTGTTATTATCTTTATACTACTATTATTGTTATCATCGTTATCATTATCTTTATCACTGTTATAATTACTATTAATGTTAGTTTTATTATCAACATTCATATTTTTGTTATAACAACAACAATAACGATGATAATGATAATAATAATTGTGAAACTAATAATCATGATGATAATCAGGATAGTGATACCAATCATTATCATTATTGCTGTTATTGTTACCATTATCATTTTATCATTTTTATTATCATCATTATCATCATCATTATCATTGTTATTATCAATATAGCTACTATCATCATTATTATTATCATTATCATCATTATTATCATTACCATTATCATTATTTCTACTACTATTATCATTATCATCATTATTATCATTGTTATTATCATTATAGCTACTATCATTATTATCATTGTTATTATCATTATAGCTACTATCATTATTATCATTGTTATTATCATTATAGCTACTATCATTATTATCATTAATATTATAGCTACTATCATCATTATTATTATCATTATCATCATTATTTTTATTACCATTATCATTATTTCTATTACTATTATCATTATTATTATCATCATTATGTTTATTATAATCATTATCATAACAATAACTATTGCTTTTAATGTCATTATCTTATTATCACCATGAGATATCATTATCATTCTCATACTCATAATCAATGTCCATGCAATTTTTTTAACGAATCCCTTATTTATTCATTTATTTTTCGTACTGTTCGATAAATAGTTTTTCCATTATCTTATCTTGTCTCTTATCGCTAACTCGTTTTCAATTAACGTAGATAACATAAGTTGCACAATAGCCTTTTCTTTCGAACGTGATAAGAAGTAAGAAAAGAAAAAAACAGTAAAGAAAAGTAAACAAAAAAGAGAAGGGAAAAATCGCCTGTATGGTCCTATTCTTTTCTCTTTTCATTCTCTTCGTTAAAGGAAGTAGGCACGATACAACAACAAAAAAGAGAAACTGACAAAAAGAGAGCGATAGAGAGAGAGAGAGAGAGAGAGAGAGAGAGAGAGAGAGAGAGAGAGAGAGAGAGAGACAGAGAGAGAGAGGGAGGGAGGGAGGGAGGGAGGGAGGGAGGGGGAGGGAGGGAGAAAGAGGGAGGGAGGGAGGAGGGAGGGAGGGAGGGAGGAGGGAGGAGGGAGGGAGGGAGGGAGGGAGGAGGGAGAGAGAGAGAGAGAGAGAGAGAGAGTGGAGAGAGAGAGAGAGAGAGAGAGAGAGAGAGAGAGAGAGAGAGAGAGAGAGAGAGACAGAGAGAGAGAGAGAGAGAGAAAGAGAAAGAGAGAAAGAAAGCGAAAGAGAAAGAAAGAAAGAAAGGAGGAGAGAGAGAAAGAAAGAGAAAGAAGAAAGAGAAAGAAAGTGAAAGAAAGAGAAATCAAGTTAGAGAAACAGAAAGAACGAGGGAGAGAAAGAAAGATAAAAAATAATAAAGAAAGAGAGACAAAGACAGAAACAGAAAAAAAAGTTTTAAGGAGGTCACAAGAGAGAATAAACTTACCTATAAGTCGGTCTGTTTTAAAGAGGATTATAGTCTTATTATAATGTAAATAGGGGGTATTGGGGAATCACAAGGAGAATAATAGATTGATGTATCTATTTCAATATTCCGCTATCAAGGCAGAGTATCTTTGCGAATGAAAAAATCAAATAAAATAAAAGATAAAGAAATATAAATATAATGAAAAGCTTAAAAGATATCTGTTTCTACTTGTATATTTATCTACACCCTTGCCAACTATCTATCTATCTCTTACCCTAACACATACCCATACAAACACAATTCATATAAAAAAGGATAAATGAAGAAATAGACAAGTAGCACCAATCAACGCATAAGCAAATGAATGAATAGATTGTTGGATAGGTAAATAAAACAATTGAATACATTAGTAAACAAAATAAACAATTTAAAAAATGAGTATATAAAGACAGATAAACAAACAAAAAAGTAAAGAAATAGATATATAAAGACATAAACAAACAAACAAAATAAAAAGTATAGAAAGATAAAAAAAAGGAACAGATAGATAGATGCATAATTATAAAAGAGAAACAAGCGAATAGATATAGAAATGAAATACAATTCTAAAACAAAGCAAACAAAGATAGATCCATAAATAAAAAAAAGAAACAAACGAATAGATATAGAAAGGAAAAATATATAAAACAAAATTAAACAAAGGAAAAAATATAAAACAAAACTAAACAAACAAACAAAAAATAAATAAAAAAACAAAAAAACAAAAAAAAAGGAAAATTCTTCTTCCTTACCATCCAATGCCTCCCTAGAGAGAGGATCCGAAAGACCCGAGACTCATTTAGCTCCGGGAGAGGCGAATGGCGAAAGATGGAAACGGGGGAAGGGTTAAAGCACTTTGGAAAACGACATAGCGACGTCTCCTGATTCTTCTTGTTTCATTCTCTCTCTGTTTATCTCGTTTTTTTTTTTTTTTTTTTTTTGGTCGTCTCTGTTTCTGTTTATCATTATTATTATTCTTTTTCTTTATTCTGTCTTGGTCTCTCCCTCCTTCCCTCCCTTCTTTCCCTCTATCCTCCCTCTCTTTTTTCTTTCCTTCCTTTCCTTTCTCCCTTTCTCTTTTTTCTTTCCTTCCTTCCCTCTCTCACTTCTTTTCCATTTTTCTCTCTTCTTCCTCCTGTCTCGCCCACTCAGACGTCATCATTAAAGTGAGCGAGGACTGAACACACCAAGGCAGATGTAAATTGTGTTGCTATTTCCTTTTTATTTGCTTTATTTTGCTTTACGTTTTCGTCCACTTTCGAAAGTGCAGTTTATTCATTTACTTGCTCCTTTTTTGGGGGGTGGGGAGGGGGGAGGTGTTATTTGTGTTGTGTATAAAATATTGGGATTTTCTGGGTAGATTGTTCATGGAGTTGGTTTTTTTATTTATTTCATTTTAATGTTCTCTTTTTAGAATACTCTAACAGAAGGATTGCTACTATCATGTTACAATGTTATGTTATGAAATATTTCATCTTTCTGTATTTCGAATAATTTTGGTATTATAAACAAACAAACGCAAATAGAAATATATTTACTAAGCACTTTATGTAAATGTGAACCGGTATGTTCTCCAGACAAATTTTGACAATAGATATTCCTTTTATTTTACTCAATTCTTTTTTTTCTGAAATGTACAAGTCTCCATAAGAAAATATTATCAAGTGGTATTACTATTTAATCATTAGATATCGTAATTACTATTTTCAAACACAAGACGAACACCACATCACAACGCACCACCAACATCAAAGACCAAACGAGAGGAAAATCACTCGTCGGCACCTAAACGCCGAAACCAAAATAAAACACTCGGTACATTTTCTCATCAACTGGAGTGTAAACATCCTGAGTGTAAAACTTAATCATGAAGAGTTGCTGAAACTTTGGTTTAATGGAAATACGGTTTTCTGTAGTAGTATATTTTTTAAAGAGCTTATCCGAACGCGGTCGTTGCTATAAGGTAAAAGGGATCGTTACTATAGAGTAAAAGGGGTCGTTAGTATAAGGTATCTCCCCCATTTGTAGAGATTTGCGATGTGGAAGAGATGGATAAAGGAAGGAGGGAGAAAAGAAGGGGAAGAAAAGTAGGAGGTGGAGAAGAAGAAAAGGGGAAAATAGAGGAGGAGGAGGAGGGGGAGAAAGAGGAGAAAAAAGAATTAGAATAGGTGAAAGAGGTGGAGGGCGGGGAGAAGAAGAAGAAGAAAGAGGAGGGTAGAAGAGAAGGAAAATAAGAAGACGACGACGACGAAGAAGAAGAAGAAAGAGGAGGAGGAGGAAGAAGAAGAAGAAGAGAAGGAAGAGAAGAAGACAACGACGACGACGAAGAAGTAGAAAGAGAAGATGAGGACGAAGAAGAAAGACAGATGAAAGAAAAAAAACGATAAGGAAGAAGATAAATCCATACGTAAAGGGGTAATGTTAATAAATAAAATAAAATAAAAGTTAGAAATAATAAAAAATGAAGAAGAAGAAGAAGAAAATAATGATAATAATAAGGAAGAGGAGAAGGAAGAAGAGAAGAAAAAGAAGAAGAAGAAGAAAGAAGAAGGAAACGATAGGGAAGAAGAAGGGACAATAATAACAATAAACAAAGAT
>NC_091560.1:31975008-31977508 GCF_042767895.1 Penaeus vannamei
TCTCATTTCGCTCCTCGCCCGCGCTCGCCCGAAGGCCAGGATTTCCCTCAGGTTTGGTGTTTAAGCGACCTCCCCGTCTGCGAGGGTCCCGCTCTTCGGTCTTGTCCTCAGTGCGCAGCGGGACGTGGCCTGCTGAGGACACGCAAGTCCCGCGCGAGAGATATTTGAAAGTGGAGGTGTTTGGACTATTTTTTTTACTGTTCTCTTTTTATGTCTTTTCTGAAAGAAGTTTTTTAATATCGAGATTGTTGGGAAAGCTTATTGTTTTAGCTTTTGGTGTCTGTTCGTTGGATTACACTTTTTTCTAAGTGTAAGAATTTTTTGTCAGTTATATGGTCTTGATGATGATAAATAATGGAAAAAAAAATTCCCTCTTTCTGTTATAACAAGACATTTTGGATTCATGGGAAGGGACTCCAAGTCGGAGAACATCACCTCTCAGGAAGTAAAAAAAAAAGAAGAATTTTTTTTTTTTAAATCCTCTCTTGTTTTTCTCTCCCGCTCACGGCATATTATCCGGAACCTCTCCTGCGAAATTGAAAAGAGGAATAAAATAATCGTAGAAAGAGATGCAGAAAGGAAAAAAAGAAAGATAATAAATAAATACATAGAATTATCGAAATGGAATCGAAGAGGATTTATCAGGTCATGAACCCTCTGTTCCTAGTGAGAGGATCCGATTCTCTGTCCTTCGAAAATCTTTGGATCTAAACAAACAAAAGAAAGAAATAAAAGGATGTAATCTTTTCTTTCTCTTCTTATCTGTTCTTATTTTTATTATTTGTTTCCCTTATTCTCTTAATCGCTAGCTTTATCGACCTGACCAAGCAGAGATGAACGGGGAGAGAGGAAGGGAGAAGTAGAAAAGGGGAAATGAGGGTAAAGAAGAGGAAGAAGACAAGGATGTGGAAGAGGAGGAAGAGAAGAAGAGAAACGAGGGAAAGAAGAAAGAAGAAGGCTTTCGAACATGAAAGCGAAAGAGGAAAATGGAGGAATGAAGAAAGGAAGCAAGAAAGGAATAGATAAAGGAGAAGAAGAAGAAGAAGAGGAAAAAAGAAGACGAAGAAGGAGAAGAATAAGAAGAGGAGGAGGAAGAAGAACATGGAGAAGAAGAAGAAGAAGAAGAAGACAGAGAAGGAGAAGAAGCAGAAGAGGAAGAAAGAAAGATACGAAAAAGAGGAAGATGACCCTAAGACGTAAAGAATTCATGGCAAGTCGGTCCAGAGTGCGGTGAGTAGGCCAAGGAAATCGGCCGCTTATCGCCGGTACGAGAGGAAATACACCACCACGAGCTTTTGGGATTTTCATTCTCTTTATTTCCGTTTATTTTTCCAGCTTTTCATCATACTCACAAAAAATGGTTGATATCATGGATTATATGCTGCATATACATATGTCGTATACATATTCATAATTGTGCACATATGCGTATTATATATATATATATATATATATATATATATATATATATATATATATATATATATATATATATATATATATATATATATATATATATTCACATCATTATGTTGGAAAATGAAAGATCATGACAAACAATGAATACAGTACAGTACATAACATGACAGAGAGTTTACAGGGTGTGTACGACATAGCTAGACCCAATCGCGGCTGAGATAACATTGATGGCCGTTGAAAGTTTCTATTATATATGTAGGGAAGGTTTTTTTTTATGTAGAGGGACTTCTCATATATTTTTTTGTTTTTTCTTTTCTTTTAGTGTGTGTGTGTGGAGGGTTTGGGGGTTTGGGGGGGTGGGGGGTGTCTTAATTACTGGGGGAGGTTGATGAGAGGCGTCGCTACTTCGCCTCCGGAGAGGTTGCTGAGGTTGTTGTTGTTGTTGTTGCTGCTGCTGCCTTCGGGGACTGCAGATCGCTTGAAGAGATACCGCTTTTCGTATCCGGAGTTGGCCATCATTCTGTTGTTGCCTCCTTCTGCTGTGCGCTCCAGCAGCTGCAAGAAAAACAAAGGAAGTTCGGTTAGGTCTCCTTAAGGTTTTGTTATCATTGTTATTATTATTATTATTATTATTGTTATTATTATTATTATTAGTAGTAATATTATCATTTTCATTATTATTGCTGTTTTTATCGTTGTTGTTGTTGTTATCATTATTATCATTATCATTGTTATTATCTTGCTAAAGTGTTTTTCTATTCTTTTTTTATATTTTTACTTTAGCGTTTTGGCTTCTTTTTTTCTTTTCACTAATACGCATATTTTCTCCCTTGTGTTGTAAAAGACTGAAATATAGAATGTGTATTTCTATCTGTGTCGGAAGAAACAGATAGTGTCTATGTATACGTGTATGTTTATCATGTACACAAATGTACAATGCTGCACATCACTATCGCTGAATTTAAGTACATCAGTGTCTGTGCATTGTAACTTGGGGAGATTTAGTGTTCATTTCAGTCTGGTTAGTTTATCAAGGTTGGGATTTCTTTCCCAAAATTCATTAAATATTCTATACTGGTAT
>NC_091560.1:31982508-31995008 GCF_042767895.1 Penaeus vannamei
CTTTTCTTTTCTTTCTTTCTCTTTCTCTTCTTCCTTTCTTTAACTCTCTCTCTCTCTCTCTCTCTCTCTCTCTCTCTCTCTCTCTCTCTCTCTCTCTCTCTCTCTCTCTCTCTCTCTCTCTCTCTTTTAGGGAAATATTTTTATTTATCTATTTATTTTGTGATTCTTCGGTTTCACTGAGGTTTCTTTCACTGATTATTGTTCGCTGATGATTTTTATTAATCTTCTATTCAAATTTCTCTTGTATCTAAGCCTATATAAACAATGGTTACTACCGCGCACACACACACAAACCCACACACAGAAACACACACACGGATATCCTTCACTCTTCCACACTCTTTCACACGCACATACACCCCCTCCACCCCCTCCCTCCCTCCCTCCCACCCACACACCCACACAGCGCATACGTCGCATTCTCGAACTAAAAAAACTATAAAAAAGTTAAACTAAGTTTATACGGAACGTTTGCTTGCAGGCCCGCGGTTCAAGTGCAGATTTTATGACCCATCCATAAACGTTTGTAGTCATCCGTAAACGTTTGTAGTCATCCGTAAACGTTTCAGCCTTCACTAGAATTACGACCTTCACGAGGGATGGGTTTTGGGAGTAGGAACGTATGTGTTTGGGAATAGAATATTTGGGTCTGTTATATGCACCGGGTTAGGATTATCATACAGATGAGTAACGTGTCTCTTTTATGGCGTGGGGCGTGTATGTTCTGTCTGTGGAGGGGTCGTAAAGTCCCACAACATGGGTGCATGCGTTCCATGGTAATGCAGAAACATGCAGGCACAGGTATGCATAAATACACATACATGACCACACACATACACATTAATGCATATACACGACCACACGTACACACACACACACACACACACACACACACACACACACACACACACTCACACACACACACACACACACACACACACACACACACACACACACACACACACACACACACACACACACACACACACACACACACACACACACACACACACACACACACTCACACACACACTTACATTGGCAACCACACGCATACCCAGTTGAACAATGAAATGGTACAACACGTATCGACAAACACTGGCTCTCTCCCATAAAATTCCACGTAGAAATATTGGAAACTCAGCAATATAAATTCTTAGAGAGAAAGTGAGACCGAAAGAGAGGACGAGAAAAAAGAAAAAGTAAGTGGGTGAGAGAGCGAAAGATATACATATGCTCGTATATATAATAAATGTGTGTATAGACAGATAGATAGGTAGATAGATATTTAGATAGATAGACAGACATAGACACAGATATATACAAAGAGAGAGAGAGAGAGAGAGAGAGAGAGAGAGAGAGAGAGAGAGAGAGAGAGAGAGAGAGAGAGAGAGAGAGAGAGAGAGAGAGAGAGAGATTCAAAGGCAGAGGGAGAGGAAGATGTAAAGATTGAACTATCGATGAAAATCTAAATAGAGAAACTGATAGATAAATAGACAATCAGACATAGAAGGAAAATCTAGACACATTTCTCTTTCCGAAAGAGCTAAATATCAAGATGAAATGGCAGAGAGAGAGAGAAAAAAAGTAAAGTCAAAGAGAGAGGGAGAGAAAGATTTAAAGACAGAGAGAGAGAGAAATATGTAGTGCCAGAGAGAGAAATGATTAAAGACAGACAAAAAGAGTTAAAGAGAGAACATAAAAATATTCTTTTCCTTTTTTCTTATTCAGACAGTAATTCATCACAGGGCGAAGAGGCAGCTTAGGACACTGTTCACGAGTGGCAGATTTAGCGGCTTTGAACGACCAGGATTTGATGTCAGTAATTTTCATCCCTAATTATCAACTGTTATTCCTTGCGTTCATGTCTGTTTATCGTACACACACACTCGCACACACAGACACATACACATACATACACATACAGAGAGAGAGAAAGAGAGAGAGAGAGAGAGAGAGAGAGAGAGAGAGAGAGAGAGAGAGAGAGAGAGAGAGAGAGAGAGAGAGAGAGAGAGAGAGAGAGAGAGAGAGAGAGAGAGAGAGAGAGAGAGAGAGAGAGAGAGAGAGAGAGAGATAGGTAGATAGATAGATAGATAGATAGAGAGAGAGAGAGACTTACATACTTACACACTTACAAAAAAAAAGAAAAAAAAAGACGAAGCCGCTAATCACACCACAAGTAACAAAACGAGAAATGACACGCGCATGACACTCTACGCCTCAAAGGTCAAAGGTCAAAACTCTCGGAGGAGGCACTCGTGTCCGTCTCACAAGGGGGTAATTTACCACAAAAGGAGCGCCAGACAGTCATTTCTTTTTTGGGCGAGTTGTTTCATTTCTTTTCGTGTCCCTAAGTCCTCCATTTCACACTCTGGCAGGTGTGAGATGCGTCTTCGCGGCTGAGTGATGGATTGTGGTAATGTTGACGATGTTTCTGATGAATGGAGGTGAAAAAAGCGTCGTAGTTATTGCGTTGGAGGTAAATAAAAGATAGAAGATAAAAGATGGGAGAGAAATTTTGAATAACTAGAAATAAAAAAATGATAAATTGGGTAGAAGGGTGAATGATATTAAAAGTAGAAATAATAAATTGGGTAAAAGGATGAATGAAACTAAGAGTAGAAGTAATAAATTGGGTAAAAGGATGAATGATATTAAAAGTGGAAGTAATAAATTGGATAAAAAGGTGAATGATATATAGTGTGTTAAAACAGTATCGAAGAATGATAAGAATTCACGTGAAAGTAAAATAATGTTAATAGTTATGATGGTGATGATGATGGAAGTTATAGTTGTAGTAGTAGTGGTGGCGGTAGTGTTACTAGTAGTAGTAGTAGTAGAAGTGATGGTAGTGGTAATAGTAATAATAGTAGTAGTAGTAGTAGTAGTAGTGATGGTGTGGTAATGGTAATAGTAGTAGTAGTAGAATAGTAGTAGTAGTAGTTGTAGTGGTGGTAGTAGTAGTAGAAAAAGTAGTAGTAGTAGTATCAGTGATGGTAGTGGTAATAGTAGTAGTAATAGTAGTAGTTGTAGTGGTGGTAGTAGTAGTAGTGGTAGTAGTAGTAGTAGTGACGGTGGCGGTAATGTTGACACTAGTAATCGTAGTTGTGATGGTAGCGGTAATAGAAGTATTAGTAGTAGTAGTGGTAGTAAAGGCTAGCCTCACCTAGCCCTCACCTACCCCCATCTACCGCCACCTGTCCCTACTTAGCCTCACCTAGCCCTCACCTACCCCCATCTACACCCACCTGTCCCTACTTAGCCTCACCTAGCCCTCACCTACCCCCATCTACCGCCACCTATCCCTACTGAGCCTCACCTAGCCCTCACCTACCCCCATTTACCCCCATCTATCCCTACTTAGCCTCACCTAGCCCCTCCAAAACCTTATCAATTTCCCCTCAGTCCTCTAAGAGGTACACTTTACCCTTCCTCTTCCTCCCCTTTTTTCCCCTGTACAGGTAAGTTGGTCATCACTCATGCCTGGGAAATTACACCTTGATGGAGGCTTCTTTGCTGGGTCGCTAGTCTATTGTTTGTTTATCTGTTTATTCTATTCTCTCTCTCTCTCTCTCTCTCTCTCTCTCTCTCTCTCTCTCTCTCTCTCTCTCTCTCTCTCTCTCTCTCTCTCTCTCTCTCTCTCTCTCTCTCTCTCTCTCTCTCTCTCTTCTCTTTGTTGTTTAGGTCGATGGGGGTCTTGTCAATATCCATCTCCTGAGTAATTGTTGTTTTTTTGTTTTGTTTGTGAGGTTCATGGGTTGGTTTCCATCTGTGTGGGTTTCGATGCGTGTCTGAATTTATAAGTGATGAGTTATATGTTTGTATGTTGGATATGTCGTCTTTATTTTGTGATATATCAAACATACATTATAAATAAATAGATAAGTAAATGAAGAAACAAATATACAAACACACACGCACACACACACTCGCACACACACACACGCACACACACATACACACACACACACACACACACGCACACACACACACACACACACACACACACACACACACACACACACACACACACACACACACACACACACACACACACACACACACACACACACACACAGGGAAGCTTCTACGTGTGAGCGAGATGCTAAATACGTCACAGTGTTTTCTGTTTTTAGAAAGTCCTTAAGTACTTGAACTCCACGATAGCCTGAAGGAGGATAAAGCTGTAGCAACGACAGGAGAGAACAAGACCTAAGAAAGAACACAAAAGAAAGGGATAAAGAAAGAATATAACTGTAGAAACGACAGGAGAGAAAAAGACTTAAAAAAGAACACAAAATAAATAAATAAAGAAAGAATATAGCTGTAAAAACGACAGGAGAGAAAAAGACTTAAAAAAGAACACAAAAGAAATAAATAAAGAAAGTATATAGCTATAGAAACGACAAGAGAGAACAACACCCCCCCCCAAAAAAAAAAAAAAAAAAGAGAGAGAGAGAGAAAGAAAGAAAGAGAAACGACAGTAGAGAACGAGACCCCCCAAAAAATAACACAAAAGAAAGAGAGAGAGAAAGAAAGAAAGAATATAAAAGAGAGCACCGACTTCCCCTCCAGAGAAATACAGGAATAAACCACCGTATTTGGCGTATTCAATTTCATTACTTCCCCGTGTTTAACCTCGGTCTCGGAGTCCTTTGATCGCCACCCCCTGTCTTGACACCGACTCGAAAAGGATGAAGAATCTTTTCGTGTTCTCAAAAAGCGACGAACGACACGCTTCAGTCGCCACGAGCTGCTGGCAAACACGTGAGATGTCTGTCTTACCTTCTCCATACACACCTGTTTGTTTGTCATGCCTTACGGGTTAGTCCTTCTCAAACGGAGTTCCAGTTTATATCAGGGGCTGGATTATATACTGCGAGGGCGGTGGGGAGGAGAAAGAAGGGGAAGGAGAACGGAGAGGGAGAAGAATAGGGAGAAGAGAAAACAGAGGAAGGAGACGAGGGGGAAGAGAACGTGGAGGAAGAAGAATAGAGAGAAGAGAAAACGGAAGAAGAAGACGAGGGGGAAGAGAACGGGGAAGAGGAGGGAGAAGAGAGCGGAAAGGAAGGGGAAGAGGAGAATGGGGAGGAGTAGGAGAAGGGAAGGGAATAACACGGGGGAGTGTGGGGAAAAGAGAATAGAGGAGGAGGAGGGGGAGAGAAAACAGGGAGAAGGAGGAAGGGAATTAAGAGAGCGGGAATGAGGGGAAGAAAGGAGAGGATGCGAGGGAAAAGGAGAGGGAGAAGGAGAGAAGGGAGGGAGAGGAAGAGGATGAACAAAAAGGGGGAATAGAAGGAAGAGAAAATGAAAATGGAAGGGGAAAAAGAATAGGTAAGAGAAAAGCGGGAGGGGGAGAAGGCGAACACGTGAAAGATAAAAAAGTTTTAAAAAATGACAAAATATTTTTCAGCGTCAAAACATAGATAATAGCCTCAAGTACCAAATAACTCAAAACCAGATAAAGGAAAAAAAAAGAGACGAACACGTAAGGAGAATGAACTAAATCACCCTTTATGAATAATCTAAACTTAGGGAACCTATTAATCAATCACATTTTACTTTTATTCTTTAGCAGCGTGATTGAGGCGGGTCGCAAATCCCATCAGATTCCATGATGGATATTGCATTCAATTCATCTTGCAATAGATTATGCAAATTTTGTTATAACGATCACTATCATTTTACAGACGTTGAATGATCATTCTGCTTATGCCTTATTTTGGAACCAAATCGTCTGGAAATAAAGTATGGACATTTTGTTACACTGATCACTATTATTTCATGTATGATGGATTATTCTTCCAATTCTTTATTTCAGGCTGAAAACATAAGTTGGATATGAAGATATTTCAGAAATAACACGTTTGGAGGATTAACAAACACACGTTTATCTCAAAATTCCTGTTTGAAATTTGACAACAATTACATTTCCCGATCTTTTGTTTTTAAATGTGATGACACCATTACATCACATTTCATACATGTCATACTATTACACTATATGTATTTCTACTTCATTATTTACACTGTTTATCTGCCTGTCTTTATCTGTCAGTCTATCTCGCTCTCTATCTTTTTCCTGCTTACCTCCCACCTGCCTTTCCTATTCCCATCCCTTCTCGTTATTCTTTTTATCATTATTATTTATTTCTTATTTATTTATTCATTATTTTTTTGTTTTGCCCACGCGTCTTTCTTCTTCCCATTGCTTCTCGTTAATCTATTTACTCTTCCTTTCCATCTGTTCCTCAGATATGTCTTTCGTATTCCCAATTATCTTCAATTATTAATTTCTTTTTTTATTGTTTGTCGTTCGTTCCTCCCCCTCGTCTTCCGTATTCCCATTCCTTCTCTTTAATCTTCAATTACCTTCCTCGTTTTTCGTTCGTTCCTCCCAATCATCCGTATTCCCATTCCTTCTCTTTAATCAATTATCTTCCTTGTTTTTCGTTCGTTCCTCCCGCTCGTCTCTCGTATTCCCATTCCTTCTCTTTAATCTTCAATTATATTCCTTGTTTTTCGTTCGTTCCTCCCAATCATCCGTATTCCCATTCCTTCTCTTTAATCAATTATCTTCCTCGTTTTTCGTTCGTTCCTCCCAATCATCCGTATTCCCTTTCCTTCTCTTTAATCAATTATCTTCCTCGTTTTTCGTTCGTTCCTCCCAATCATCCGTATTCCCTTTCCTTCTCTTTAATCAATTATCTTCCTCGTTTTTCGTTCGTTCCTCCCAATCATCCGTATTCCCTTTCCTTCTCTTTAATCAATTATCTTCCTCGTTTTTCGTTCGTTCCTCCCAATCATCCGTATTCCCTTTCTTCTCTTTAATCAATTATCTTCCTCGTTTTTCGTTCGTTCCTCCCAATCATCCGTATTCCCATTCCTTCTCTTTAATCAATTATCTTCCTCGTTTTTCGTTCGTTCCTCCCAATCATCCGTATTCCCATTCCTTCTCTTTAATCCATTATCTTCCTCGTTTTTCGTTCGTTCCTCCCAATCATCCGTATTCCCTTTCCTTCTCTTTAATCAATTATCTTCCTCGTTTTTCGTTCGTTCCTCCCAATCATCCGTATTCCCATTCCTTCTCTTTAATCAATTATCTTCCTCGTTTTTCGTTCGTTCCTCCCACTCGTCTCTCGTATTCCCATTCCTTCTCTTTAATCAATTATCTTCCTCGTTTTTCGTTCGTTCCTCCCACTCGTCTCTCGTATTCCCATTCCTTCTCTTTAATCAATTATCTTCCTTGTTTTTCGTTCGTTCCTCCCAATCATTTTCCGTATTCCCATTCCTTCTCTTTAATCTTCAATTATTGTTTTCTTTATCATTATTTCTCGTTCGTTCCTCCCACTCGTCTCTCGTATTCCCATTCCTTCTCTTTAATCTTCAATTATTGTTTTCTTTATCATTATTTCTCGTTCGTTCCTCCCACTCGTCTCTCGTATTCCCATTCCTTCTCTTTAATCAATTATCTTCCTCGTTTTTCGTTCGTTCCTCCCACTCGTCTCTCGTATTCCCATGTCTTATCTTCAATCTTCAATTATTGATTTCTTTTCTATTGTTTATCGTTCGTTCCTCCCACTCGTCTCTCGTATTCCCATTCCTTCTCTTTAATCAATTATCTTCCTGGTTTTTCGTTCGTTCCTCCGGCTCCTAAGCTCCATCGAGGACCGGATATTAGTTCCGGCAGAGCGGCGCTGGACCCGGCAGAGGCGATCCGGGCTTCTGTCGGGCGGTTTGTTATTTGCAAGACAAACATTATTTCACTTCTGCAGAGTCCTTCGGGATTGTGTCTTTATCTTGCCAGTATCTTGACCGTCATTTTTTTTCTAGTTTTTTATTCAGGTATTTAGTTGTTGTTGTTTCTTGACCGTCATTTTTTTGTATATTTATATTTGGTATTTAATTGTTGTTTCTTGATCGTCATTTATATATATAAATATATATTTATATTTGGTATTTGATTGTTGTTTCTTGATCGTCATTTTTTTATATATATATTCTCATTTGGTATTTAATTGTTGTTGTTTTTTGACTGTCATTTTGTAAAATCTTTTTATCTAGTTATTTGGTTGTTTTGTGCCCGTCATTTTTTACTTTTTATTTATTTTTTTATTTTTAGGGGAGTCGTTTTTTATAATTATTCCGAACATAATATATACTGGGTAGAGGTTATAGATAAGAGATATATAAGAGATAAAGGGCTTGATAGCTCATAGAGGTTAGGCTTGTTATCAACTCGGGCCACTGAGCTAAGTACTCTGCGAATGGCTAACAGATTGAGCGGTACTAATCTTTTCCTTTGTGTTACGAAAGGACCAATAACACGTTTATTTATTTATTTTTTCTTTTTTATGGATAACCGTCCGATATTTTCCTTTCTATTACAAAAGGACCAATAACACGTATTTTCTTTCTTTCTTTTTTATGGATAACCGTCCGAGTTTAAGCACTGTTCCGAACAAGAGAAAAGTGCAGTGAAGTGATTCCAGCGGGACATAGTTAGACTGGCTATGACCTCTGCCACTTCAAACTTCATGGCAAACACTCATGGCAAACACTCGAGGAAATGAAGCGTATTAATGAGAGAAGAAAAAAAAATTATCTCCGCGCATCATGGGTTAAGTTTATCTCCTTTCGGAATATTATCTCCAGAAATATCAATGCATTAATTAGGATAGTTTCGGCTCGATCTGCAAATCCTTCAAAGTTCTAATTGGACGGAAGTGTCACGGAATTCGCGCCCAGGGTAGTTACTTCAAGGAAATGGTAGTTATTTCTAGGTGGTATTCACTTCCAGAAGATGGTAGTTACTTCTAAGAGAGGGTATTCATTCCGAGAAAAGGCTAGTTACTTTTAAGAGACAGTAGCTACTTTCGTTCGGTCGTATTTCCGGTCGTTGTAGCCAGTATCTCGTTCCGCTTTTCGTTTTCTAGGAGATCGGAGGGATACAACCACAAATATTGTAACAATTACCTTTAGGCATCATCGTCATCCTCCAGTGTCGGCTGGATTCTCCGCTGTCAGTTTCACATCTACACGTTTTCGGATAAAGTGAAGAGTCAAAACAGGTGTTTGCGTTCGAATTTCAATATTCTCTCGTAAGTTACTTTCACCGAGTCTTTTTTTACTTTTATGTACATCTCCCCAAGGCGTAGTTGTACTATTTGCAATATGTGTCTTTTATGAGCGTTATACTTCCGATGTTTTAGAGAGAGAGAGAGAGAGAGAGAGAGAGAGAGAGAGAGAGAGAGAGAGAGAGAGAGAGAGAGAGAGAGAGAGAGAGAGAGAGAGAGAGAGAGCCTGGATAAACAAATTCCATACGACATCCTATGTTAAGGGGGAATTGTAATATTTAAGGCTGAGGGTGAAAGCTGTATGGGTTGCGTGGGTTTCTGTTATCGGTATATCTGATGGAGTTTTTTTTAGACTATTTTCCCAGGCTATTTCACTTTTGATGTTCTCATTTGAATGTGACAGCTCCCAGATGGCGCTGACCGGTAGGTGTCACCACCATTTCACTGCCAGTAAATATTTGTACGGCACAGATTTAGCGTTCTATCTTTACAAAAAAAAAAAACAAAAAAAAAAAAACAAACGCATAATCATTCTCTTTTAGGGTTTGGAAAGTGCCTTATTTAATTACCAAGTTATATCACCTAGTCCACATTTTTTATATCTTCATTTTTTTCCATTCTGTTGTCTCGTTGGCAGGTTTCGCATTTGTTAATCGTTGTGTCATAACCGTTATTTTCTTTGTGAGTTGACATATCTAATATACACATTATCATAGTTGCTGGATCGACCTTGGTTGTCCCTGCAAGTAACATGATTTTTGACCCCTCTGTTGTCATTTTTAAAGTAAAGGTGGAGTATCTGGTTTCGAAATTATGAAACAAGGTCTATTTCTTTCTGTTGATTGAACTGTAAGTAGCAGTAGCCTCCTCCTACCGTCTGTTTCTACTACTGCCTCTACAACAACAGCAACATGTTTTACTATTGCTACAACAATAATAACAACTAATAATAATAATGATAATAATACAACTACTACTACTACTTTTAATGCTACTATCACCACCACCACTACTACTACTACAGCAACAACTACTACTACTACTTCTTTTACTACTACTGCTTCTACTACTACGTCTACTACTACTACTACTACTATTACTACCACCTCCATAACTACAGTCACTGCTGTTACTACTACTACTGCTACTGTTACTGTGACTCATGTTCCTGCTAGTGCTTGCTGCTGCTACTACTACTGCTACTACTGTTTCTGCCTTTCCTCCTATTACCAAGCCTACAGCTACCACCACTCGCACCATTACCACTCGTCTGTAAAATCCTCCATTTCCCCTTTTGTGAGAACCGGATTAGCTCTACAGATACTGCTATGAGCACTACCATCTCCCTTTGTATTTTGTCGGATCGAATCACTTTACGCCTCCGCACCTCCTACTCCCTTCCCTCCCCCTGCTCTTCCTCCTCTTTCCTTCCCCTCCTCCCCTCCCCTTTCCCTCCTCCTCCTCCCCTCCCCCTTCCTTCCCCTCCTCCTCCCATCCCTTCCACCTCCCCTTCCCTCCCTCCCTGTTCTTCCTCCTCTCCCCTCCCTTCCACCTCCCCTTCCCTCCCTTCCACCTCTCCTTCCCTCCCCTTCCTTCCCCTCCCCCCCCTCCCCCTCCCCAATCCCGAGAAGCGCCTCCGACCAAACCATTATCTGTGTCGTATTCAAATATTCACTGGCAAATGGATACACAATACACTCCTCGGCCCATTTCGTCTTCTTCCTGGCCTCCACCGTGCCATTTAGCTTCATTCGTTTTCGTTACTTTCGGCCCGTTAGAGGCGTGATGATGTGAGCGAAACGAGGCGAAAGGAGGAGGAGATGAGAAGGAGAAGCGGAAGGAGAGGGAAAGGGGATTGGGAGCGAGAGGAAGGCAGAGTGAAGGAAATGCTGTGATTGAGCAACTGGTCTGAGATAATGAGATGCTGATGTGTATAAATGTATATATATAAATATATATATATATATATATATATATATATATATATATATATATGGATATATAAATACACACATATGCACATATACTATATATGAATATATATATATATATATATATATATATATATATATATATGTGGATATATAAATACACACATTTATATACACATATACTATATATAGATGTGTATATATATATACAGTGTATATATCAAATGTAAATATATATATATATATATATATATATATATATATATATATATATAAAGAGAGAAAGAGAAAGAAAAAGAGAGACCAAACACAAAGAGATTCAAACAAGCAGAGAAAAAAGAGGGAAAGAAAGACAGAAATTCCTTTACAAGCGTTGATACACAACAGCGCGGCAAAAGCAAAGAGACTGAACACAACATAAAACCGAGAAACGAGAAGGCGCTGCGTGCTTCTCTCCTCCTCTCCTCCTCCTCCTCCAAAGACGACAGATGTAATTGCAAAAAAAGTTAGCCCGGAGGTCGCTAAACTGCCTCATTCCCGAGAGAAAAAGTCGATGTTAAGAAACTCTCTTATTATATCACGTGGGGTCTTCTCACTTGCGGAATCATGGACGCGAGAAATTTGTTAATGAATTTGACAAGGAGAAAAAAACGTCTGGAATTAGCGCGGTTCTTTTATCTTGCAAGAATGAAAAGAATGTACGTGGGAATAGATTTTTTTTTCTTTTCTTTTACCACTCCTTGCAATAATTCTTAAAGAACTCTTCGTCTTTGAAGATGTTACCACAGCTTCTTGAAATTTTATCTATTTGTTTTTAAAGTTTAAATCTGAATCATCTTAATTGTTATTGTTTTTATCTTATTATTATTATTATCATTATTATTATTTTATTTAAGCAATGAGCTGATTTTTGTCCATGTTTTTATGTCTCTCTCAGTGCAGGATTATATATATATCTTCTCAGTTACAAACACAAATAAAAACCGGTAAATGCACACACACACACATTTTCCCTCACTCCTTAGACAGTCTGTCTGTGTCCCCCTCACACTCACCCACTCAAACACACACAAATACAAACAAACAAACACTCAAATAAAAACAAGCACACACAAGATCCTCCAACTTGCGAATGAAACTTTTGCAGATGTTTGTATTTGTATCTGCTCCATAAACTACGCAGTTTAGATTCCTTATCACGTTCAGAACAGTCGTAAACCACATCTACAACAGCTCGTGTCTTGCTTACTTTGGAACTTTCAGACAACAAAGTTTCGAATCAACTTTGTGGTGCGTTTGTAAATATCGTATAAAGAATATTTGTTCTAACTTTTTTGTCATTATTGATTTTTTCATTGTAGGTACATAACACTGCGTAAACTACTTAAACTGCTAAAAATGCTCTTTTCTACTAAACGCCAAGTTATTTGACTTTGAAAATTAGATAAAAAAAAAATAAAGTACTTAAGATATACATTTCGTAATCAGATTT